>NW_004524674.1:4475690-4477280 GCF_000260255.1 Octodon degus | reverse complement strand
TGTAATGTCAGTGCTGGGGAGGCTAAAAACAGGAGGATCACTATGAGTCCGAGTTGTGTAGTGAGATCCTGTACCAAACACATAAATGGAAAAAGAAAAAAAAAAAAAAATGAAGCGGCCAGGTATACCTGCATTTGTTTCTGGACTCTGTCCTGTTCTAATTGCTCTACTCTAATTCCCTGACACCATGCTGCCCATCTTTTTAAGCAGGTTATTGACATTGGTGTCTGGCTTCATTTCTCATAGTAGTTTTTAGCAAGGCTCCCAGTTTGTACTAATATATTGTCTCCAAGAACTTATAAATGTAGTAGCTTCACTTTGATACATTATAAAAGGATAAAAATCAACCATTTTGCTTTACTTGTTTCTGTCTTTTCAAGTCTCACACATCTCTTTCAAGAATTAGTTTCTTGTAAATTCTTTTAGAATTTTCTTATGGACAAACCACAAACATGCACACATACAAAAGAAAGCATACTGAACATGCTGTTCTTATCTTGCTGTTTTCATTTGTACCTGGAAACCTTTCTAGGTCAACACAGAGAACTTCCTCCTTTTTTTTTTTTGGCGGAAGCGGGGATTGAACTCAGGCCCTTGTGCTTGCCTGGGAAGCACTTATTCCACTGAGCCATCTCCCTGGCCCCAACTCCCTCTTTTTTTACAGCTGCAGAATAGTCCATTTGTAGGAATGTCCTGCAATGTATTTATCCAATCATTTGCAGACAGATATTTAGTTTTTTCTAGTTCTTGTCTAAAGTAAATAGTAAAGCAATGATTAAGCTTCCAAACATTTTGCCTCTGTTTATCAAACATCATTGCTGGATCACAGAATGTGTGTGTTCATAATCCTGTCAGATATCACCCAATGCCGCATAGGGGTTATATCCAACTTATATAGCCACTATAGCACATGGGTGTGGTTTCTCTATTGTCCTATTATGCAGTTGAGTATGTTAAACATGTGTGTTAAAGCATGTAAAATGATAAGTGGCATGGAGTAAGAGGTTAATTTTATTAGTATTAGTATTCGATTTTTGTCAATCTGATGCAAAGTTGAACCTCAACTTCTTTTCATTTGCTTTTGCTTCATTATGAATAAAAGTGAATCTTTTTTCATGTTATAACAGGAACTTACAGACTGGACCTGTGGATGCCCAAAGTATAATCAAAAGCAGAATACAACTTGGCATCTCTACCTTCATTTTCTATGTCTTCTTTTATTATTTTAAACTTTTAATTAGAATGCTTCTCAGCTCAGTATAGAGGCATGTTACTCACTTAAGGAGTGCCAATCTAAACACTGGAAATACAAAGCCTATTTTCCCCACATTTACCTATCCTATCTCATTTCCCTTCAAGACTGAAACCACAGAGGGAAGAATAACTAAGGTATTTTTAGGACTTTCAGGGATTTTAATTGCCAGCATTAAACATCCTGATCTAGCCATGTGTGGTGGAGCACTCCTGTAATCCCAACACATCGGAAGCTGAGGCATGGGGATCACCATGAGTTTTAGGCCAGCCTGGGCTACATAGTGAGGTCAAGCCCAACCTAAACTGCATAGCAAGGCCTTGAAATAAATAAATAAA
>NW_004524674.1:4473114-4474895 GCF_000260255.1 Octodon degus | reverse complement strand
CATAGTGATTCACCTGTTTTCAGCCCCCCAAGTGCTATTATAGGCGTGCACCACCACTCCCAGTCTCAGTTGTCATCGCAGCCAGAGATTAAACCCCAGCTGTTTTGCTCTGCCTAAGCAAGCAGGCACCTTAGTTGGCTGAGCTATCAGGCCAGCCCTAGCTGGTAATTTTTGATTGAGTGCCAGGTATTGTAAATCTTACATTGTTTTGCTTTTTTTGTTTTGAGATAAAGGTCTTGCTCTGTAGTTCAGGCTGACCCTGAACTCACTATGTAATCCAGGCTGGCCTCAAAATCAAGGAGATCTTCCTGCCTCAGCCTCCTGAGTAATCTTACTTTGTTGAATGCTACATTTTGCTGTCTCTTTAAAGAATGTTGGGCTTTGTTTTGTCAGATAGTTAACTGACTTACAGATCACCATGATCTTTTTGATTCTTGCTTTTAGGTACTGGCTTGGGTACATCTAGAATAGTTTGTCCCTAAGGTTTGTTTATCCTTAGAGCTAAGGATGATGCTCTTGGGATTTTACTGAGTGTCCCATGTGTTTAATGAGGTCTCTCCATTCTGGTGGGTGCTTGAAAAACTTCCAGCCATCTGTGAGCCCAGAGAATTTTATGACTTACAGATCTCCAAATAAGTTTTCACTTTCTGGCAATTGTTCACCTTGCCTCACTGAATTTTACCCTTTTCCAGACTGGTATTCAGCCAAACATTCAAGGAGAACTCTGCCCATTTCTGGAGCTTTTTCTATGTAGTTCCTTTCTTCCCACTAACTTCTGCCTCAGTCTCCCCATCTCTGATCTCTGCTTCCACACCTCAGCGCAGCTCTGGTTGGAAGTTCCTCCTTGAGCTGCAGGCCAGAAGTTTCCTCAAGACAGAAACCCCAGGTGATTTCGGGGTTCCTCATGCCTGTTTCACTTTACCACTCCATACTACTTGTTTTCTAGTTTTTGAAAAAAACTTTCTGTTTTAATTTTACTTTTAATGACAGGAGTTCAAGTCCTCTAGTAATTACCAAATCCTGAGCTTTTTATGTTATTTTCTCTAGTATTCTTTTCTATTACACAAGTCTAAGGAAATTATTCTCTTGCCCTCAGAAATACAGTTAAGTGTTTTAAAGAAAAAAGGGGAGGTGTTTCTGCTTGTGGACACTACAGGGAAGCACTTATTCTACTGAGCCATCTCCCTGGCCCTCACTGTGGACACTACAGAGGAAGCACTGCTAGAGCCTCTCTTCTGAGGGCCAGCATGTCAATGTCCGAGTCTCCTATAGGGCCCAAACAGCTACAGAAGCTCTTCACACAGCACTGAGCTCTGAAACAACTGCCGAGGGCCTGAGAAGGCACCGTAAGTATGGGGAGTGCTTGTGAACTATGGTAATGAAAGATCCAAACACCAAGCACATGTTTGGAGGGCTTTAGATTTGTTACTTACACCACTTTGGAGGAGGTGGGTGCAGCCATGTACTCAGGGCCACACAAGGTAGATGGAAGAGTTGTGGAACCAAAGAGACTGTCTCAAGAGAAGATTCTCAAACGTCAGGTGCCCTGGTAAAGAAGATTCTGAAGAACATCACCCAGATTACTTTGAACAGCACAGAAAAATTGAAGTGATGAAAATTATGACTTTAGTAACTTTAGTAAGGGCCTTTCCTTTAGTAAGCTTTGACAACCATGATTGTATGGATAAGACTGCCATTCAGAAATCCCATACTGTGAACAGCCACACCTGTGAAGAGAAGAAAGCCCTCTCAAAGCACTAGCTATCTCTTGATTCTGAAGA
>NW_004524674.1:4470921-4472224 GCF_000260255.1 Octodon degus | reverse complement strand
CAAAAATATTTTAAAAAATAAAATAAAAAATAAATATCAAGATGCAGAGGGTCAGGGTAAAGCTCACAGAGTACAGACCCAGAGTTGTAATCGTGAAGGTCTTCCTGGAGCATGCCATTAAAGATGAAAACTAGATAGGAAGGAACAGGTATGAGAACCAACATCAACAAAATCTGAGGCAAAAACAAGCTCTCCTTTTACATTGGCCCCTGGAATAACTCACCCTTCCCCCAAGGGAGTGTGGCTGACCGCACTTTGAGGAAATTGAAGCAGGCTGCAGTAGCGAGATTAGGGGTGCACTGCAGAAGAAGGACCCCAGCTGAGGAGAAGCAAACGCTGGTGAGTGGAAGGAGAGATGGAAGGATGTGGGAAAACAAAGTGGTTCATTACCACTCTTCTTTGGCTGCAGTGAGAGAGGGTGGTAACTAAAAATAACATGTGGGAGGAGAGGCCTGGGGATGTAGCTCAATGGCACAGTGCCTGCCTGGCAAGTGCAAGGGCCTGAGTTTGATTTCTGGTACAATAAATAAATAAATAAATAAATAAATAAATACATAACTCCATGCCGGCTCCTCCCCCTGAGCACACTGAGAGGGCAATTGAGACTGGGCATGGTGGGGCACACCTGTAATCCCAGCACTTGGGAGGCTATAAACAGGAGAATCACTACAAGTCCAATCTAGTAGTGAGACCCTGAACACCCTGTAGACCCTTCCCTAAAATACAGAAAATAAATAAGTTCTACTAATTGTAAAAATTCATGCACAACTGAAGAGAATGTTCTCTACTGTTTTTCACCACTCCTAAAGATGTGCTGTGTATCCTTTTATAGCTATGCATGCAAAACATATATAACACAAGTTTATATTTTACCAGATACCAATTACCTGCCTAAGCCTCAAACCTCTGTTAGCTTTGGTTTCCTAGTCCCTGTGCTGGCCCCTTCTTGATCCTTGGTTGACTCTTCTTCCTCTTCCTTACCCTGAGAGGTGCACTGCAAGACTAAGTCCTTGGATTCTTGCTCATCCTCTACATCTTTGCTCTTGAAAATCTCTTCTTCCATGCATATACTCCTCAGTCTCCTCTTTAATATCTGACTTTTCTCAAAATCCTAAATCTGTATTTCCTGCCACCTGTTGCATTCCTTTATGCTCACCCACCACCACCACTCATATGGGCTTAGCTACAACTAAACTTAATTACTTGTGCTAAAGTGTTCCTTCTTCAAGTTTTCCTGTTTTATTGATGTCGTCTGCATCCTCCAAAGTCATGTGCTCAAAATGTTGGCTTTCTCCTGGACTTT
>NW_004524674.1:4469310-4470404 GCF_000260255.1 Octodon degus | reverse complement strand
CTGACTCCGCGTCTCTGCTTGAGTCACTAACTCAGTCTGAAATTTGATCCCACTTCTTTTCCAGTAGTTCTCATCTTAATTTCCGTGTGGTTTAGTCAGCTCAATCCCACATTATTATACTATATTTTGTTGTATACCATTCCTTCATCAAGGCAATTGTTTTAAATGATATTTAACTTACAATATATGTTTCAATATTTGCTGATGTGTATTTTTATCTAATTAAAGCGTATTTCTGATGAATGCTTTCTATAAAAATACTTTGAACCATTTCTCACTTAAAAGTCTATACTATCTTATAAAAATGCTGTTCCTATTTAGAACTCATATTTGAATGAGTTAGATTCTTCTTTATCAGCTATTGGCAGAAATTTCCTGTGGGCACTGGGTTATGAAGGGTGTACAGCTCAAGGAAAGATGTGTTGTCTTCTTAAAATGTGCTTTTATAGACCTGTGTCTCTTCATTTTCTCCAAAACTTAGCAGGCTCAAAGGGGTTTGATTTCCTTTTCTGACTGTGGCCACCGAAGGACCCAGCTTATGTATTTGGGTGGCATTTCCTTCTTTTAAATGAGTGATTTATGAATCCTACCAATCAAAGTGTCCTGTACATACTATTCCTTTCAGAACTGTGCTGCTGTTCTGGCATCAGTTGCTTTTGGACATATTTACACATAGTTTTGGGCTTGCAGGATTTCTCTTAGACTTTTAAAAAACAGGGCATAAATTCTCTTTGTTCTTCATAGTTTCCAAAAGGAGAAATGGATATATATGTATGAAATTTAATTAATATAACTATATATTAAATGAAATTATATAAGTATTGTAATTTAATTTATGCAGAGCATAGTGCATGATACATATTTATATGATTTAACTACTTGAAATTCTTGGTAAAAGATCTACTGAAAAATGTACCCCACTTAGCAGTGGCATGGAGGGGGGTTCCAGAAGTACAAAAATATATAAAGTATATTTCTTAATTCAATTAATTTAAACCCAGTTAAAGGGGCTGGTGAGATGGCTCAGTGGTCTAAAGCACCTACTTAGAACAAGCTTAGCAAAGCACAGGGACCGCGGTTCAATCCCCCAGCAC
>NW_004524674.1:4467076-4468084 GCF_000260255.1 Octodon degus | reverse complement strand
AAGTGCAAGGGCCTGAGTTCAATCCCCAGTTCTGCCAAAAACCAAAAAAACAAAACCAAACCAAAAAAAAAAAAAAAAAAAACCCAAACAGATTGCATAACTGTACACTTGGAAAATCTAAGACTAAACAGAAAAGCTATTAAAAACAAAATCAAAATTTCAAAAAGTAATACATATAAGATTAACCACAGAAATCAGTAGCCTTATATAAAACAAAAACTGATAGGAAGAAATATTCCAAGATAACTTATACAATTTTAAAAGATAAAGACCAATTTCTAGGTATAGACAATAAATTATCAAAGTAACATAAGAAAAGTATAAAACTTCAATGACAAATGTCAGTCTTGACCAAGTGGGAAGACATGTGACATTTATGAATAAATAGAGTAAGCACCCTGTTGACTTATCCTAAGTCAATTTTAAAATATAATGCAATCCCAGTTAATGTATAGTTAATTTTTTTCTGGGTTGAGAAGATAGGTTATAAAAGTAAGAACATTCAGGAAACCTCTGAAAAAGAAAGACCAGCCCAATCAGGGAGTAAGTATATATTTGGAGGTTCCATCATGAGGACTGTGGTGTAGGTGTGAGTACATTGATCGACGAAACATTACAGCAATCAAGAAATAAGTATAAATGCATATAAATGATAACATTTACTTCCATTGTAGAAAAGAACTTTTAAATAAATGATGTTAAAATGAAGGGATAGGGTTAGTTCAGAAGTTTGAGACCTGCCTGGCAAATGCCAGGACCTGAGTTCAATCCCTGGTATGTCAAGCTGTGCCGGCCCTGCCCTGGGCACACCAAGCAGTCCACTGAAACTGAGCATGGTGGTGCACACCCGTAATCCCAGTGCTGGGAGGCTGGGACAGGAAGATCACTATGAGTCTGAGCTGCGTAGTGAGACTCTGTATCAAAAAAATAAAGTAAAAATGAAGGGACAGGTGTATTGTGCAAGGTAAATTACAGGGAATTTTCAACTATAAAATAGGAAAGAAGCTG
>NW_004524674.1:4464735-4465920 GCF_000260255.1 Octodon degus | reverse complement strand
TCCTCTGCTTCCTTAAGTAGACAGAATCTCTCCATGCTGTGCTTCCAGGGAGAGGGGTAGCATGGGCAAGGTGGAGCGGTGTTTTCTTTTCTTTTTTTTGTGGTACCAGGGATTGAACTCAGGACCCTGTGCTTGCCAGGAATGTATTTCCTACCTTCTTCAATGCATCTTTCCTTATTTGTGAGATACATCCTTTCTCCACGTGGTGAAATACCTCGTCTGATTTCCTTAACTCTTGTGAGGGTTTTCTCATGCATGTGCAGTTGTTCAAATTCATGTTTCTGCAGGGGAATGAGTGCTAGAAAGTCCTAATCTGCCACCTTGCTGATGTCCCAGGATATTTCTTGAACACATTTGGTTACTTAGGTGTGTTTGCTCTGTGATAATTCCTTCACCTGCACACTGATGATTTCTGTAACTCTCTCTCTCTCTCTCTCTCTCTCTCTCTCTCTCTCTCTCTCTCTCTCTCTAATGTATTTAGTTGTTACAGGTCTCACTATGCAGCTCGGACTTATAGTGATCCTCCTGTTTTCAGTCTACCCAGTGCTGGGATTGCAGATGCATGCCCGGTCTCGTTGGCCTAACGCTCCAGGGGGCGGGGCCAGTGCGGGGAAGGGAGCGGTGGTGATGGGATCAAACCCTGGTCCCTGCGCTTGCCTGAGCAGGTGCTTAGTCCACTCAGCTATCTCGCTGACCATGTAACTTCCTACATATTATACAGAAATAAAATTTTAGGGTTGGGAGATAGCTCAGCGGTCTAATCACCAGCCTGGCAAGTGCAAGGTCCAGAGTTTGATTCCCATTATCGCATGTCATGCTGACCCAGACCTGCACAGGTCCCAAAACCTGTGATGGTGGCCCATACCTGTAATTCCAGCGCTGAGGAGGCTAAGACAGGAGGATTACTATGAGTCCGAACTGCATAGTGAGACCCTGTATTATTAAAAAAGAAAATAAAAAGGAGAGAGAAAGAAAAGAAATAAAATTTTATTAAGAAGGATAATCAGAAAACACCTGTTTGAAAAGCCAATGCCAAAAACTGGGATAAGCATCAACTCTTTTTTCCACTTACTCTTTCTAATTGCCTGGAGCATGATGTAATCCTGAAGGCTTAAAGCCTTTCTGTAATCATGAGGGTGAGCTCCACAAGGGGTGATGGTTCTGGGGGATGGAAGGAGGCCTGCC
>NW_004524674.1:4459092-4464540 GCF_000260255.1 Octodon degus | reverse complement strand
AGGGAGCGATCTGAGAAACCCTAATAATTGCAGATATCAACTTTCTTCTTTGTATACAACTTGGGTTGTTACTTTGTCTTCAGCCAATCTACAAAGAGGTAATATAACACACCAAGGTGGAGCCGACATTCTGGGGCATGAATTTGACGCCAAGGTTTAGCTCGTGGTTTAAATGGAGAGCCCTCTATGGGCCAGCGGCAGAATAACAGGGTCTGCTGTCTAGCACTGTTGAGAGAGGACAGTTGAAGGGCTGACAGATCAGGTGATCTGGATTAGAGTTTTCACCCAAAAGAGAAGTCTTGGCATCTGAACTCGTGGTCATTTCACCTACTACTTACAGATGCCCACCGCGTAGTACAGCATGCAGTACAGAGAACGCAATGTGGGTACCCTCCCTGGAGATGTAAGCAACAGTGCCGCCTATGGGGGGCACAAGTGCACCAAGAAAGAACTGACCCAAGTCAACTCAGGGAAATCTAACCAGAAGGCCTGGGGAGGGGTTGAATGTGCTACGAAAGGAGGGCAATGAGATGACTCCATGTAAAAGGTAAAGGCTAAGCAGACCATATGCCATCAACACAGATCGAAATGTGGAGATGACAGTAAGCTCCCTGAGGTGTACAGGTGCTGGAAAAATTACTTCTGGAAAAGAAGTGGTCGCAAAGAGCCTCCTAGGACTTCAGGATGGAACACATTGAAGGCTGGAATGAGGAAATCCAGTTGTGCTGTGGAAGCAGATTAGGATGGCTGCTGAGAAATCTCAGTGGAGGGAGAATAAGAGAGAGAAGTAGGGAAAGAGAGAAAACGGAAGAAGAGGTGAGACTTCCTGGGGGAGTAGCATCCCTCTTATCATTTAATCTCTTTCCCAAACTTCATTCATCTATCTCAGATCCCCCATTGGAAAAGTACCCTGAGCCAACCCCCAGTCATGATATTCCAACTAGACCTGAGTTACCCTTTGTGTGCTTAACTTCTTCCCATATGAGGTGTCTTAGTTACTTTTCTCATCACTGTGACAAAATATCTGACACCCAGTGTTAAAAGAGGAAATGTTTATTTGGCACACAGTTTGCGAAGGTTTCAGTCCATCACTGGCTGGCTCCAAGGCAGGGTGGCATGGCAGAGGGGCACGGCCCAAGAGAAATAGTTCATGGCAGGCATGAATCAGCAGAGCAGGAGGCAGAAGCTATGCAGTAGGAAGGCAGCGAGTGAGAAGCAACAGCAGCAGCTCTCTTTCTGCCTCTTACATCCTATCTAAGCTACCTACCAGGTAGCACTCACACCCAGGGTGGCGCACACAAAATCATGCCATCATACCGTGAGTCAATCCCAGCCTCACGTCCTTCATCCCAGCGTCACACATTCTAGATCCAACCACCTCTGAAAGCCCCATCTGTGACTGCATTAGGCTTTGGGAGACATCTAGATACAAGCCATAGCATGAGTTGTTATTGAACTGTATGATGAATGCTTAAGTTAAAATTTATTACAGGGGCTGTGGAGATATCTTAGTGGTCTAAGCACCTGCCTAGGCAAGCACAAGACCCTGGTTTGATCTGTGGTACCACATGCTATGCTAGCCCTACTTGTAGCGTGCCAAGCCAGCCACTGAGACCTGGCAGACGTGGTGCATGCCTATAATCCCAGCACTGGGGAGGCTGAAACAAGAGGATCACTATGAGTCTGAGCTGTGTAGTGAGACTCTGTACCAAGTACATAAAATTTAAAAAATTATTATAGTAAAAGACATATTGCTGGGCCAGGGAGATAGCTCAGTGGCTTAAGTGCCTGCCTGGCAAGTGCAAGGCACTGAATTTAATCTCTGGTATAAAAAAAAATGGCCCTCAGTTTACTTCAAAATGTTTCTCCTTGCTTCAAACATATTTAACCCATCATTCTTTCCACTTTCTGAAGCAGTGCTGGAAGTCCTCTTTCATGTCTTCATCAGTTATGACCAAAACTACAGTGTATGCTGGTGCATTGTACCATCCAATGGAAAGCAAGCTTGTAAAAGTGTTACAACATATCCTCACTCACCTTATTCACCAGATCTGGCACTATGTAACTTCTGGCTCTTCCCCAAAGTCAAAATGACCATGAAAGGTAAATATTTTGTTTGTTTATTTGTTTATTTATTCTGTAATTTTTTTAGGGAAGGGTCTACAGGATGTTCAGGGTCTCACTACTAGATCACACTCACAGTGATCTGCCTGTTTACAGCCTCCCAAGAGCTGGGATTATCAGCTCAGGCCACCATGCCCCATCTCAATTGCCATCTCAGTGTGCCCCGGGGGTGGAGCTGGCACTGCAGGCCTGGGGATCAAACCTCCAGCCCCTGTACCTGTTTGCAGGCACTTTAATCTGCTGAGCTATTTTAGTGAGCATTTTGAATCAATGCAGGATATAGAGACTGCCATGACAGCTCAACTAAAGACACAGCAGGGGGTCCAGGGAGATGGCTCAGTGGAATAAGCACTTCCCTGGCAAACACAAGGGCCTGAGTTCGATCCCTGGTTCCACCAAAATAAGTAAATAAATAAATAAAAGTAAAGACACAGCAGAGCACTTCCAGAGCTGCTTCAGAAAGTGGCAAGAATCATGTAGCAAGTATGTTTGAGACAAGGGGAAGTATGTGGGTGGGGATAGAAATGTGTCTTTTACTGTAATAAATTTTTTAAAATACAAACATTTGCTATAAATTTTAATCATGCCTCTTATATCCCACTGTTGCTGAAACTTAAATTTTCTCTCCACGTTTGTCTAGCCCAGTCATGCCCTGACTATCACACCTAGACTTCTCTCCCAATCTCCCTGATCCCTTCCTTCTCCTGATGCTTTTGAGTTCCTTTCAATTTTCTCTTGACAAGGTCTCCCCAGGAAAGCTTCTATGAGATCCATGAAAACACATGGTGTTGGGGCTGGTGAGATGGCTCAGTGGTCTAAAGCACCTACTTAGAACAAGCATAGCAAAGCACAGGGACCGCGGTTCAATCCCCCAGCACCACATGCCAGCCAGCCCTGCCCCCTGGTGGGCTGAGCTGGCCACACACACAGACACACACACACACACACACACACATAAAATTAAAAAAAAAAAAGAAAACACATGGTGTCTATGATCTCTGAGTCTGTATGCATCTAGAAGGCCAGTTCTGAGCTGAAACACCCCTCATGCTTACATGACTCATGTAAGAGGGACACTGGGCAGTCAAGGGGTGGGTAGTATCAACACATGGATCTGTTTCTGCCTTATTCACTCTATTGTCTTAGTCTTACTGACATCACTAAAATAATTTTAATGGCAGCAAAGTTTTATTAAAGGTAGGAAAAGAAACAAGTTCTGCAGAGCAAGTTTGCACCAAGTAAACATAGGTAAAGAAGTACACCCTATAGCAAGAGGTGGGCTGCCATGCAAGAGAGAATACAAAGGCAAAAACTCAAGTGTGGACTATCATTTTGTATCACCCAGTCCTTATGCCACCTTATCTGATGCAGGTCTTGGCTGCCTTATTTAAATCCTGCTCAAGTTCTGTAGAAAAGTCCACCTGCAAGGCTTTGGGAACCGTTTTGCCCATGTCTCCTGGGATTTTGTAATTAACAGGTCATGCCTAATTCCCAGGTCAGCTCTCCAGTGCCCTAATGTCCTGTCTCACTTCTCCCTGAGAGACACCAATATCCCCATCATTCCGTATGAGGTACTGAGAGAGTGGAGGTCTCTGCTCTATAGCTGCTTCCAGCTGGAAGGAGCCGTAGAACCCACCCACTGGAGAGTCCGAGCTCTCTACTTGGGGTGTGGTGGCTCACAAAAGAAAAAAAACTAACAGAAGACAATGAAAAAGGAGTTAGTGACTACTGAGCTATCTGTTTGATGGGAGAAAGAAAGTAACTTTACTAGTGTGTCACAGACATAGAAGCAAAATATGGGGAGGGGATCAGATTTTCATGCTTCCTGTCAAGAACAAGTCTGGCAAAATGGAGATTAGGTAAACTGTCAAGAGCATGAGAGCCATAGATTAGCAAGACCATCCACATAATGGATCTAATTAAAAACAGGAGCCTCAACACAAGTGCTCATTTAAGTTGTGGTGAGTTAGGTCCCTTAGTGACTCTACTTATCTGCACCCAGAGAAATGCCAGAGTCTTTTTTTTTTTTTTTAAAGTGTATTTAGCACAGGGTCTATAGGTCTCACTACACAGATTGGACTCGTAGTGATCCTCCTGTGTTAAGCCTCCCAAATGCTGGAAGTACAGGTGCAGGCTGCCACCATGCACCATCTCAATCACTGGCTCAGCAAGCCCCGGAGGCAGGGCCAGCACATCTTGTGTTGCCCAGGATCGAATCACTGCTCCTGTACTCTGCCTAAGCAGACATTTTAGTCCACTGAGCTATCTGGCCAGCCCTCCCAGAGTCTTGTTTTCTGAAGATGAACCTCAGGTCTTCTAGAGGTTCTGAGAAATAGCTTTCTTTATGCTGTGAAAATTCTGGTGACCATTTCCCATATACAATTTTTATAGCTTGTCACTGCATCTCTTGAGGAAGGAAGGACAGAATAGTTTCTCAGGAACTGGGAATAAGACTAGGGTCTGGAAGACATGTCAGGCTGCCTTTCTTGCCTCCCTGTTAGACTTTTGATTTGCCAAAGAGATCTTAGACATAACTCTTTGGAGTCCCTTGCAATGATTGACAGCAACCTGCCTGGAAATATGCAAGTGTCTCTAGGACAGTGGTGGCGAACCTATTACATGCATGATGCAGTGGGCTGCTCGTTATCATTGCAAGCTCTAAATTACTCATCAGCATTGCTTTAGGAATTGTAGAATGTCCTGACTGTGCTTTACAGATGACTGATTATTAGTTAAAAAGCCATTTTTTCCAGATTCCTGTGTATGTAGCACCAGAAAGACATATTTTTCCTTTTCCTAATCTCAATGCCCAAGTAAGAGCTGTGAGCTCTCTGTTCAAGCAGAGGTCCCAGGAGAAGTTAGCTTCAGTGATCTGTTGCAAATTATCAACTCATAACTTGACTTTTGATGTTTTTCTTAGACAAAGCTACTTCCATCAGTAAACCACACTTTTTTAGGGTCTTGTAGGGGCATGCTATAATGTCCTGCCTATTTGCATAGCTCTGGGTGCTCATCTCTTCACAAGAATGGTAACTCCTTGCCCTGTAAGAATCAAAAGGCAGGATTAGGAGTAGCACAAATTTTTATAATAATCTCAAGGATGTCTAAGAGTGTGGCCTGAAACTTCGCAAGCCATTGATTTCCTTGTTAACCACAAGTAATTTTTGGTCTCAGGAATTACTGACTGAGATGGGGAGTTAGGACTCCTTTTATTTCTTTCTGTAATGCTTTTAGTTTTTTGTGTAAGGTCTCTCATATTTTTTGATAAATTTGCTCTAAATATTTTGCCTTTTTTACTCTATTCTAAAATAGTTCTTGTCCTAA
>NW_004524674.1:4455999-4457462 GCF_000260255.1 Octodon degus | reverse complement strand
TGTGGTGCTGGGGGATTGAACCGTGGTCCCTGTGCTTTGCTAAGCTTGTTCTAAGTAGGTGCTTTAGACCACTGAGCCATCTCACCAGCCCCCAAGAAGGGTTTTCTTAAGTCAGGCATTTTATTTTATGGTGCAGCAGGATCCACACACCTGTTGAATAATT
This sequence comes from Octodon degus, assembly GCF_000260255.1. Classification (NCBI taxonomy): domain Eukaryota; kingdom Metazoa; phylum Chordata; class Mammalia; order Rodentia; family Octodontidae; genus Octodon; species Octodon degus. The sequence goes on along the minus strand of NW_004524674.1, from coordinate 4,457,299 downwards.
AGGACAGTGGGACTTGGTATAGTCCAATAACTAAAATCCATTTGACTTTTACTGGAATTCAAGAAGTTCCCCCAATTTTGATAGTAAATTTGTTTCTAGCAAGAAAGTAGGACACTGTGGGACAAATGGAAATTCATGGTTAAACATTTGGCCTTCAAAGTGACACATCAGCACTGGAAAAGAATATTTGAGTAGGGGTGCCCTCAATCCCAGCTATGGCTATAGATCTAGAGGAAGATTTTCTAGAATAGAATGAAGTAATTGAATTGACTCACCCATGATGTCCTATGTTTCCAAGATTCCTCCTAGGGGACAGTAATATCTGTGGACAGGAGCATTGTCAGTTCCCTTGTTTCTTTAAAAAACAAAAACATACAAAACATCATTAGGGTTGTTTTTTATTTTTTAATTTTTTTGTATTTTAGTACAGAGTCTACAGGGTCTATTACATAGATCGGACTTGTAGTGATCTTCTTGTGTTCAGCCTCCCAAGAGCTGGGATTACAGGCGTACACCACCACACCCAGTCTCAATTGCCATTTCAGCACACCCTGAGGGCAGGATGGGGATTGAACCTTGGCCTTTGTGTCTGCCTAAGCAGGTGTTTTAGCAGGTGCTTTAATCCACTGAGCTATTTGGCCGATCCCACCATTAGGGTTTTGATAAGAAACTAAATCTGTCATTTCTTTGCACCTATTAGTCTGTTTGTACTGCTATAACAAAATAGCTGAGACTGAATAATTCATAAAGAAGAAAAATTTGTTTTCTCAGTTTTGACAGCTGGAAAGTCCAAGACCAAGGTACTAGAAGTTTTGATGTCTTGTGAGAGGTGCTTTTTGCTTCTAAGATGATACCTGAGTGTGCTAGAGATGGTGAATGAAATGGCTTCATATTGTTCTTAATACATTCCCTCAAGACTTTTTTAAGGATTCTAATTCCATCCATGGGCTCCCACTTATGATTTAATCAACTCTTAAATGCACCATCTGTGAATACTATCTTTGTCTATTAAATTTCAGTGCATGACTTTTTTTTTTTTTAAGTATTACAAATAGTTTTTAATGGCAGTTTCCTCTCATTATTTTAATCTTTTGTATTCTGTAATTTAAGCCCAACCCTAAAACATTATGAAAATTAGAATACAACCTAATTCACCAGTCACATTCAGAACATCCTGAATGCCGTATTCTTTCATAATTCAGCTTTATAGTTTAACGGACACTGTAATATGGCACCTCATACCTGACATCTTACACTTAAAATTTGGCTCGCATTTTTTATATCACTTAGGTTACCCTGT
>NW_004524674.1:4445817-4455139 GCF_000260255.1 Octodon degus | reverse complement strand
TTCTGTCACAGAAAACTGATGTGTGTCTGCTGAAATTTTATATGTATGTAGTTTTGTTGGCACAACTGTAATAAAATATTGGAACATCTGGTTGTGATCTACAGCAATTTTTTCAGTTCCATCTAAAGGATTAATAATTCCTGGAACAAGTTCTCCAAAAGACAAATGATCTATCCTGTGAGAAAAGTTGTAAGAGTCATGGTTGACAAGTGCTGCCAAGTGTGCGTGACCACGAGGATGTGGAATTGCCTTGCCCACAGTTATGTGAAAATTTCCGGCTACTTTATTGACATAAAGGTGACCACGAATTCTGCAGGCATCTGGAGACTGTGATGAATCATCTTCTCTTGGTGGAAGTGCTGTCGATGCACTTTTAAAAGCACTTTTAAATATCACGTCTTGAAGAGAATGCTCTTCTTGTAGCCTGCTCTGAATAAGCTGCAACATCCTCTGCCACTCTTTTTGCTGTGGTGAAAGATCAAATATTGCTGGCTCATAAACTAGACCATCTGCAGATGCAACCATTGTTTCTGCCAAATCCAATACATCTGCTCCAACATACTGACACTTCATGGCAACGGTGATATCTATGTTGATTCTCAATTTACTAGAAAAATCCTTGTCTACTTCATATTCATACTTCATCCATGTGTCTTGATACACTGAGAATTCCATTATTGTTAATAAAGCCATAGTGGTAAATGCTATTAGAGAAACTGTGCCCCCACTGGCTGAAGTCTCCACATAGCTCTGAGGAACCTTAGGAAATGCATCCAATTCTTTCACCAAATTTAAGGTTTTCTTCCGATTCAGTCGCCTCATCTTCAGGAAAACCTTCCTCTTTCTTCATATAGTCATGCAATTTAAAACTCCGTCTTCTATCCTGAGATTATTTCTTTCTTATTTGCATCAAAATGTCCTTTCCTTGTGTTACGGTCCCAGACGGCCGCCATATTTCACAGAAGCCCGGGCCGCCGGGTTCCGGAGTCCAGTGCATGACTTTTGGGGGACAGAAAACATAATACCATTTTTGAAATACCAAGCCTAAAATAAAATAAAATAAAATATCAAGCCTTACCATTGATGAACATAGAATGTCTTTCCATTTCTTCAGGTCTCCTTCTTATTTCTTTCAATAATGCTTTTAGTTCTTTGTGTAAAGTCTCTCATGTTTTTGGATAAATTTGCTCTAAATATTTTGCCTTTTTTATACTATTTTAAATGGAATTGTTTTCTTAATTTCCTTTTGCATCATTAGTGTATATAAATACAGTGGGTTATACTTACCTGTCCTGATACCAGCATCACAAAGGTGGTTTTACTAGGGCCAGGCATAACCATTGCACACAAGATATGCTGACCTCTGTGAATTCCCCAAATGTAGAAAATTAGACTGCATAATTTGTAGTAATGGGGAGATGTTCTCACTCCCCCCCAAAAAAACCCCAAAACAAAATGGGTTTTTGTGTGTTGATTTTGTACACTGCCACTCCAGTTAAGACTCTTTTTGTAGAGACCAAAATGTATTCTGTTGCCTGGTCTGAAAATTTAGAAAAGTGAATACATTCTGTGTCTCACTTTTTCTCACTGCTGAGACAAAATACTCAACGCCCAAAGTTAAAGGAGGAAAGGTGTATTTTGGCTCAAGGTTGTAGAGGTTTTAGTTCATAGCTGGCCTGCTCCAAGGCACAGCAGTATGGCAGAGGGGCATCACAGAAGGCAAGCAGCATCAGAAATAAGTGACAAGCAACAAGAGACAAACCACAACTCTTTCTGTCCACTTACATCTTATCCAAGCTGACTGCCCTTGGGTTGAGCACCGCTCACACCTTAAATGCTTGCAGCACACTGTGAATGAACCCCCGCATCACCTCCTTGAGCTCCACAGCACAAACCCTAGCTCCAGCTCTGGAAGGTCCCACTTCTGACTGCATGAGGCTTTGGAGGTCAGCTATACACAAGCCACAGCATACCCCCTGCTCTTTGTTGACATACACTAAACTGAATTCACCCAAATATGCTGAGCCCAGAGCCCTATTATTTATTATATCTATTATGTTCTTTATTTCAATTATTTAATTTTCAAATAATATTGTACTTGATTCTTTGTTAAAACTTTGTGTTTGTCATGCACTAACATCTTCATTTATTACCTCAAGTTCAATTTGTGATGTTAATTCTAAATTTATGGTTGATGTGTTCTAATAATTCTGTTTGAGATGAAATGCATTGTATTTTCAATTTTCTTATCTTTCTTTTATGCAAGTGTCACATTCCTCAAATGTTTAGTTATTTTAGCTTTGGAGATCATGCTATTCTGGCTGTGGTAAGTACTCTAACTGGAAATAAACACTGGAGAGCTATCTTAGGTACTTTCTTATTGCTGGGACAAAATACTAGACATTCAAAGTCAAAAGAGGAAAATTTATTGTAACTCACAGTTTGTAGAAGTTTTAGTTCATAGTTGGCTGGCTGCAAGTCAGTATGACAATGCGGAGGGATGTGGTAAAGGCAAGACAGTCCATGTTAGGGCAGGCAGGAAGCAGTGGGAACTCCTTTCCCTTTTTTTTTTTTTAATTTTATTTATTTATTTATTTGTGTGTGTGTGTGTGTGTGTGTGTGTGTGTGTGTGTGTGTGTCCAGCTCAGCCCACCAGGGGGCGGGGCTGGCTGGCATGTGGTGCTGGGGGATTGAACCGCGGTCCCTGTGTTTTGCTAAGCTTGTTCTACGTAGGTGCTTTAGACCACTGAGCCATCTCACCAGCCCCCTCCTTTCCCTTTTATCCCATCCAGGCGACAAGCCTATAGAGTGGTGCCACCCACACCCAGGGGCAGGCCTTCCTATTATTCCCAACCAGAACTATGCTAAACCAATCAATGGACTGTCCAGCTATCACCCCTTAATCCAATATCACACACTGATGTCACACATGATGCAGCCACTCCCCAAAGCCCCACCTGGGAGTGCATGACACTTTGGGGACACATTAGACATAAACCATAACAAGGGCCAGAGGCCAAGATGAATCTATTACAATACCCATAGTGTAAGGAATGGCAGTATGTCTCAGATACTGCTGTACATGACCATCATCATGTGGAATCTACCACTGTTAAACAGAAAGGAGCACTGAAAGGTCACAACTTCCCTGGATTTTTCGTTAACAATCTTTGTATTTTAAGGATATGGAAAAAAATAAATTAGCATGCTCAGAAAGCTGGTCTATACCTACCTATCTCCACCACTTCGTCTACCCCAAAGGGCTTTTACATAGCATTGCTGTTTCCTTCCAAACACATCAACAAGAATCTACACATGTGCTTCTGGTTTCTGGGGTAAACAAAAAAATAACACTTGTCTTGCAATGCAGCGGAGAGAAAAGATCAGGTTTTAAGTCTTTCACCCAACTTTTGTCACTGAAACTTCAGACGACTTTCCTATCACCAGCTACATCCACACATCTCCCCCTCCCATTCTAAAATAGCCACAGACCCCGCACTTCTCCCCTCTGCTTTCTAACTGCCATGCCGTGAGTAGTTTTTCTCTGCCGTGCTGTTCTGCTATGCCACATTTGCCTTCAAATCGAACATGGACTGGATGGATCCATTGAAAAAGTAAACCAGAATCAACTCTCACTTTAAATGTTGGTTGGTGAGTATTTTGTCCCAGTGATGGAAAAGCAATTAATACAGCTAACATAGCAGGTGTGTGATGAAATTGTTCACCTCATAACTCAGACAGGAAAGAGAGAGTGTGGGGAGCAGCTGGAGCTGGACATTGATCACACATGCAGGGCTAATGCAAGGCCATTTTCAAGAACACAGAGTGCTCAAGGTGGGCCATGTGAACAAGCTACTTGAGCCCTGAGAACATGGAGAGCCCCAAAGCAATCCAAGCAAATGGGTCGCTAGCAGAGGAGTGTCGTGTGACATCAACCTGCTGAGTGTAGAAATACACATGCTGAGGTCCTTGAGCAGTTCCTTTTTCTCCTATCAGGAAAGAGAGCACTACCTGACCTCAGCTTTCTGTTCTCTGACTCTTGTCTTTATTTCTTCATCCTCCACAGTCCTTCACCCCAAGAATTTGAAGAGCTGCACTGGACTCAGCAAGAGGGACAGTGGTGGCATCCCACTCTCTAGTGCATGGCGAGTAAGATTTGCCTCAGGTTGTCTGCATTGCAGGTTGAACGAAAGAGAAAAAGAAGTTGGATCTTTGTCTTGTTCAGTCACCACAGGGGGCTATGGAGGAGGGAGGGGTGTGATCTCAAGGCAGCTGGCAGTTGTGGAATTTCCTACATTTGCACCAATCACTGGGCTCTAGGCTTTAACCTTGGAATTTAAAAACCTTCATCAGGTCATGGAAACTGATTCATATGTTTGAAATGTCAAGTTCCTTGATTCACAAAATGACAAAAGCAGTGCCAATTTTATCTCAGTGCTGTTAGGCCTGTATGAGCACAAATATGAAACTAGATTTAGTAAGAGGCACCAACTGGAATTCAAATGAATAAGATTACATCTACTTTGTAATCCACAGCACAGGTACTGTGATGGACCAGACTAGTTCGTGTGATAACCTGGGTCTTGGTTCCTTTGTGCCAGCTCTGCGCTTGCCTGTTGTTTTTCTCTATCTGTAAACTGCAAAGCCATCCCAACCTCTCAAAAGCCTCAAAATCTTTGAACCTCATAAGAAAATAATTTGCAGGCCAGGGATATACCTGGAACCCTGGTATGTGCAAGGTCCTGAGTTTGATTCCCAATACCACAAAAAAAAAAAAAAAGAAAGAAAGAAAAGGAAAGAAAGAAAGAGAGAAAGCCACTTGCATCTTTTTTTTTCTCTTTGCCTCTCATGTGAGTTTAGGAGTTCCAATATATGCATCAGGAAAGATATTACCTAAACATGTTACACTATTATGTTTTAAAACTAGAATACTGCAATTGAAAAAATTCTTCTTATAACTTATCTATAACTTTATTCATATGTGTATCTCCATCTTCTCTATTTCTGTATCTATCTCTCTTTCCTCAAATGGTGACAGGTGCTTGCCTAGCCTTTAATAAAAAATAACTATTTAAACTTTGCCCTCCCCATTGCTCCACTCAAAAAATAGCCATTGTGAAATGACAGCATTGATCTGGTACTAGCAGAAGAATGACTAACAAGTAATAGAAATGGCTCTGTTTTATCTTTATTAAACTAAAAAGTGTTCCACATAAGTGGCTAGGAAACAATTTACATTACTACTAGCTCTTCATAGAAAAAAAAGTTCTGAAAGGCTTCATATAGGAGAGGGGCTTTTTGGGCAAGGGTGTATAGGTTGGTGATTTGGGCTCAAAAAGAATAGAAATTGCACTTATCTGTGCCAGATAAGTTAGAGGGGGCTGGTGAAGTTTTGCTCTTGCTTCTGCTTTGCATGGCCGTGGATGAGCCGCTCCTCTCCTCAATCTGCCAGCAACTTAAGTTTTGAGTCCAGGTGAACATACCAGAAGCATCGAGGCAGGGACAGCAATGCTGCTTGTGAAGATCAGACAAACAAAGGTTAAATACATGTGAAATATTGGTGAAATTAGTATAAACTCCAGATGGTTTCCTCTAGCCTGATTCTGTAGTCTTTTTATAAATTGCTGTGCAACACTTGTCTTGGTTCATTTTGAACCAAGATTTATAATGGTCAGAAATTTGTTGGCTAACAGTGGAGTTCTGGAAGCCCTAGTACATTCAATATTGAGGTCCTGTGTTAGGAAAAGACTTTCTGTGTTTTTGACAGGAGTTATCATATAGCAAAAGACAAAAAGGGGGATCGAAAAGAAGGGAAGAGGAACAAGGAAAGGAAACACAGGGGGAGGCAGAGAGAAAAAGCCCACCCTCCTGTAATAACTCAGTGGCCTTCTCTGGAATGCAACTCATCTATACCCATCTGTGGCGCCCACAGGACTTGGAGAATATGAGGAATGGATGTGGTGTTCCAGGCTGAGATTTTCGAATAATAAAAGACTTTTTCTCTGAATGAGGAGTCTGTGTCTTCTGATTTTAACAGTGTCTTAGTTACTGTTCTCTCGTTGCTGGGACAAACACCCGAAACTCAAAATGAAGGAAGGAAAGTTTTATTTAGCTCACAGTTATTGGAGGTTTCAGTCCACACTCAGCTGGCTCCAAGGCAGAGTGACACACGGCAGAGGGCAACCTTTCATGGAGGCGGCAAAGGGCAGGAAAGGGAAGGGAGAGAGGTAGCAGCAGCTCAAGCAACTGGCTTCTCTTCCTACCTTACATTGTAATGCAAATTACCTGCCCCAGGGCAGGTGCAGCATCCACACCTACAGTAATCAATCACAAACTCCAGAAGCCGCCCGGAGACTGCATGAGGCTTTAGGGGGACAACTAGACACAAACATAACAAACAGGATAACTCATTCGCCTCTTTTTCATTTTTCATCCATCATATTTATAAAAACTGAAAGTTGGTAGCTCTTCATGTTGGTAAAGATGTAGGAAAAAGACTATTCTGATGCCATGCTATTGCTTTTTTGTAAAACAATTTTACACTGTCTATTAATGGAAAATATATTTGTAACATTTTCCATAGAAACATCATTTCTTGGAATCTACCCCATAAACACAAAAGTTCTATATAAAAGATTCATGTATATACATATGAAGACAGTCACAACTAGTAGTTGTGACTACTAGTAACAACATTGAATTTCTGGGCAATTCTAAAAGGCAATGAAAAGAATAGTTAGATTTCTACCTATTGATCTGAGTATTTTCATCATGAAGTTAATTCTTGTTACATATTGTTAATTGCAACATGTACTGCTACCCCACAGGAGCAAGTGACCCCCAGGGATGAGATGCCCCTTTCCCACCAGAGCAACAGTCCTGCACCAACTGAGTGGGCCCCACACAGGAGCAAACCCAACCCTACAGGATGAGCAGCTCCCCCTCCCCACACAAGCAAGTAGGTCCTTGCCAGCCCACTGACACAAGGTTACAACCGACCCCAACTCCAAACTAGCTCTACTAGGGCCAGCCAAATAGCTCAGGGGATTAAGGTACCTGCAAGCAGGTGCAGGGACCAGGGATCCCCTGGGCCTCCTGTGCCGGCCCTGCCCCCGGGGATGCACTGAGATACAATTAAAACTGGGTGTGGTGGTGCGCACCTGTAATCCTAGCTCTTGGGAGGCTATAAACAAGCGGATCACTATGAGTCCGATTTAGTAGTGAGAACCTGAGCACCATTTAGACCCTTCCCTAAAAATAGAAAGAAAGAAAGAAAGAAAGAAAGAAAGAAAGAAAGAAAGAAAGAAAGAAAGAAAAAACCCCAACTCTACCTTTTGCTTTCGCACATCATGGGGACAGCACAGGACAAGACTGGCTCGCCAGACCCCAGATGAGAATGAGAACAATGCAGAGGAGAGAAAGAGCAACCAGACCCCATGACTGAGGACATGAAGTCCAACAGCCACGCCAGCTCCCACACAGCATCTAGATCCTGCAGAGATCAGAGAGCTAACCATGTTCCCCATCCCCAAAGGACTCACCTCGGCTTGGACGGTAACCACAATCTGGAGGGAACAGACAGCGGGTGCCTTTGGTGCAGGGGTGCATCTCAAAGCCCATTGGCCCTAAGCTAGGCATAGAAAATCATGGCAGGCTGGTTCCCAAGACTGCAGATCTTAGAAGAAAGCCATTCATTCAATAACAGGAATTTTGTCTTTCACTCTGTGCTTTTTAAGATTTTTCTACTTGGGATTTTTTTTTTAAATCCTTTGTTTATGAGGTTCTTGGGGATTTGTGTATTTTCTGTTATGGGTCACTCAGAATAGGAACCAGATCAGCCAGATTGGAATTTGGAAAGCCGTTTATTACTGAGCTCAGGGCCCCCAGTCTGCTCTCACGCAGGAGAGGACCGAAAGGCAGCTAGCCCAGGAAGCAGGGGGCTTTTAAAACATGAAACCACATTTGTTTGGTAAACAAATTTATTTACACAAAACAGTGCTTATAGGGTCGTTGTGACCACTATCCAAACTAAATTTCCTGGGGCTTTGTTTTAGTTTCTGGTTATCTTGCACCTGAGTAAGTACCTGCAGGCAATCTTGCATAGCCCAAGGTTATAAGAAGTTAAATCCCATTTAGTTTCCTTATGAAGCCATCTCTGCAATCTGACTTTGTTTACAGGGATTGGTTAGGTAGGAATTTTATGTAGCAAACAGCAAGTAACAGCCACTATTTACTAAACAACTTAGAACAGTGGTGAGTATATATTTATAACAGAAAGCATAAGATTTATATTTATAATCTAAAACTTGAGTTGACTCATTACATTTTCCTCATGTTCCTTCTCTTAGCTTCTTTAATCTCCTTTTATCTTTTTTTCTTTAAACTTTTTTCTCTTTCTTTTCTTCTTTCTCTTTCTTTCTTTCTTTCTTTCTTTCTTTCTTTCTTTCTTTCTTTCTTTCTTTCTTTCTTCTTTCATGTATGTGGTATAGGATCTCTCACTACGCAGCTCAGACTCATAGTGATCCTCCAGTTTCAGCCTCCGCATCACTGGGATTGCAGGTGTGTGCCCCCATGCCTGGACACAGTAGTGGGGGCCACATGGCCTGAGATGCTGGGGATTGAATCATAGTCCCTGTGCTTGCCTAAGCAAGTGCTTAGTCTGCTGATTTTTTCTTTTTTTGACACAGGATCTCTCTCTCTCTCTCTCTCTCTCTCTCTCTCTCTCTCTCTCTCCCCCCCCCCAATTCAGGCTGGCCTTCAGTTCACTTTGTAGCCCAGGTTGGCCTTGAATTCACAGCACTTTTCATGCCACAGTCTCCCAAGTATGGGGATTACAGGTATGTGCCACCACAGCTGGCCTCTTTTTGTACATTCTTTGTGATGAGTGTTCTCTATCACTATTAATTGGCTTCTACCCCTCAATAAGAGGCCCCATCTCAGGCTGGGGACATAGCTTAGTGGCACAAACACTTTCCTGTCAAGTGCAAGGTCCTGAGTTTGACTCCAGATTCAAAAGAAAGCCTCTATCTTACTTCTCTTTCATCCTTCCCATATCCCATGTTCTCGAGTATTCTTGTCCTCTTTGCTCTCCACTGATGAAAGTTGTGCAGTTGGGGTGCCTGAAGTTTCACATCTCACAACCCTGAGGGCTATCCAGTGAGCATTCCTAGGGCATGCTGGGACCTGGACTTTTTCAGAATAACCCCATCTTAATGTCTATCCAGGCCTATCTTCCTTAGCCTTTGGTTTTATTCCCAAAAGGATCTGGTTTACATATGCATAAAGAAGATCTGATTAAGTAATAAAGTTGATTATATGTGGT
>NW_004524674.1:4443558-4445672 GCF_000260255.1 Octodon degus | reverse complement strand
TCTTGGAACAAAAAATTATTCTCTCAGCCAATGTTTCCTTCAAGAGTTTCCTTAAGCCTCAGGAAGCCAAGTGACAGTTCTGGTAGACTGAGCCCACTGTGGTAGAGGGATCTGGCTTGTAACAATGATTTTTGGCTTGTTGTTTCCGTGAATCTTCAACCAATATGTCCTTTGAGCCACCTGCGATAACCTCTTTTGTGTGACTTCCCAGACTTGTCATCTATCTGCCACATCCCTTCTCAAGTGACCTTTTGCTCTTCCTCTCAGCCCATTCCCAGGACTCTTGATAAACTTTCTCTTTCATTTCTCACTATTTTCCTACCCTTAAAACATGGGACCTTCACCCACGGTCCTATACACTTCACAATGAGCAGGACAGGAGCTATGGTAGGAGCTTTAAATACATGGTCTTCATTTATCAACAACATCCCCATATGGCTGTTATCACTATCCCCATCTTATAATTCAGGAAATAACAATGGAGACATTAAGACAGAGGTGAATGTTAACCAAAATATGACAAGGTCAAGTTCCAGTTGATAAGAAGAAGGAAATCTCAGTACTGTGGTCTCAGCAACAATCGTGAGGCCCCTGAAGGTCTAGGATGGAATAAAAAAAGAAGGGACAAGTGAAAAAACAAACAAACAAACTTTTGTCTATATTTTAAAGAATCTTGTGTTGAATAACTGGTGGGAGTCACGCTGCCTTGGGTGAAGGCATAAAGTTGTTCTTGAGCAGAACACCTCTACCTGGAGAGAAAATTAGTTTAGCTCTGAGAAGTGAACTCACAGTAGACAAAAAAGAAAAGAAGAAGAAAACTCACTGAGGAACCAAAACAAGAAATTAAAGATGTTTTTGAACTATTTGATGCAGACAAAGGTGAAGTGATAGATTACCATGAACTGATGGTGGGAATGAGAGCCTTGGGGTTTGATGTAAAAAAACAAGAAAGAAAGAAACAGTAGATGTGCTTAAGATTCTTAAAGATTATGACAGAAGCCATGGGAAAATCACCTTTGAAGATTTTAATGAAGTTGTGACAGATGGAATATTGACTGTGATGTGTTGTGGAGGTGTTATTTTCTGATCATAGCTATTTGCAGATCTATATGCTTTACTTATGTATACATTAAATTCTTTACCCACACTTGGAAACTGTTCTGCTATTTCATTGAACAAGTATTTTATGCTATTGTGTTATCTTCTGATTTTTCATTAATTCTAATATTTATTTATTTTTTATTTATTTATGTGTGTGTGTGGCCAGCTCAGCCCACCAGGGGGCAGGGCTGGCTGGCATGTGGTGCTGGGGGATTGAACTGAGGTCCCTGTGCTCTTGCTAAGCTTGTTTTAAGTAGGTGCGTTAGACCACTGAGCCATCTCACCAGCCCCTAATTCTAATATTTAGATTAGTCTTCTTTGTATCATCTGGCAGCTGTTGTGTTTATTCTTTCATGTTTTTGGTTGTTTTTAAAGCATCTCTTATGAATCTAACAGCAACAACAGACCTGTCTTCAAGGTTAGATACTCTGCACTCACATTGATCACTTCTGCTTTCCACATTTCTGATAGAACTTTTAATTTCCCAAATTTCTATTTGGAGCCTTCTTATGGAGTCTAATTCTTTTCTGTGATGGTTTGTGTTAGTTACTTTTCTCTCACTGCTGAGACAAAATACCTGAGACTCAATGTTAAAGGAGGAAAGGTTTATTTAGTCGCAGTCCGTAGAGGTTTCAGTCCATAATCAGTTGGCTCCAGGGCAAAGTGACACATGGCAGAAGGGGCAACTACTCATAGTGGCAGAAGACAGTAAAAGCAACAAGAGGGGCAGACAAGATGTTTTCTAATATTGTATGTAGGCTACCAGCCCTAGGGCAGGTGTAGCACTCACACCCTTAATCCCAGCATCACACACTCTAGATTCAGCCACCTTTAAAAAAGCCCTATGACCACATGAGACTTTTGGGGACATCTAGACAAGAACCATAGCACTAGTATGTTGGATTAACTAATGGTTAATTTGTTCCATCCAGATCAACTAAATCAGCATGGTGCTGGATATGGATGCCTCACCTCAGGATTATTGCCAACGGCATCAAAAGAAATTTTATTTT
>NW_004524674.1:4439407-4443356 GCF_000260255.1 Octodon degus | reverse complement strand
AGCTTGTTCTAAGTAGGTGCTTTAGACCACTGAGCCATCTCACCAGCCCTCAAAAGAAAATTTAGAGAAAAATCTTTTGCTATTGGTTCCTTTGGAGGAACTTGTTGTACTGGCTGTCCTGATATGAACTCAGCTGTTTTCATCATCAGAGGAGCTCAGGTCCTTGCTGTGGCTGTGGATGGCTGCAAGTCTCTTTGGGGAACTTTGGTCCTTACTGTGACCTTGTATGTTGATACACTGTGCCAACTTGAGAAATCTATAAGCTTAACTAACTCAGCAGTTCTGCATCCACTTGTATGAAGGGATACGCTTACTCCTTTACTGTGTCAATTTGAAAAGCTGAAAAGTTTAATTAAGTGACTTAACAGGAGGCCACGGTCCTTACTTTGTAAATGTCCTACATCTGTGCAAGTGGAGGGCACAGAGATTGTGTGAGTGCTACATCCAACCTAGGGCAGGTAGCCTGCATACAATATAAGGGAGAAAAGTCTTGTTCTCCCTCTTTTGCTCTTGCTGATTTTGCTGTCTTCTGTCACATGGAACTGTTGCCCCTCACCAGGCCATCCTGCATTGGAGCCAGCTGATTATGTACTAAAATTTCCACAAATCATACGCTAAATAAACCTTTATTTCCTTACCTTTGGGTGTTGGGTATTTTTGTCCCAGCAAAGAGTAAAGTAATTAACATCAGCATTGCTTCCTGGCTCAAGTGCAGATCCCTCAGCCTGCTGACACAAATCTCTCATCTTGGTGGCACAGAATTTCTGGCTTCCACCACTGACTTTTGGGTCTTCACAGTGCAGATCTTTGATACAGGCTTGCCTGAGACATTGCCAAGGGCTCTCAGCCTCCAGTTGGACTTGTGGAGGACATTGCTATGGACTCTATGCCTTCAGCTGTACTTCTGCAGGACATTGCCATGGGATCTAGGCCCTCCGCTGGATTCTTTGGGTCTTTAGTGTATAGAGAGATCTCCTGCACACTTTGCATCTGACTCTTTGAAGGAATATTATAAAATAGTCCTATAAATTATGTGCCCTGTATTAAAATGTTTCCATTACAAATACTACAAGTGGTCATGCATGTTTTGTAGTTTTGTTTTGCTCTTCTAACTTTTTTAGTGTCTTCTTTAGACTCTGAGATCATTTTTTGTTTTTTATGTATTTGGTACAGGGTCTACTATGCAGCCTAGACTCAGTGATCCTCCTGTTTTCAGCTTACCCAGTGTTGAGAGTATAGGCATGAACCACCACTGAGATAATTTGTTTGTTTGGCCAAATATTTTATTAATTATATCTTTTGTGAGTTTTTGAAATGTCTTATTGATCTATTTTCTTATCTCCCCTGATATCTTTTCAAAGAATTTGGGTGTATGGCTTTATGTTTCCTTCTTTTTAATGCCACATGCATCAGCTTTGGGGGACTTGGGAGTTTTTGTAGACTTTTCTTTTAATCTTTCATTTATTTATTTAGTACAGGGTCTCGTTATGCAGCTCAGACTCATAGGAACCATCTTGTCTCAGTCTCCCAGCAGTGAGATTACAGGTGTCCACCACCACACCAAGTTTCAGTGGCTGGCCCATTGCGTCCAGGGTTCCAAGTCAGAATATCAAGTGGTACCAGGGATCAAACCTAGGTCCTTGTATTTCCAGGCAGGTGCTTAGACCACCAAGATATCTCCCTTGACCTGGCAACATTTTCTTGTCTTCTCATGTTTCTATTTTTTTTGAGGGGTGAGGGTTGTGTTGAGGCTTGCAGACTGATCACAGTTGAAAGCTTTGTTTCTAGAATAGAGACTTCTTTAACGCCTGCTTTTCAGTGATTTGCTTTGGATGTGGCTAACTCTTGGTCTTTGGCTACTGTAAGATAAAACTACCTGAGTTTACTTGAGATGTGAAGTTGCAGGGTTCCAGGAACAGGCCACAGCATGGGTAATGCCCCAAGGTAATCCAGACATTGGTATCCCAAGGAGATCAATTAATACCAACAGCTATGTCACCTTGGATACAGTAATAATATCTAATACAAATTAAATATTGACAAACCCTAAGGACAAATGAAGTATAACCATAAAAAGAGACATCAGATTTTTTAACCATAAAAAAGAGATCTACAATTATACCATGAATACTAAGACAAATCAAATATCTACTATATAGAAAAACTTTGTCTTTGTGAACAACAGAAGAGTATTCAACAGCAATAAAGTAAACTATCTAGAGATTCCAGGATTTAGTGGTTATACTAAAAGTAGTACTAACTAGTTTAGGTATACTACTAAAGGTATTATAATTAGCAAAGGCAGAGACAAATTTTAAGCAAAATTTGGAAAATTAATCAGTGTGGAAACAGTGAGCTTTGGGGTTGAGGGCACGGGTCTGTCAGATGGTCACACTGTTTTCCACCTTGCTGGGTTGAAGGTAGTCATAGGGTAAGTCCAGGCGTGCATTCCGGTCCTCAATTTCTTTGTCCATGGTAGTCAGCTCCTCTCGGAATTGCTTCAGCACTTCCTGGGGCTCAAGACCCGAGAAATATTCCTCCGTATGCTGCCCCAGGGACACCTGGAGTGGGGCAAGACAACTCAGCATTTCAGGCTTCTCAGCCAGGAATGCTGCTCCAAGCAGCACCGCCAGCCCCCCACCCCGCCACCCTCTGCGATCTAGACAGCTACTTCTAACCATGACAGGTTGGCGTCTGCCAAGGAAGTTGGTGACAGTCCGCTGCATATGGGCTTGCTGGAGACTAGGCAGTGAGTCCAGTACATCCTTCTCTGTCACATCCTTGGAGGTGGGTGGGGGTTTTCGCATGGTACAAGGGCCATTAGGGACCCAGGAGTACCAATCCAGCTGCAGATAGGACAGGGACACTGAGCCCCAAGTTATAGCTCAGACATTTAGACACCCTCACCCTGTCTTCTATAGCCCAGTAGCCAGGGAATATAGGTTACCTGGCCCAGGTGGGCAGAAGAATGCTGACCAGTACACGTGAAGATGCACATGGTAACAAAATGACAGAGCTGATCCCGGGACTCTAAGCAGAGGGGGAACCTGGATGAAGTGAGGAGAATGAGAAATCCTGAGGCCAGGACCAGAGACAGATCTAGAGCAGGGACAGGCATCTGGGGATATGTGAAAGAACTAGAAGTGCTCCTGGTCTCTAGCTTCTGTCACCCACACATAGTGTGCACTCAAATCTTAATGAACCTGGGAGCTCTAGGGAAAGGACAGGAACAAGGAAGGGAAAATAACTAAGAGAAATCGTGCATCTGACTCCAGAGAAAGCATATAGTGCATGAGGAGGGACAACACTGCACGAGAAGATGAGAAAGAGAGCCAGAGAGATCAGGAATGACTGCTGGGATTTCCAGAAACTCTGGAGGATCAAAGAATAATCGACATTCCAAACATGTGTTATGCTGCAGGAAAGGTGGATTGCGGACAGTGTGTGGAGACAAGGTAATGGTGGGGGATCCATGCCTTACCCTCGGTCCTGGGCCCCCTGCAGTCCAACCTCAGTGACTTCTCTACACCATGCCTGCAGCTCTGGGTCCTGCTTCACAGCTTCATCACTCTTGTAGAAAAGCCCAACCATCCCTTTCACATACCTGTTCCCAAGGGAAGAAGGAGCTCAGGCTCAGGCAGTGGGTGTTGGACCTGCAGTACCCCGCAGTCTTTCCCTCTCCATGTCACCCTCACCGACTGATGATTCCCCATAGCCTGAAGGCATCTTGGCCATAGAGAGAAGATTTCACATCTAGGAGCCCACGGTCAGCCAGATCATCAGGAGGACAGAAGGAACGATATGTCAAACAAGCTGTGGCTCTCTGGAGAATATCCATGTGGCCGCCACTGCCTGTACTCACCACCTGAGAACAAAGCACGGTTGGCCAGGCCAGGCAAAGCCAGATCAGAGAGAGAGAGAGAGAGAGAGAGAGAGAGAGAGAGAGAGA
>NW_004524674.1:4438033-4439307 GCF_000260255.1 Octodon degus | reverse complement strand
AGACAGAGACAGACAGAGACAGACAGAGAGAAGGAGGAAGAGGCAGAGGAGAACAACTAGGCTATTCAGTTGTAGAGTAGAACATGATAAGTCCTCTGTTAGAAGCAGCAGAACTTGGGGGAGGACTGGGTACAGGAAACCACCACTGGAATTCTAACATTGAACCCTCCTCCCTGATCACCATCCCTTTTCCATACCAGATCAAAAATTCCATATTTAGAGATGAGTCTATTCCGGGCCAACATGTTGATGTCCATGGTGTAGCGAAAGTGGGGAATCAGGAGCTGATTGTGAGGAAAAGGAATAGAGCACCAGACTGAAAAACAGGAGCATAAATAAAAGGACCAGCAAGTTTAAGAGGGAAAAGGGAGAGACTGAGTCTTGGTGAGAGACACAAGACTTGGAAGAGAGAGCTGGACAAATATTTCTTTCGCTCTCCCAAGCTCAAAGCTTTAGGAGTCCACTTATGCACAGTCTTTTACTGTTTCTCAGAATTACAGGAATGTCTGATCTTACATCACACACTCTAGTAGGTTTTCTACACTTCCTCTTTCATCTTCGCTAGCACTTCACCCCCACACCACACACCACACAAACATGCTCAGTGTTGGATTTGCTATAGAAGGAAACCTTCCCTGACCCACCCCTCCTCTCAGGCTCTTTCTCTCAATTCCCCTTTCCACAAAGTCTTCTCAGTCATGTGTGTGGCCTTTGCCTCCTCACTACTGATTCTGTTCAGTTCACACCAAGCAGACTTGCAGTGCTGCCCCTTCCTCCAGAGAGCACATGCTAGTGTATTCCCCAGCGCCTTCCACACGACCACATCCCGCTTGCCTTTCTCTGTAACTCTGGGACACCTATCCTCAGCGCTTGAGGCAGACAACTGCCTGCTCTATAGCGCTTTCTTCTCCTGGCGGCCACAAATCAATCACACTTGTTTCCTGTAACCTCTGTGGATGTCTCTTCTCTTGTGCTTTTTCTTGCTCCACTGTTTGTGTTCAGTTTTTTAAGAAAAAATTTTTTGTTGTTGAAAGGCAGAAGAATTTTTTTTTTTTTCTTGCTCCGAATGCCTTCAGGGCAGGTTTGGCTGGCTTGTTGTGGGGATCAAACCACAGCAACTTGAGCCTGACTGCTTTGTTGGAGCAGCCACTTAAAGAACTGAGCTAAGAGGCAGGCCCCCAAGAAAAAAAAAAAATTGGACAGAGAGTTAGCTCAGTGGCATAAGGACCTGCCTGGCAAGTGCAAGGTCCTGAGATTGATCCTCAGTATCAAAA
>NW_004524674.1:4434673-4436888 GCF_000260255.1 Octodon degus | reverse complement strand
GCTTCTGGACCTTCTCTCATTTGTCAAAGTGAAGTCTTCAAAGTGGATCCTTCTCCAGCCCCTTCATGTTTTATTTTATTTATTTATTTATTTATTTATTTATTTGCAACTGGGGATTGAACTCAGGCCCTTGCGCTTGCCAGGGAAGCGCTTATTCTACTGAGTCATCTCCCTGGCCCCTCCAAGTTTTATTTTAAATACCAGTTGTTTGCCCCAGAACCAAAGCTCTGAATGCAAGATTTAATACTCAATATTTTCCATCAGATTTTGAGCTGTGTGAATTGAACTTTCTGGTTTCCTAATATATACCACCCCTCCCACCCAGTGTCTTCTCTTATCCCCTCCTCTGCAGCTTTAGCCGAATGTGGCACAAAATGTTTCCTTTTCCCTCCCCCATCCTTCACAGGTAAGTCTAGCTCTGCAAGGCTTCATTCCATCTTTCCTGTGGCCCCTCTGCAGAAGTTTGAGTTTTTACAGCAGATTAAAGTGCCTGCAAAGAGGTGCATGGGCCAGGGGTTTGATCCCTGGGCCTGCCTTGCCGGCCCCACCCCCTGGGGCATGCTGAGAGATGATGGAGACTGGGCATGGTGGTGTGCTCCTGTAATCCCACCTCTTGGGAGGCTGTAAACAGGCAGATCACTACGACTATGATCTAGTAGCAAGACCCTGAATACCTGGTAGATACTTCCCTAAAATACAAAAGAAGAAGAAGAAGAAGAAGAAGAAGAAGAAGAAGAAGAAGAAGAAGAAGAAGAAGCAGCAGCAGCAGCAGCAGCAGCAGCAGCTTGAGCTGTTAACGCTGAAGGTGAGATACATTTCACTAGGAGATACATAAGAAATGAACGTAGATGAGAAAGGAGACAAAGTGGAAATGCAGGAAAGACCATTTAGATCACCATCCTCAACTACAGGTGCTCTGTGTGCCCCACAAACACATGTGGCAGTGTCTAGAGATAATTTGGTGTCACAACTAGGGGGGATATCATTGATATCTAGTAAGTAAAACCCAGGACCAGGAGTAAAATCCTGTAGTGCTCAGGATAATGCCCTACAATAAAGAATCATCTGGTGCCATAGTGGAGAAGCCATCAGAGAAGGTAGAGGAGTGTTGTATGTTACCAGTCGGTGCCGAAAGAAAGGAGGAATGTAGGTTCAGAGTTCTCACTGAGATTAGGCTCTCTCCAAGTGAGCCCAGAGCCTCAGAAGCATCTCACATTTATTGAAGGGTAAAGGCAGGCTAAGGAATGTGCATAATTACCTAAGTGAATACAAACTACTATCTTGATTAACTTCCACCATTTGCCTAACACTAGGTTCACACGAATGCTAGCCCATAATATCCCAAGCAAGGGATCAAAGGACAGGGCACCTGCAGGAGAAGCTGTTATCTGCAGCCTTGAATCCCAGCTTTCTGGGAATTTGCAAATAGACAGAACCCTCCTCAGGCTCTGTCTATTGTTCCCTGCTCGCTTGGCACATCAGGCTTTTGTCTCAAATCTATATCTCTACAGAGGAGAACGCAGGTGACAGTGGTGCTTATGGAGCAATGAAGGAAGAAGAAACAGGGGAGTAGGAGGTGGGATGCTAGCTGGGGCGTGCACGGAGGGAGCACGGCACCTGAAGCTCTTTGTCCAGCTGGGCGTGCAAGTCTTCCATCCCTGGGGGCAGCACCAGCCGGGCTGGCAGGCTCTTAGAGCGCCTCAAAAGCATGGGGTTTGCCCCGTTGAGGAACTGGTACCCGAAGAGGGCGTCATCCTTCCAAGAGTCATAGACCCTCTCTGAGGACAGGAGTTAAGGGTACAGTGTGAGCTCTGAGCTCTAAGTGCCAGTGTCCTTGCTACCAATGACCACATACATCTCCTACTCTCCTTCCCCCTTCTTTCAGATCCCCAGGTTGGAATTCTGACCCAAGGGTCGGGAGGGTGTGGTAACTGACCAGCCAGAGGAGTCTTTCCTTTCGGGAATTTTTCCTTCACATCTTTTAGGCTTCTTATACAAACTGTAAAATCTAATGTCTCCTTGATAGCCAAATTCTTCAACCTGTACCAAAAGAAGTGTGCACGAAGATCAAGAAAGAGCCTACCTCGCAGCCTAAGAGCAAAGGGTCCGACCACGCCGGGGCCTCACCCTTTTATGAAAGAGAAGTTGAAATCAAAATCCTTATCCTCCAGGAACCGCTCGTCCCTCGGAAGGTCCTCCCGCGTCCTCCCTGCTA
>NW_004524674.1:4425967-4427563 GCF_000260255.1 Octodon degus | reverse complement strand
GTCCAGAGTGCAGATCTGGTGCGCCAAATGGGCAGTGACGGTGAGAAGGGCTGCATAGTAGGGCGGGGTCTGGGCACAGCTCACGCCCACCAGGGTTAGAGCTGCCAGCATGGCCGCGCTGAAGCCGCTCAGCCACCACTTGGTGTTTTCTTGGAACAGCAGCGCCGTGGACCTGAGGCCGATCAGGGCATCATCTCTTTTGTCCTGATGAGCATAAATAGTATCATAGATTAGTGTCCACATGACCCCAGCAAAGTACAGAGGCAGGCACACAGAGGGGTCACCGGAGCCCTTCACAGCTGACCAGCCAAGTAGCGCACCCCAATTGAATGTCAGCCCCAGGGCTAGCTGAGGCCAGTATGTAATTCTCTTCATCAGGGGGTAGGTGATGACAAGAAGTAATGATGCTGCTCCCAGAGCTATACTGTAGTAATTCAGACACAGAAGAACACCCAGGGCCAAGGTCAGCTGTCCCCCGAGAAAAATCAAGGACTGAAAAGGTGAAATGTCTCCGGCGGTTATTGGGCAGTTTGCTGTTCTTGTAACCTTTTTTATCGTAGTCACGGTCCCACATGTCATTAATAGTACAGTCTGCTCCACGCATCAGAATAGCTCCAGTACCAAACAGGAATAACATGTACCAATCTGGAAAACACCCAGGCTCGGCTGCCAAACCAATGCTCCAGGTACATGGCAAATACAACAGCCAGGTTCCGATGGGCTTGTCCAGGCGCATGAGGCGCAGGTAGGGCTGCAGGGGGCGGGGCGCCGCGCTCACTACGGCCGCGGCCCACAGGCCTAACGCGCGCCCGCGTGGCTCCTGCGGGACGGGGTGCCGCCAGCCCCACGTTCCGGCCGCCCCTGCCCCGCGCGCGCCAGGGCCAAGGGACGGCCATGAGAGCCCCACAGCCAGGAGGGGGCCACAGCCCCTGCGCTGCGCGCGAGGTTGACTCCCCACACCTATACCTCATTTTAATACTTTTCTGCTGGATGGTTAAGACCAAGATAAAGCAAGACTTATATTAACAAGAAATGTAACTTTTGTACCTGACAAGGTCAGTCAAATTCCCTCAGGATTTCTCCTGTAACCCTGCACCACAGTTTGTAGATCTTTTGTCAGTGTCAGCCATGTGACTGAGTCCCAACCATTGCTTGAACAATTTGCTCTCTGTGAAACACTGAGAGAATGTTTTCTCTTGATATGACTCTCCTTAGGCATAGTCTACATTGTTGATCACTTTCCTCTGTGCTCCCGTAATCTTGATCAGAAAATTTGGGACATCACTGAGTTACAGGATGATACAGTACAGGTTCACTTATATCCTGAGTCCTTAGTGACCTTGAGTAGCTAGGGCCAAAATGTTGGCTGTCCTTGCAGCCCTTTTTTTTTCTCTAGTTTTTGGTCTGCAAACTTAAGTTGGACCATTTTGTAGTGGGAAAAAAAATATGTATATGCAAAATAGATAGGATAGATATACAACTACCTTCTCTTTGTTAAGTGAGAAGAAAGGTTTGTACTAATATTGTTTAGACAAGATATCATGTCTGCATCTTGTCCTCTGAATAACCACTATGAAGACAACAATATGCAATGTA
>NW_004524674.1:4422853-4425867 GCF_000260255.1 Octodon degus | reverse complement strand
TACTGTGCACCATAGCGTCTCCCCTCCACCGCTGCCGCCTCCAGCCGCACCCCCTTCCCCAGCGCCCCACCAGTGCCCTCAGGCAGCCAGATAATCGCGTCGCCCTGCACCCAGTGGTAGCAGGGAAAGAGGGCCTTGTCCTGGATCCCTGGGCCCTGAACGGTGATCCACTTGCAGAACCAGTCAGAATCCACCAGGAGTGTGTGTTTGCATAGTTTCACCAGCAGGGCGCGCCCCAGGTGAACACGGACTTTGACTTTCCACTCGGTCTCCTGCGGGACAGGGCTTGCTTCAGAGACAAGCAGCGCACTCCGGGAACCCGGGCGAAGCTGGGCGTAGCCCTGGAACACAACCGGGAGATGGGGACAGCGGGCGGGTAGAGAGTGCTGCGGGGCCCCAGCTTCCTCGGCTCCCAGCCGCGTCCCGCCGCGTCCACTCCAGCGGCGCGCTCCGCTGCTTGCCGCCGGAATTCCTGTCCGGTCCCCTCCCGACTGCGCCCAGCGCCCGGCTAGGTGCGGCCCAGTCTGCACTGACCCTGCCGGGTTGGTGCGGCCGCAGGTTTCCGAGATACTGCTCTCCGTACTCGCCCACCAGCCACACATGCACACAGTTTACGGAGCCTGCCAGGAGCGAGCTCCCCGTGGCCACGCGCACGGTGTATACGCCCATCTCGTCTGGATCTGGCCACGGACTCTGGGAGTCTGCAGTTTATAGGATCTGCGACCTAGCCCCCAGGACGGCTCCCCAACCACATACGCGGTGTGCAGTGCCAGGGCCCTGACGCCGCCCCCGGCTTCCACCCCTCCCAGCCGACTTCCCACGCTCTCTCGGGGCCCAAAGGTGTGGCCCACTCTTCTAGCGAAAAACACCAGACATGCCGGTTGAGGATGAAGACGAACCGCCAGCATCGTCCCAAGTCCGTGAAAAATGAATGAAATGGCAATAGATAAACTGCTTTATCCTGCTCATCGTGAGGGCCATTCTCCTCTACCTCAGCACTGTGACTGGCAGGAGAAGAAAAAGAAACAAGAAACCCATAAATCCCCAAGGATGTTCTAGGCCGGGTGAAACCCAGTTCAGCTCTTTTCCTTGGGTTCTGGGGGGTACCCAGGTGCCCTTCCAGCAAATCCCCATTTCTTGTTCAACTTAGCTTCCAGAGTGCTTCCTGGGTGGCGCATATCCCCACCCCACCCCATATCCTATCAGGAATGAGTCTGAGGGAGCAGTGACGAGTCTCAGGGCTGCAGTATAAATATGAACTTTTTGTGATAGTGCTGTAACTTATTGGCTCGAGTCAGCAATTTTTCTGTCCTTTCTGTTTAGTAACATCATCTTATTTCAGAGTTTCAGATTGCTTCCTCCCCTTCATAAGTCCCAGTGCAGAGCCGTGGTGGGTTCCTCTCCATGCTCCTTGCTCCCTGTCCCTGATCGAAGTTCACCTTCTTTGGGATCTAGAGATTTTGAATAAAGAGAAAGGCTGATCTGCTTCTCATACACTTTCTCTTTCTCCTTTTACTTTCGTTTCAGTATTTATTTTTTTTTTAAACTGTCCCACAAAAGCTTAGTGTTGTACATATCAGGAAGAACTATGTGTGATACCTGTGTGCATTGCATAATTTTTAAGCTGGGTTCAATATATTTTATCATTTTTATGGTAAAAACTTTCAAGATGCGGTCTACTAATTCTTGAAATCTACAGTATACAATCTGTAGTCACTACTGTGCACAGTACCACTGCAGGACTTCCTCCTCCTTCCCAAGGGTATCTTACTACCCACTGATCAACCACCCTCACGCCTTCTCCAACCCTATCCTCCCTGGGCACTGCTAATCACCATTCTACTCTTGGCTTCTATGAGCACACCCCTTTTAGACTGTGTGTATGTGAGATCATGCAATACTTGTTTTTCCATGCCTGGCATATTTTATTAACATGGTGTCTTCCAAATGCATCCATGTTGTCACAAGGATTTCATTCTTTTTTATGACTGCATAGTATGGCACTGTGCACATGTACTGAATTTTTTTTTATCAATTTGTCAGTTGGTGGACAGACTGTCTCCGTTTGCTGACTATTTGAATACTGCTTTATTCAACAGTATCCTGGCCTGGTGTGCTGGTACATACCTGTAATCACAGCACTGGGGAGAAGGATGAGGCAGAAGGATCATTGTGAGTTTGAGTCCAGCCTGGGCTACATAGAAGCTCAAGGTCAGTCTGAACTGCATAGTGAGACCCTGTCTCAAAAAGATGAAGAAGGTGAAGGAGGAGAAAGAAGGAAAATGTAGCCTGAAATTTTGTTAAATTAATTTATTAGTTGTAGTAGTTTTGTGTCTGCCTGGCAAGCAAAAGGTCCTGAGTTCAATCCCAGGTACCAAAAAAATCTATGACAGTTGTAGTTTTGGGTTTTTAAAAAAATATGAATATATGTGTTTATTTATTATAGTGCCTTCTTGAATTTCCATTTTTTTATTGATCTCTCATGTCATGATCTAGAGAAGCCAACAAATGAATGAAATTGAACTTTGCTTTTCTTCCTTTACCTAGTGCCTGGATTTCAGTGAAGACTTTTTAACTTCTTACTAATGAGTAGTCTGAAATTCTGGGTTGCTATTTGCCCTGTTGTTGAAAGCCCGTAGATGAATATACTGAGCCTGTGTAGGGAAATAACATTTTACTATAATATGTACTGGAAATAAAGTGAAAGGGCACAGATAATAACTCTTCTGCAGATCTCAAAATTAAAAGCATTTTGGGGCCAGGGAGATGGCTCAGTAGAATAAGTGCTTCCCTGGCAAGCACAAGGGCCTGCTTCAATCCCCGGTTCCACAAAAAAAAAACAAAAAAAAAAGCATTTTGTGTTTCATAGTATTTTTGATCTCTTCCTCTTCTATTGCCTCAGCCCTTTACACAATCTGTGAGTGGATATTATAGCACTAAAAGTGGAAATTCAGCTCATAGGCCCAGAAAATACTGTTTCTGAAGGAGGAATGAGTCAGCAGAAGTCCCCCCCC
>NW_004524674.1:4419572-4422753 GCF_000260255.1 Octodon degus | reverse complement strand
AATATTTTAAAAAGTAGGAATAAACAATTACATATTTTTACACAGAAATTTAGGAATCTAACTATATACAGCTTTGTAGCAGGATAGTCCTATGACATTTTTTTTCTTGTCTCTTGTTTTCATTTATTACTGTTTTTTTAAACAAACATTTACTTGAGAGACAGTATGGCAGTAATTGATATGACATGTGAAGCAGTACTTATTTAGAAGACCAGAATGAAAGGCATTCCAAACATGACCCTAGTATTACACATTGTTATCTTCAGTGCAGTTGCTTAGTTCACAGGTATTAGCATATATAGTTAGTCAGGGTGAGAATCCTACCAATTTACTGCTAGTTTTAAAAAACCTGCTAAAGATTCTCAGGATCATTACTTTAATCTTCTTGTGCATATAAGTGTATGGTTTTGCCCCTGTCATGTTTCCTGGCTTTTCTCCTTGCCCTCTTTAATTGTGTTGTACCTTTCTATTTTTATTTCTTCTTTTGAATTCTTACACTAGGGAGACTATATTATATTTACACATGTGGGTCTGGTTTATTTCACTTATGAGTATACTTTCAAGTGACATCCACTTAAATATAAAGGCTTCGAGTTTATCATTCTTTTTGTTTTGTTTTGTTTTGGCAGAACTGGGGATTGAACTCAGGCCCTTACGCTTGCCAGGGAAGCACTTATTCTATTGAGCCATCTCCCTGGCTCTGAGTTGATCATTCTTTATAGCTGAGTAATACTCCATTATATAAAAATACCATATCTTTTTTATCCATTCCTCAGGTGTCAGGCATCTTGGTTGTTTCTGAGATTTGGCTATCACAAATTGTGCTGCTATAAACATAGGTGCACATATGTCACTATGATATGATGTTTTTAGTTCCTCTGGCGAAATTCCCAGTAGGAGATAGCTGGTTTGAATGGGATTTCCAATCCTAGTTTTTAAAAGAGTCTCCACACTGTTTTCCATAATGGTTGCACCAGTGTACATTCCCACCAGCAGTGGAAAAGGGTTCCTTTTCCTCCACAGCCTCTCCAGCATTTGTTGTTGGTTGATTTCTTTATGATAGCCACTCTTTCTGGGATGAGATGGTATCTCAGTATTGTTTTAATTTGCATTTCATGGATGGTTAGTGATGTGGAGCATTTTTTCATGTATTTATTTGAAATATAAATATAATTTCATCATCTGAGAAATGTGTGTTCATCTTGGATGCCCATTTCTGGATTGGATCTTTAAATTTTGGGGCACTAATGTTTTTTAGTTCTTTATAAATTCTAGAGAGAAGACTTGTCTGAGTGTTTATTAGTTAAGATTTTTTCCCAATTTGTGGGTTATCTTTACACTTTGTTGGTAATTTCTTTTAACATGCAAAAACTTCTAAATAAGAGGAGGTCCCAATTGTTAATTCTTTCAAGTATTACAATTTGATTTTTGTTCATGAACTCTTTGCCTACCCCTATGTCTTCAAGAGTTCCTCTTGCTTTCTGTTCCAGAAGATTTAGTCTTTCTGTTTTAATGTTTAGATCTTTAATCCATTTTGACTTTAGCTTAGTGCACGGTGATAGAACTGGGTCAAGTTTTAGTTTTCTACATGTAGAGAGCCAGTTTTTCCAGGATCATTTGTTAAAGAGGTTATCTTTCTTCCAGGAAGCATGTTTGGCCCCTTTGTCAAAGATAAGATGGCTGAGTGTGTTTGTACTGGCTTCTACATATTCTAATCTATTCCATTGATCCTCAGGTTTTTTTTTCCAATATCATTCTGATTTTATCACAGTAGCTGTGTAGTATAATTTCCAGTCAGAAATTGTAATGCCTCCTGTCTTGTCTTTGTTGCCCAGGGTTGCCTTTGCTATTTTAGGTCTTTTCTGGTTCCAAATAAATTTTAGGAATGATTTCTCTATGTCTGTGAGGTATGTTGGTGGTCTTTTGATAGGGATTGCATTAAATCTGTACAACAATTTTGAGAGTATGGCCATCTTCACAATGTTGGTTCTTCCTATCCAGGAGCAGGAAATACCTTTCTATTTTCTGAAATCCTCTATGATCTCTTTTTTTCCAGAGTACTGTAGTTTTCATTGAATAGATCTTTTACTTCTTTAGTTAGATTAATTCCAAGGTATTTCATTTTCCGCAGTGCTACTGGAAAAGGTATTATTTCTCTAATTTTCCTCTCAATGTGATTGTTTTCTGTGTAGAGGAATGCTATTCACATTTGGGTGTTGACCTTGTATCCTGCTATACTATTGAATTTGTGTATTAATTCTAGTGGCTTCCTGGTGGAGTTTTTTGGGTCTTCCAAGTAAAGTATCATGTCATCTGCAAATAATGATAGTTTAACTTCTTCTTTATCTATTCTTATTACTTTTATTTCTTTCTCTTGTCTAATGGCTCTAGCTAATGATTCTAGAACTATATTGAATAGGAGTGGTGATAGAGGACATCCTTCCCCATTTACAATTATGTTAGCTGTTGGGTTGTCATAGATGGCTTTTATTGAAGTAGAGGCCATCTATTCCAATTTTTTTTGCACTTTGAACATGAATTAGTGTTGGACTTTGTCAAAAGCCTTTTCTGCATCAATTGAGATGATCATGTGGTTTTTGGATTTGGCTCTATTGATATAGTGCATTACATTTATAGATTTTCGAATATTGAACCATCCTTGCTTCCCTGGTATGAATCCTACCTGGTCATGATGTATGATCTCCTTGATGATTTGCTGTATTCTATTTGCTAAGATTTTATTGAGGATTTTTACATCTATGTTTATGAGTGAGATTGGCCTTTAGTTCTCTTTTTTAGTTGTGTCTTTCCCTGGTTTAGTATCAATATGATGCTTGCCTCCAGGAACGATTTTGGGAAGATTGCTTCCTTTTCAATTTCATTGAAGAGTTTGAGGAATATAGAGATTATATCTTCTGTAAATGTCTTGTAGAATTAAGCTGTGAACCCATCCGGGCCTGGGCTTTTCTTTGTCAGTAGGTTTTTTATTACATTTCATATTTCATTGGCTGTTATTGGGCTATTGAGAATGGTTATATCTTGTTGATTCAGTTTTGGTAATTTGTACCTTTCTAGGAATCTGTCCATTTCTTCTTTGTCTTCTCTTCTCTGAAAGTAAAGATTCTCAAAGCAGCTATTAACAATCTTTTGAATTTCCACTGGGTCTGTGGTAATTACACCC
>NW_004524674.1:4417238-4419397 GCF_000260255.1 Octodon degus | reverse complement strand
TTTTTTAATTCTTTGAATTGTTTTCTTCATCTTGATTGAATTAATTTCTGCTCTATCGCTTCTCGGCCTTTTGACTAAGATCAGGTGAATTAATTTCTGCTCTAATCTTTATGATTTCTTCTTGTCTTTGGGCTCTGGGTTTGGTTTGTTCTTCCTTTTCTAAATGTTGGAGGTGCAGCATTAGGGCATTTATTTGTTCCCCTTCTGTTTTCCTAATGTGTGAGTTCACAGTTATAAATTTCTCTCTAAGAACTGCTTTCATCGCATCCCATAAATTCTGATATGTTGTGCTTGAATTTTCATTAAATTGTAGATATTGTTCAATTTATTGTTTAATTTCATCTGTGACCCATTGATTGCTGAGGAGGGTATTGTTTAATTTCCATGTATTTATGGGGTTTTTCTGGTTTCTTTTGTCATTTATTTCCAGTTTCATTGCATTGTGGTCAGATACTATACATGGGATTATTTCTATTTTCTTGCATATACTTAAGCATGACCCATGGACTAGTATGTGGTCTATTTTAGAAAATGACCCATATGCAGCTGAAAAAAAGTGTGTATTCAGCTGTTGTTGGGTAGAACACTCTGTATATGTCCACTAAGTCCATTTGTTCCAAACTGTGGTTCAGTTCTTCTACTTCTTTGCTAATTTTTTGTCTGCTTGACCTGTCTTTTTGGGATAAGGGGGTGTTAAGGTCTCCTGTTAAGATTGTGGCATTGGATATTAGATTTTTCATGCCCATTAAAATTTGTCTTATTGGGAAACAACCTGCTCGGGCACCCCTCCTGTCCATCTCTTGGACAGGAGCTTTCTTTCCCTCAATAAATATATTCTGCTCATAAAAAAATAAAAATAAAAATAAAATAAAATTTGTTTTATATAGTTGGCGGCTCCCATGTTTGGTGTGTACATATTTATGTTACCTTGAAGTTTTCCCTTAACCAGTATATTTTTTACATATATGCATGCCTTTTTCATTTTGTGTGATCATTCTTGGTTTGAAGTTGAGACTGGATTGCTACCCCTTCTTTTTTTTCTGAGGTGCTGGGGCATGTAGCATTGTTTCCATCCTTTGACTTTCAGCTTATGAATTTTTCTTTTCTTTTTTTTTTGGAACTGGGGATCGAACTCAGGCCCTTACGCTTGCCAGGGAAGCACTTATTCTATTGAGCCATCTCCCTGGCTAGCTTATGAATTTCTTTATGAGTTAAGTATGTTTCTTGTATACAGCATATTTTTGGATTTTGTTTCCTAATCCACAGTGCCAGTCTATTTCTTTTAATTGGTGAGTTGAGCCTATTTGCATTGATGATTATAATTGAGATGTATTGACTTAGGATTGACATGTTATTTACCTGATGTTGTTTATCCCTTTTTCTCCTGTGTTTAATTGTTCATCCTTTTGATCGGTTCTTTCCATTGTCATTTGTGCAGTTCTGGTCATTTTGGTCCCTCTCTAAAATATCTTTTAGTAGTCTGTGTAAAGTTAGCTTTGTCATCATGAAATTCTTTATTTGTTCTTTGTCATGGAAGTATTTCACTTCTCCATCAAACTTGAAAGAGAGTTTTGCAGGGTATAGTTGTCTGGGCTGGAATTTGTTTTCATAGAGGATTTGAAGTACTCTGCTCCATGCTTTTCTTGACTTCATGGTTTGTGAAGAGAAGTCTTCCATTATTCTGATGGGTTTTCTTTTAAATGTGATCTGTTTCTTTTCTCTAGCAGCTTTCAGTATTTTGTTCTTGTGCTGGATTTCTGGGATCTTGACTATTATATGTCTCGGTGTGTTTTTTTCTTTTTTCTTTTTTTTTTTTTTTTGGTGGAACTGGGGATTGAACTCAGGCCCTTGAGCTTGCCAGGGAAGCGCATATTACACTGAGCCATCTCCCTGGCCCTCAGTGTGTTTTTAATTGGGTTGATGTTATTTGGAGTTCTGTATTCTTTGGTTACTGAATGTCAGATTGTTTTCCCATATTTAGGAAGTTTTCTGCTATTACTTCTGCCCATATTCTTTTTATATCATTTGTGTTGACTCCTTCTTTCTCATTGATGCCTATTAGCCTCACATTGTTCATCTTTGCATTGACTTGAAGATGATGAATTTTTTTTTTCCTACATCCTAGGTTTTTTTTTTTTTTTTTTTTTTTTTTTTTTTTT
>NW_004524674.1:4413447-4417138 GCF_000260255.1 Octodon degus | reverse complement strand
AGGCCCATCATCCTAGTTGTTTTTTAGAGATCTTTTCTTACCTTTTCACTAGCTTCAATGGTGTCTTCAAGATCTGAAACTGTCTTCATTTTCACTCGAACAGTTTTGCAAGCTGGTGATTGAAATTTTAAGTTCCTCTTTATCTCGTTGACTCTGCTTCATACAATCTATTTCTTTCCTATATTGCTCATTCAAGGATTCCATCATTTTTCTAATGTCCTTTATTTTTTTTTATCAGTGTCTTCTTGAGAAGCAGTTATTAATTCTTTTATTATAATTATCCTTTCTTTTTTTACTTCAGAGATTATTTCTGATCTGATTTCCTCTATATGTTTCTGAAGTTGATTCTTTATTTCAGACACTATTAATTCAGAGACTTCTTCTTTTATTTTAGAGGTTATTTCTGATCTGAGTTCCTCTATGCCTTTCTGCAGTTGTTTCTTTACTTGAGACACTATTAATTTAGATTATTTCAGCTGTGTGATTCCCAATTTCTTCTGTGTTAGTGTCTTCTGCACTTGTTCTGGTTGGGCTCAGGGCCTGAGATTGCATTTTGCTCCTTCTCTTTGTCATTATGTATAACACTGTCCTCTGATCTTTGGTATAGAGCTTTGGTGCCATTAAAACCTTAGTACCTATTGGAATTCAGGTGTAGATCTTCGAAGTTTGAATTCATCCAGTTGTGCGTGGCTTGGATCTGTCTGCTGTGCTCAGCTTCTTTCTGCTACAGCCCTTGGAAGGGAACTTGTTGTTGCCCTCTGGCAAGATGTTCTGCTCCTGGATTAACTGGTTGGTTCTGGCCCTTAGCCTCTCTGCAGGGACTTCAGCTGCAGAGTTTCACACCAGGCCTGTATGCCAGGCCTGGGCTGGGTAGGCTGTGTTTGGGCTGGGTCTGGAGGTGTCCAGCTGGGTGCAGGGGAGTGCAGATACTCTCTCATACACTTGCCAGGTCTGGGCTCGGTGGGTGCCGAGAGTGCGGTGGAAGTGCTCACTCACAGGCTGGGCTTGGACTGGGTCCAGAGGGGTCCAGCAGGCACAGGGGAGGGCAGAAGCTCTCCCACACACTTGCCAGGTCTGGGCTTAGGCTGGGTCTGGAGGGGTCCTGAAAGCGCAGTGGAATTTCTCACTTGTTTTGTTTTATTTTGTTTTTTAAAATCCAAACAACTAATACTATATTTTTATTATGCAGTATCCTGAATCCTTAATATAATTTTTTACATGTTTTTGGGGACATCCACTTTAATTAGTAATTCTTTTTTAAAAATGTCTTTTTTTTTTTAAAGAATACAAAATAGCGATGCAAAAAAAAAAAAAAACATCAGAAATGATACAAAATTTCACTAAACAGAGTAATAGGAATTTAACAATTGTTGGTACAATAATGGTTATCTTCAAATTAGTTGTTCAGGTTATCAGATGTAAACATGCAAGATTGGTTTAAAGAAAAAATAAAACAATAACAAAAAAGTTGTAATGAATTCAAAAGAAAAAAAATAAGAATAAAAAAATTCAAAGTATTGGGGCTGGTGAGATGGCTGAGTGGTCTAAAGCACCTACTTAGAACAAGCTTAGCAAAACACAGGGACCGCGGTTCAATCCCCCAGCACCACATGCCAGCCAGCCCCGCCCCCTGATGGTCTGAGCTGGCCACACACACACACACACACACACAAATAAAAAAAAATTCAAAGTATTAATTGTTCCTTTCAAAAAAACCAACAGAAATTGGTAGTACAATTATTCAAACCATTCTACATATATAACTAAATATATCTTTTTCTCTTCTTTCATTTGTCCTTTTCCTCATCCCAGTTTTTCCTTCCCATTGAACAAAGTCTTTCCCTTCTGGTCTCTATTTTACCTTTCAGATCTTAATTACTCATTCAGGTTCTCACACTAGTGAGATAATATGTTTGCACATGTGGATTTGATTTATTTCACTTGCTGTCTCAGTTACTTTTCTCTCATTACTGGGATAAAATACCTAACACCCAAAACTAAGGAAGGAAAGGTTTATATAACTCACAAGTTAGTGAAGGTTTCATGCTCAGCTAGCTCCAAGACAGTGGCACATGGCAGAGGGCAGACCTTCATGGCGGTGGAAAGCTGCAAAGAGCACAGGAAGGAGCAGTGGCTGCTGCAACTAGCAAGCCTCTCTCCCTCCCTTGTATTGTATTGATTATTTGCCCCAGGGCAGGGGTAGTAGACACCTTCATTATCCTAGCATTCGCTCATGAATTAATCACAAACTCTAGAAGCCTGCCCCAATGACTGCCTGAGGTTTTGGGGGAACAACTAGACACATATCATAACACTTACCAATATAGTTTCTAGTTGTATCCATTTACCTACAAAAGCCTCAAAGTTATCTTTTAATAGCTAAACAATACTCCATTGTGTAAAAATACCATATCTTTTAAAAATTTGATTTGATTTGATTTTAAAGAGTAAAAACAAAGAATGGGTGTGGTTATCCGTGCCTGTAATCCCAGTGCTGTGAAGGCTGAAAACAGGAGGATCGCTATGAGTTCAAGCTGCATAGTGAGACCCTCTACCAAAGACAGTTTTTAAAAAAGAGTAAAGGGGCCGAGGAGATGGCTCAGTAGAGTAAGCGTTTCCCTGGCAAGCACAAGGGTCTGAGTTCAATCCCCCGGTTCTGCAAAAATAAAAATAAGGGGGACTGGCCCTAGCTCAGTCCTTTAAGTGGCTGCTTCCACAAAGCTGTCAGCCTCAGGTTCCTGGAGTTCGAACCTCACAACTCACCCGCTGGCCAAAAGTGCCCTGAAGGCATTCAAGGAAGGAAAATAAATAAATAAATAAATAAAAATAAAAAAGAGTAAAAACAAAAATAAATAGCAAAAACAAAGACAAAAACAAAGTTAAAGTGCCTGCAAGCAGGTGCAGGGGCCTGGGGCTCCATCCCTTTGCTTGCTGTGCTGGCCCCACCTCTGGGGTGCACTGAGAGGGTGATTTAGACCGAGCGTAGTGGCATGCACCTGTAATCCTAGCACTTGGAAGGCTGTAAACAGGAGAATCACTATGAGTCCAATCTAGTAGTGAGACCCTGAATGCCATGTAGACTCTTCCCTAAAATACAGAAAAAAAAGAAAGAGTAACATACAACAATACATGTAGTACAGATTTTCAAAACAAAAACAGCAAATTATAATGATTGTGATATTACGTATTTTTATTTTCAAATATGTTGCTCGGATGAACAGATATATGTATGCACGATTGGATAAATAATTTAACTTTAATATGTGTTTTCAATAAACCTTAATTTTTTCTTTGTCTATTTTACTTTTTTAAAAATTTATTTTAAAGATTATAATCATAATTGATAAGACATTAGAAATGGTACACAGTTAGAAGAACAAGATGAGAGGTATTCAAACGTGGTTTTTGTATTGCACATTGCTGTCTTCGAAGTGGTTGCTCAGATTACAGATATTAGCATATAGTCAAAGTGGAAATTTTGAACATTAACTGCTATTTTCAAAAAAATTATGGAGTTAGTAGTCCAATTATCTCAGCTATCCTGTATATATACTTGCATGATTTTTCCCCTTCCTTTTTTTCATATCTTTTCTCCTTTCCCTCATCTTTGTTGTTTATTTCTTATGTTCAGTTTCTTTCCATTTTACTATACCCATCATGCCTTTTATTTTATTTTTTTTAATATTTATTT
>NW_004524674.1:4405506-4411562 GCF_000260255.1 Octodon degus | reverse complement strand
CTGAATCAGCTGTGTGGGTCTTGCCTCTAGCCTCCTTGCAGGGAGTTCTGCTGAAGGGTTCCCTGCTGGGCCTGCAGCCTGGGTCAAAATAGGATCCCCCGGCCCGGGAAGTCTCACTCGCTCCCCGGGCCTGCGCTCCGGGTCTGTTCAGGATCCCGCGGCCTGGGTCGTCTCACTCACTCGCGGGGCCTGCGCTCCAGGTCTGTTCAGGACCCCGCGGCCTGGGTCGTCTCACTCACCCCCCCATCATGCCTTTTAGATTTTATTTATTCTTTCAGGTTCTTACTCTAGGGAGACAATATGATATTTACACATGTGGGTCTGATTTATTTCACTTATGAGGATAGGCTCTACTTGCACTATTTACCTATAAAGTCCTCAAGTTTGTCTTTATAGCTGAGTAATATTCCATTGTATAAAATTACCACATCTTTTTTATCCATTTCTCAGGTGATGGGCATTTGTGTTGTTTCCAAGATTTAGCTATGATAAATTGTGCTGCTATAAACATGGGTGCACGTATATCACTGTGGTATGATGATTTCAGTTCTTTTGGAAAAATAGCTAGGAGGGGAATAGCTGGCTTGAATGGGACCTCCAATCTTAGCTTTTTGAGGAATTTCCATAAACAACCTGCACTCCCACCAACAGTGAGAAGTGTTTCTTTTTCCCAGCCTCACCAGCATTTGTTGTTGGCTGACTTCATGATATCCATTCTTTCCAGCGTAAGATGATATCTCAGCGTTGTTTTAATTTACATCTCTTGAGTGACCAATTATGTTGAATACTCTTTTTCATTTATTTATTTGCCATTTGTATGTCTTCGTCTGTGACATGCATATTCACCTCAGATGCCCATTTTTGGATTAGGTCATTGAATTTTGGAGGCCTGATTTGGAGTTTTAGGAATTTTCTATATGCAAAATCTGTCTTTTATGGTGATAATCTGACTTCTTTCCAGAATGGATGCTCTTTATATTTCTTTCTCTTGCCCGATTGTTCTGGCTAGGACTTCCATCAGTATGATGAATAAAAGTGGGCGTCTTGATCAGCTATCTGTGCATAGCCAGTACACAATGATTACATTCACTGTGCAAAGTTCACATACGTGTATAACATATCTTAGGTTTTTTTTTTTACTTCCCTTTCCCCTCTTTTAACTTCCCCTTCAGCCACCTCTTGGTCCCCTTCACCAAAGACTTACTGCCCTGTTCCTTGATGCCTATCTTTTATTTTGCTCTTTAAATTATTTATCCTTTGAATTTATCATACAAGAAAAACCATGTGATATTTAAGTTTGTAACTCTGATTTATTTCATGTAACACTATCTTCTCAAGATGCATCTATTTTCCTATGAATGACTCAAAATATCCTTCTTCATGACATAGTAGTAGTTCACTGGCTATAAATAACACATTGTCTTGGAGAATGGGCCTTGGCTGGAGCAGAAGCTGGAGCCTGGACCTTGGCTGGAGCCTGGGCCTTTGGCTGGCAAGGGCTGTGGCCCTTGGCAATGCTGGCATGGATATGCTTCCCAAGCTTGGGGTGGGCAATATAGGCAAGTCGAGTGAGCCTGCAGTTTACTCCCTTTGGAATGATCTTGGGCTTGACCTCCTTGGGCTTTGATGAGGGCCTTGATAGCCTCGGTACATGCACTCGTGGCCTTGGTATTGTTTGCTTGCATCTTCTTGAAGCCCTTCTTGTTGTGCTTCTTGGCAAAGCACATGTTCTTAAGGAACTTGGGATCTACCCCCTTCAGAGATTCGCATCTTTGTGACGAGCTTTTTTGATGCCATTTCTGTGCCATTTTCAGGACTGGTTGTGTGTGGTGTGGTTCTTGGACCTGGCCATAACTGCACTGTAAACTGCCTTGATACATCTTTCCCCCATTGTGATATATAGGATTTATAAGCCAACATAAATATTTCATAAATATTTGGCTACTTGAGTATAGACCTGCACAATATGATATCTTTAGCCAGAGAAACATTGAAGAATAAAGACCTGAATTAAGTAAGTACAACAAAAATCTGCTCCATATATTTATTTCTGAGGCAAACTCACCACATACCTGTTCAATTAACAAAACCATCCTTACAACACAGGGAGAATTTTTATTTTTAAGTAGGACCTGATAGATTTTTTAGGTACCTGGCACAGCAGAGAAACAGGCAGAAGGAAAAAGGGAAAGGGGCTTTATTTTCTTTGAGGACACAGAATATGGGGAAGATAAGACATTCTCTGGAGTTGAACAAAGGGAGGCTGAGGTTTTTATGGCCTTTCCAGGGGTGGAGTTTGAAGGTGATGTTTAGATATACCTGAGGGAGCTAATTGGTGTCTTCCCTGAGGCAGCAGGAAGAGTGAAAGAAAACTGTACCCTGGGCTGAGTTGGAGAAGGAAGAAGTGGTCTTGGGGAAGATGGGCTTTGTTTCAAGGGCTTCGGCCATATTAGATGACCACCATAATGATTTTAGCAATTCATACTAGGGCCAGAACCTATCATTGTCATCTTTTGGTTGTTGTGAAAGGGACAACGCGTCTCTTAGACTGCTTCCTGCTGTTTGGGGGCATCAGCTTGGGGGAGAGAAGGGTTGACGGGATGATGGTTTAGGCCCCTGAAGAAGTTAGTGCCAGGTGTCTCAGTTAGGATTAGAAGTTAATCATTAGTGATGGCTCACATCAGAGACTGAAGAACCTTGAATAAGTTTAAAAAGACAGCATATTATGAGTGTATGTGATCATGATTAAAAGATAGGAGGGAGGGGAACCAAGAGGGGTGGTCTAGGATTTGAATGCTATTTTACCATGACCATGTTGAAGAGGAGGAGTAACAGTTTTTAGTTTTTTATATCGATGTGAAGAAAGGGAGACGGGGTCATCTGTAGGACCTCGACACAACTATTCTGAGGGGCCTCATCAGTGGTATAGAATAAAGTGGCGAGAGTGAGAGGGTTACAGGTGGAAGTAGTGATAGAAGAGTCTCCTGTGAACATTAAGTGGATTTGTTGTATATGAGGAATCATCAGGGCTGGAACTGTTTTATGTGGGATGAGCTCATTAAGGCGATGGGGTGAGCAGATTGTGATAGATTGTCTTTTTATTTATTTATTTATTTATTTATTTATTTATTTATGTGTGTGTGGCCAGCTCAGCCCACCAGGGGGCAGAGCTGGCTGGCATGTGGTGCTGAGGGATTGAACCGCAGTTCTTGTGCTTTGCTAAGCTTGTTCTAAGTAGGTGCTTTAGACCACTGAGCCATCTCACCAGCCTTGTGATAGATTGTCTTAAAGTGAACTTTTTGTGTCGTGTAAGTATGGCTGTTGTTGTGTGTGGAGACGTGGAGTCTATCCACAAGTTGTGTTGTCTAGTTGTTTAGACAGGTAGGCCACTGCTTGAAAGAATGGTCTCTTTTTGTGTCTTAAAACATCCACTGTATTGTGCCCCTGAGATGTGGTATATAGGGTAAAAACATGAGTGGGGTTAGGTAAAGTGAGAGCTAGGGCCCTTTGGAGGGCTTGTTGTAACTTGTGAAAGGAGGAATATATGGGAGTAGTGGGGTCAAAGGGCTCTAACAGGGAATCCTTTGATGCCTTGTAGAGAGGCTGTGTTAGGGAGGCAAAGTTGGGAACCGAGAGGTGGAAGAAATTAGCCAAACCAAGGAAAGAGAGAACTTGCTGTTTTGTAGTGGGCACCTGAAGGTCATGAAGAAGGACTTTGTGGTCAGCAGTGATCGCACAAGTAGTGGGAGTGAGGGTGAGCCTTAGGTATTTGACTTTTGGCGAGGCTATATGAGCTTTGGCGGGAGAGACCCTGTAACCTAGTCCTGACAGAAAATTGAGAAAAGTAGTTGTGTCACAGGGGTAGGGCATGGGTGGGAGAGCAAGGAAGGTCATCTATATATTAGAGGAGTAGGCTGGGCTTGAGGTTAAGAGTTTTTGGTGGAACTGGGGGCTGAACTCAGGCCCTTGCTCTTGCCAGGGAAGTGCTTATCCCACTGAGCCATCTCCCCAGCCCCGAGGTCAAGGGTTTTGAGATCAGCAGCGAGGGCTTGGCTAAAGAAGTGAGGACTATTTCTGAACCCATGAGGCAGGACTGTCCATGTGAGCTTGTTAAGATTGGAGAGTATCTGGATCAGTCCATGTGAAGACAAGGAGGTCTTGGCATTTTGAATGTAAGGGAATGGTGAAGAAGGCATATGGGCTTGAGTCTTTTTTAATGTTTGGGGGCTATTGGGTATTGGTGAATGTAGGAAAAGGCTGTGAGATCCCTGAGGCACACGAGTCTAGGAACAGCATGTGGGACTGGAAGTGTCTCAGAGTATATGGTTGAGAAGAGAAGAGGGAGGGAAGAGCTGGCTGTGTATAGAGGTTGGGTTTGTAGGATGTGTACTGTGGGGGGAGAGAGACGTGGAGATTTTGGAGGAGGTCTCTCCTCATGAGAAGTATGGGACAGGTTGGGATCACAAGAGTGAAGAACAGTGTCTGGAGTTAGCAGGGAATGGGCCTGTCTGAAGGGGTCAGGTAGGTCGGCCATCAACATCCACTATGGAGACTGTAGAGCTAATATAGTGACTTTAGAACTCAGGAAGAACATTATATATGGTCTCCATGTCAGCAAGAGAAAGAATTTTTGTTTTTGTTTTTTACCTGAGATGTCCAGCAAGACTCGGGACTCTGACAGAGGTACCTCGATGTGGGCCATGGAACATAAGTCTGTTGTTCTTTGGCAGCAAGACCAAGCAGGTCAAATTTTGATGGATCTGACTGTAGAAAGCTTTCCTGTGAGGGCAGGAAATTAGTGGATGGCTTACTTGCTCTCTGGTGGCTAGGAATTGCACCTCCAGGGACCTTTGACCTTGTAGATGTCCCAGTAATGGCTGCAGGTTAGAGCAGGCTCATCCCCAGCATCTTTCTTGGTCTCATTTGAAACCATCCAGGAAGAACTTGGGTGGCAGAGTTGTTTAGGTTCAGCATTACTTTGTTAAAGTCCTGCTTTATAGGAGTCTCGAATGTCACAGCCAAAAGTTGTCACTGTGTATAGTTAACTTTGGTCTCTATTATTGAAGACACGGAAAGTTAGATTAAGTTTTCCTGTGGGGTTTGAAGGCTGAGATTTGTCTTAGTTTGACATGAGCATCAGGAGCAGATAGGGATATACAATAAGAACTAATGATGATTGGGTTTTTTTTTTTTTTTTTTTTTTTAGGAGAATCTGAGTCTACCTTAGTGTACTTAGTTTAGAGTAATACACTTGATTATTATAATTTTTTCTGAGTATCAAGTACCTTGAAATATAAAGTGTAACCAGAGAACTGTTATTTCTTACCAACTATGGACATTTGAGCAGTTAAATCCCTGTAGAATGTTAGCAGACAAGAGCTATATACTTTTATAGAGAATAGTTATAACAGATGACAAAATCTCCATTTTGTTTTGTCATCTCAAATTGTAATGGCACATACACAGGATATATATCACATAAGTTTTAGTTAGAAAATTATCATTTGATTGATGACCTTGTGTTGGCTTGACAGGAACCTCTTATTATGAATACTTGGAGCATAAGAGAAAAGCATATGTTTAAATCTTTTTAAAAATAATTTTTATTCATTTTAAAGAGAAAAAAGATAGAATAGCAATGAAACAGTTTCAAAACAGGCTAATAGGACATTTGCAATAATTAATACATTGCATATTGTTGTCTTCATAGTAGTAATTCAGAGGATAAGATGCAGACATGATATCTTGTCTAAACAGTATTAGTACAAAAAATATTAGTACAAACTTTTATTCTCAGTGAACTAAGAGAAAGTAGCTGTATATCTATCCTAAGTCTTTTGTGTATACATATATATTTTTTCCTTCCCCTTTAAAAAATTTATTCATTTTAATGAGAAAAAAAGAATAGGATGAAACAGTTTCAATATGAGTTAGTAGGATGCTTACAATAATTAATACATTGCATATTGCTGTCTTCATAGTAGTAATTCAGAGCACAAGATGCAGATGTAGCTTGTCTAAACAATAAGTAGCTGTTTATCTATTCTAACTCATAT
>NW_004524674.1:4389949-4394946 GCF_000260255.1 Octodon degus | reverse complement strand
ATATGCAGTGTATTATTTGTTGAAACTGTACTTCCGATTTGATTTGAAACTGTCTCATTGCTATCTGTTTATCAATAAAACTTTGAGAAAAGAAAAGGAACAGCTGTTTACAGAATGACATTAAAAACAAACAAGTATGCACAGGACACATGGACATCTTTATAAAATGAGAATACACTCAAATATATTTCTGACCAGGTTAAATTATGATGATATTTTTTAGGTTTATAATTATGACAGGCTAGTCAGAACTTTTGTAGGTCAATTAGCAGAGATCTCTTACAAGAAGAATTTTGAAAAAGGTAAAAACCTCTTATTTATAGTTAATATATATGTTTAGGTTTAATGTAGTGTATCAGTTTTGAGTGGGAGCAAGCAAACTGGGCAGAGCATAATGATTAGGCACAGCACAATAGAGGAGCGCTGATATGTACAAGTATTGAACTTGTAAAGTGGCAATCAGGGAAACTGAGGTGTCTATTGTGGCTGTGCAGATTGTACAAATGGTTGAGGGGGGTGAGGAAGTGAGCAGCAGGCTTAACTGGAAAGGGCAGTGTGTTTGTTTGCTCCGTGGGCTGTTATTTTGTCTAGAGTTTGATGGATATCAGAGGGAGGGGCACACGGTGTTGGGGGGAAAATGTTAAAGTGAAAAACCTGAAGGAAAAAGACTGTAGTTATTAGGGAAGGGAGCAGCGAGGAATGTGAGGAGTGTAGGACCTACTGAAAGTCGAGAGGTCAGAAGGTGAAGCAGGGCTGCCGCTGAGGCCCTGGGAGGAGTCTTCAGTGGGGCTTGTGCAGCGGCTGCTGTGGTGGGCGCGGGTGCTCTGATGGCCACCTCTAACTGAGAGAAATTGTTAGGTGGGGGAGTTGTCCTGGGCTTAAGCAACTGTGGAGAGCGAGGTGGGGGTGAGAAGCAACAGTGGGGTGAGAGGCCATAGCAGGTGAAAGGAGGAGGGGGAAGGAAGCTCAGGAAACTTTATCAGAGAGTTGTGGCTGGGAGTTTGGGGTAGGGGAGCACAGACCAGACCAGCAGAGCTTCTCCTAGAGGATCCCACGAAGCAGAGGGAGGGGCCGGGCAGAAGGGCGCAAGCTAAGGGTATCTGGGCCTCTCTCTACTGTTCAGGGAGGGAGGGAGAGAGAAGAGAGGGAAGGATGCGTCCTCAAAGAGAAAAAGCAAATGCAGGGGATTTTCTGCCTTTTGCCACTGCAGTGACAGTTCTCTAAACTTTGGAGAATTAGTGGATCGAAAGATTTTTTTTTATAGGCCACTGGGTGTTACTGTCAAGCTTATTTTGTGGCCAAAATGTCAGTAAAAGATTAGTTGCTTAGATTTTATGACCTCTAGGAGGTCTAGGAAGCCAAGATTACGGGCAAGGCATCCTACCAGAGTGTTTTTTTTTTTTTTTTTTTTTTTTTTTTTTTTTTTAATGCTGGGAATGAGTGTTTCCCATGGTAGTGCTGATAGTGTACAAGTCACGGACTTGTAGTCAGTGGAGACTATTTGTCGAATTAAGGCCGAGTCAAACTTCAAAACAGGGAAGGCAGTCGTCACCCCCGTTTTTTGATAATGAAGCACACTGAGGGGGTTCCCGAGCCTGATGTAGCCAGTCATCATCGGGGGTCAGGCGGGAGTCCGTGGGAACAGGGACTGTGTTGCCTCTGAGCATCTTGTTAAGGAACATAAACACAGTCAGCTTCTGTCCGCTGGATGGGAGTGAGATTCAGACGCGGGCCCACGATATACTGAATTATGAGGGGAGTTGCTCGTCTTTGGCAGGATGCAAGGGTTTTGATCCTCTACCAGAGGACAGTAGAACAACTCCACCAGAAAACTGCTGGAAATCTTGCAGTGTGACTCAGCTCACCTGGAATGATTGAAGTGGACTGGTGTTTGATACAGGCTGGCAGTAGCAAATGGGCAGGATCCAAAGAAGTGGAGCTCGGCCGATAGGTAGGGAGCTCAGGACTCGGGGTTTGGCCCCCAGGAGCCTCACACACTGCCTATCTATATGAGTCATGGCACAAATATAACGGGTTTATTAGGCACCTGGCACAGCAGAGAAACAGGCAGATGGAAAAAGGAAAAGGGCCTTTATTTTCTTTGAGGGCATGGAGAAATTTTTGGGGAAGATAAGACATTCTCTGGAGTTGAACAAAAGGAGGCTGAGGTTTTTATGGCCTTTGTCAGGGGTGGGGTTTGAAGGGGATATTTATATATGCCTGAGGGAGCTGATTGGGGGTCTTCCCTGAGACTGCAGGAAGGGTGAAAGTAAATTGTATCCTGGACTGAGTTGGAGAAGAAGCAAGGAGGTGGTCTTGGGGAAGATGAGCTTTTGTTTTAAGGGCTTTGGTCATATTAGATGACCAGCATAATGATTTTAGCAATTCATACTAGGGCCAGAACCCATCAGGACCTAGAACACCTAGCCACTAATTAGGTACTGAATGACAGTGCTCCATCCCCAGCTTATGCCATGAATTCATAGAGAATGAGTTCCAGCAACTCAGGCTCTTTCCTGTTGGTTCTCAGAAAATGTGCTTCTCTCAGCGGGGCAGGCTGGAAGTTCAGTTGAACCTAGGCACCTTGCTCTTTGGCTTCCTTCTTTTTCTGATTATTTTCCTTGACATGTTTCGGAAAGCTATCTCAACTCTTTGAGTGTTTAATATGCTCAATACACACATTAATCCTCTTGGTAAGTGTCTTGCCCTTAACTTGCTTGTTTACAACAATGGCAACAGCATGCTGGATAACATTGTATACTCTTCCTGTTTTGTCATGATGACATTTATATGGAATTCCTTTTTGGACAGTGCACATTCCCTAGATGTCTACAATATCCACCCTTTCTGTAGATTCCCATGTATGTGGCTAAGAAACAACCCAGTGTTTTCTAAAAGGCCTAGAGAACATGCACCAGGGTCCCCTCCTCTTACCCTTTGTGTTTGTCATTTTGGCAAATTACTGGCAACCCTGTCTGAAATGGAGTTATTCATTTTTTGACAGGCTCAAACATTAACTGGACATTGCCATACCATAAGAACAAATAAAAGCTACCACTATCCACCCTTAACAATATTAAAGAGATTTACAATAATAAGACAGACACAAACACAAATCAAATAGTGAAATTCAGTAAATACCTGTTAAGAGCAATAATTATACAATATAAAAGAATTTAACAATAATAACATAGTCAATTAAACATCTAAAGATATCTCAAGATTAATAAAACTTAACATCAGTACTAATAAAAATGAACAGGGTATTGAAGAGAAAAATGAAAGAAGTAAAATCTTAAATGTTAAAGAGAGAGAGACAGAGAGAGACAGAGAAGAGGAGAGAAGAGGAGAGAAGAGAGTGAAATAAAGGATGTTATTTAGGAGTGAAAGAAAGTGAATTATATAAAAGTAACAGAAGTGGACAAACAAGGAAAGAAAAACATAGCAAAAAAAAAAAAGAGGGAGAAGGAGAAAGAGAAGGGGAGGGGAAGAGGAAGGGGAAGAAAAAGAACAAGAAGAAGAAGAAGAGAAAGAGGAAGAAGAAGAATCCAAAAAATTCTTCCAGCTGTCTTAGTGGTTTGTTTTCAGGGTTTGCAGTACTAGAACTCACCAGGTAGAAGGAAGGATAGTGGTTCACTAAGTCCTGTTTTGTTTCCACACTCCTGTTTCTGTTTATGAGTGCTGAGCCCCACGTCCTCTTTCCTTCTGAACGTGGCTAGCCAGTCCTATCCATCCTAGAGTTATATTCGCACCAACCACTCCCAGTTTCCATTTCCCTCTGTGCATCCCAAGCCATTGCTCTCTCAGTCTGACTTTATAGACTGAGGTTTGTGAGCTGCCCCCTACACTAGCTCCCAAAGACTCTCTGTCAGGCTGTGACAGCTGTCCAAGCTGAGGTGAGGTGTGTCCTTGATTATGTTGGCAGATAGAAGAAGCAGACAGATCACTGAGTACTGTGCTGGATATAGGAGTGGGAGTTTTGCAAGCAGTCTTCTGGGTTTAATGTACTTTCAGACCTAGCCTCCTCCAAAAACCATGCAATCAGACAGGCTGCATATTAATGCTGGTGTTTTCAACAACATTTTTTTTTAATTTTTATTT
The DNA here is from genome assembly GCF_000260255.1 of Octodon degus. Lineage (NCBI taxonomy): Eukaryota > Metazoa > Chordata > Mammalia > Rodentia > Octodontidae > Octodon > Octodon degus. Next base: position 4,390,845 of record NW_004524674.1, on the reverse strand, counting down.
ATTTGTGTGTGTGTGTGTGTGTGTGTGTGTGTGTTGTGTGTTTGGCCAGCTCAGCCCACCAGGGGGCGGGGCTGGCATGTGGTGCTGGGGGGATTGAACCGCGGTCGCTGTGCTTTGCTAAGCTTGTTCTAAATAGGTGCTTTAGACCACTGAGCCATCTCACCAGTCCCATTCACCAACATTTTAATCTCTCATTTTTTCCAATTCAATATTCATTTTCTTTCTCTCTTTGAATGTCATGGTCTCATACATACTTGATGAAGGAAGCCACCAAAAACTGAAGAAATTCAATGTGCTCAGTCAAAGTTTTGTCTGCTACCTTCTACTATCTGTGTAGATAGAATGGTTCCTACAGGCAATGTCTGGTTTTCTTGGAGCAATAAGTATTCAGGTGCATGCCCATCCTTGCTAGGAAAAAAAACTAGAGAAGCAGCCATATTCCATCAGTGTAATATTAATGAAACACATTATACGTTCCAGTCTTTATCCTTGAAAACCTGCAGTCCTATAGCTTCTGCCCCTTTGCTACCTTCATGCTTCTCCACTCTCTTCTAGACTCCTTAAAGGCTGCAGAGAAGAAAGACAAGTTGGAACTCTTCTTCAAGACACTATACATTATGGTTCCTTCAGTCTTTCTTTTCACTCTTCACCAGTGTCTCATTCAAAAACTCCAGTGAGATTTCTTCATCCAAAAACCTCCATAACAGCAGCAAACAGGAACTGCTATATGAAAATATGTCCTCAAATTCAGAAGACATACGTCAGATAGCTCCTCCTCTCTTTCTCTCTCTCTCTCTTTCTTTCTTTCTTTCTTTCTTTCTTTCTTTCTTTCTTTCTTTCTTCTCCTTCTCCTTCTCTTCCTCCTCCTCCTCCTCCTGCTCCTCGTCCTCGTCCTC
>NW_004524674.1:4387405-4389849 GCF_000260255.1 Octodon degus | reverse complement strand
TTCCCCCTTTTTTCACAAAAACCTGTCCTTTATTTATACTTTTGTGAGGTTAGTAACACATGATACTAGACTGCCTAGCAACTGATAGCAAACCTTAATCAGACAGGATGTTCATCTCAGGAGTGAGGTAGCTCGTTTGCTTCAGGCACTGGGCCAAGTCCCACCTTCATATATTTGATCGAATTCCAGCCTCTTGGCTCCAACATATTCCCCTTTTTCATTTTGTTTTTTCAGAGATGGGTGTTCCACTGAATATAGAGAAGCTGTATTTGGATAAGTCGTTAAAGGACCTTTTCATACTTGAAACCAGTCTTAAGATTGTAGGTACTTGAATTCAGCAAAATAACTCAGTATAGTCCAATAGTCCTTAATAGTAGTGGGTTATCAGCAGAATTGGCAATTGCCAGAAGTTTTTGACTTGAGCCTTTTACAGCTCAGCATACTAATATGGCATTACTTTTATACCTCATGGTTATACTTTTCTGCTGGATGGTTAAGGTCAAGTTAAAGCAAGACCTATATAACTAAAAATTTAACTTTTGCATCTGACAACGTCAGTCAAGTCCCCTCAGAATTTACCCTGTAACCATGTACAGCAGCTTGTAGATCTTTTGTCAGTGTCAGCCATTTGGATGAGTCATGGCCATTTCTTGACCAGTTTGCTCTCTGTGAAAGCCTGAGAGATTTTTCTTTCTAGGTGACTCTCCTTAGGCACACTATACATCATTAATCACTTTCCTCTGTGGCCCCATAAGCTCCTTGATCAGAAAATTTGGGACACCACTGAGTTATAGGATGTCACAGCACAGGTTCTCTTATGTCGTGAGTCCTCACTGACCTTGAAGGGCTAGGGCCAAAATACTGGCTATCCTTGTAGCCTCTCTATTCCTCTAATTTTGGTCTGCAAATTTCAGTTATCAAGCATCCAGAAGAGAAGATTAATGATATTATTACCCTATAACAGAGGCAGTTGAGCTAAACATCACTATCTGTCTAAATATCAAATGCCTTAGACATAACATGGAACTGCTATTTTCCAACAACCATGGATATTCTAAACTTTAAATCCTTATAGAATGTGAAAAAAACCAACTACACATTTTTACACAGAAATTTAGAAGTCAAATCATATACAACATTGTAGCAGGACAATCCTATGACATTTTTTTTTTCTTGTCTCAGGTTTTCTTTTATTACCTTTTTTAAAAAAAAAAACTTTAAAAAGAGTATAGCAATAATTGGTATGACATTAGAAGCAGTATGCATTTAGATGACCAAAATGACAGGTATTTCAAGCATGGTTTGAAATACCTGCCATATTTTCTAACTTTTCTCCTTTCTCTCTGTTGTTTAAACTTTAAGTTCTCACTTTCCATTTAACTGTGTTATTCTTCTTTTGAGTTCTTACACTAGGGAGACAATATGATGTTTACACATGTGGGTCTTGTTTATTTCACTTATGAGTATATCTTCAAGTTGCATCCATTTATATATGAAGGCTTTGAGTTTATTTTTCTTTATAGCTGAGTAATACTCTATTGTATAAAAACACCACATCTTTTTCATCCGTTCCTCAGGAGATGGGCATTTTGGTTGTTTCCAAGATTTGGCTATCACAAATTGTGCTGCTATAAACGGGTGCACATATATCACTATGATATGATGTTTTCAGTTCTTCTGGGAAAATTCCCAGAAGGGAGATAGCTGGATTGAATGGGATTTCCAGTCCTAGTTTTCTAAGGAGTCACCACACTGTTTTCCATAGTGGTTGTACCAGTCTACATTCTCACCAGCAGTGGAGAATGGTTCCTTTTTCTCTGCAGCCTCTCTAACATTAGTTGTTGGTTGATTTCTTTATGGTAGCCATTCTTTCTGATACATATGCTTAAATCTGAAAGAAAATTTACATTGTAGAATACTATATATTTGGAAGGCATGAATATATTTAATATATTGAACATCCTTTATGAGAAAACCTTATTTTAATTTTTGAAAAAAAACTTTATTTTAACCAATGATCAAATTGTTGGAGGTGTCTTTTCAGGAGATTATTGGGGATTCTTTACTGATGAACAAAGGTTGGGCACCCTTTATCCACCAATGAAGAGTACTGTCAAGGGCTGGCCAAATAGCTCAGCAGATTAAAGTGCCTGTAACCAGGCACAGGGGCAGGGGCATGGCCCCACTGAGACAGCAATTGAGACTGGGCTTGGTGGTGTGTGCCTGTAATCCCAGCTCTTAAGAGGCTGCAAACAGGCAGTTCACTATCTACTAGAGTCAGATCTAGTAGTGAGACCCTGAAAACCCTGTAGACCCTTCTCCAAAATACAAAAAAAACCAAAAAGTACTCTCTAATAATCTCTCCCCCAGGGTCCGGGGAGATGGCTCAGTAGAATAAGTGCTGCCCTGGCAAGGGAAGGGCCTGAGTTCAATCCCCAGTTCTG
>NW_004524674.1:4379027-4386092 GCF_000260255.1 Octodon degus | reverse complement strand
TCTTCCTCCTCCTTCTCTATCTCCTCCTCCTCCTCCTTCTTTTTATTCTCCTCCTCCTTCTCCTTCTCCTTATCCCTGTAATGCTTCTTCTTTGATATAATCGAAGAAGAGGACCTAATGGCAATGCTCTATATTCCTATGGTCTCAGAATTATTCTATAAACACTATAATGAACTAGGCTATACTCAAGGGCATAGGAATTCATATTCTCCCACTTTCCCAATAGAAAACAAGTGGCACATTTAAATTAAGATGATGGAAGGAAAGTTCACTCACAAAGGAACTAACTATAAAAAGGATGGGTAAGGTGTGAGAGCACAAAAGAGTGTTGGAATCTGGGACAACAGACTATAGCTGTCACCACCCTTAGGCTCAAAAGTAAAAAGGAAAGGAAATCTGACCAAAACTCAGATAAACTTACCTAGAAAAGGCAACCCTGAAAGCGGAGAGTCATTTTGTCAAGTAATTCAGTCTAAGATGAACTTCTAAGAAGAAAGGCCAGAAAATAAACACTGCCTCATTCTCTACCCTCCCTAGGATCTTTTTCTGAGGTTTTATGTGTTTTGTATTTTATAAATAACTACAACAGAAGAACTTGAAGTCTCCAAACAAAGTAATGGTAAGAAGTTGGAAACATTAATTAGGCCTGACTGCATACATTATAGGTACATGTTTTTTTTTTTTTTTTTTTTTTTTTTTGTGGAACCAGGGATTGAACTCAGATCCTTGCGTTTGCCAGTCAAGCGCTTATCCTACTGAGCCATCTCCCCAGCCCCTACAAGTACATGTTGAGCTATAACACTATACCACATTAAAATAATATGTAATAAAAATAAGTACTCTGTTCCAGTTGATCAGTGAGCATCAACAGTTCCTACCTGGAGAATTGTACTTGCCTTGTCAAGTGACTAGAGAAATCACTTCAGGTGAAGTCTGAGTCACAGTAAAGGTGTGGTCATAATGGACATCCTTGTCTTGTTACTGATTTTAGAGGGAAAGCTTTCAACTTTTCTTTATTTAGTATGATATTGGTGGGAGGTTGAACATTTGATCATTTGTGGACACATATCAGTAATTATTAGAAGATCTGACTCAAACAGAGCATGCGTTTCAAAAGATGAAATATAATTTTGTTACCTATAGTTTATTTAGGCCAGGATATTTTCCCTGTGTTGGAAGCCACAGAAGCTAGAAAATTGGTCAAATGTGTGAAAGCACCTAAGGGCTCAGTGCCTAAAGAAGTCAGGCTACCTCAGTCCTGAGATAAGCATCCTGACAAGTTAATATCAATTATTAGGCACTAGGCAACCGTGTGTCATGTGTTACTAACTTTGCAAAGGTATAAATAAATGTCCATAGTGTTGGGATAGGGCATCATTTTGCCAACTAGGCATAAGAGCCACTACCTACACCAGCTCTTGTCTTTTTGTCTATCTTTTCCGCACTCCCGCTGCTGCTTCTGCCCAGGTAAAAAGAGCAAATCATTTTTACTCATTTCTTGGTTGATGGGCATTTGGGTTGTTTCCAGGATTTAGCTATGCCAAATTGTGCTGCTATAAACATGGGTGCACATATATTACTATGGTATAATGTTTTATTTTTGGGGGGGGGGAGATACCCAGTAGGGGAATAGCTGGGTGGAATGGGATCTCTAACCATAGCTTTTTGAGCAATCTTCACACTGATTTCCACAGTGGCTGCACCAGCCTGCACTCCTACCAACAGTGCAGAAGGGCTCATTTTTCCCCATAGCCCTTCCAGCATTTGCTATTGGTTGATTTTTTGGTGAATGCCGGTCTTTCTGGGGTGAGATGGGATCTCAGTGATGTTTCAGTTTGCACTGAGATGAAGTTTTGGTATGTTGCCCAGGCTGACCTCAAACTTCTGAGCTCAAGGAACCCATCTGCCTCAGGCTCTGAAGTGGCTGTCCCTAAGGCCTACACCACATCTCTCGCTTTAATACAACTGATGTTCATAGTTTGATCTTGTATTCTGCAAGTTTGTTGAATGAATTAGCTTTAGTTCTCTTTTTGTACATGTATGGTTTCTTGGGAATTTCTATATATGGACTTATTTCATCTGTGAAAAGAGAGAGTTTTACTTCCTCCTTCCCATTTTGGATGTCTTTTATTTCCTTTTCTTGCCTAATTTCTCTAGCTTCAACTTCTAGCATACTGTTGAAAAGTAGTAGTAAAAGTAAACAGCTCTTGTTTATTCTTGTTTTTTTTTTTTTAATTTTTGAGGTACTGGGTATTGAACCACCGGCCTCTTGTGTGCCATGTAGGTGCTATACCCCTAAGCTCACCTTATACAGACGTGTCCCACCCTGCCTGGTTTGGTGCACATTGTTTTAGACAACCCTGCATCCCTGGTATAAATATTGTTGATCATGGTGTGTAATTAACCATCTTCCTATGCTAGCTTTCCTGTTGTATAAATCCCCCATTTTTTCTGTTGTTAGGTTTTTCCCCTTATTTTGCTTCTGGTCAAAGTTCTCTGGTCATTTTATTATACATATGACTTATCATGCATCTTAAAATTTTATTATTAGTCTGTCCTCACATTTGACAACTTGGTATAAGTACTTATGTGTATCATATTGCTTTCTTGTTCCTGGCTTCTAATAATGCTATTGAACTGTCTGTCTTAACCCAATAGTTGTAAATTATATTCTGGTAAATGAGGCCTTTTATATATTTTCTTAATCTCTAATGTTTTGAAATTTCACACTTTTATATCTCATTGATTCAAGAGCGGTTGTATGATACAGGTGGCCTAATCTGGGCACAGGATCCTGGGCACTCTCTTTCTAGAGAGCTTGAGGTACAGATATGAGGTTTGGGTTACCTGCAGCCACTCCACTGTCCTGACCAAAGCCAATGTCAGGAGAATCCTGATACACTGGGAGCAAAGAAGAGGAGAAACTGCAACTTTGAAAACATTAAATCAAAGTAAACCTACAGGCTGCCATGCTGTTGAGCTGTTATACAAGCTAAGAAATCTCACGTGTTGAAGCCAGTTTAGGATGAGTTGTGCTTTGTGTTGATGATGTTTTTATTACTTGCAACATAACATGTTGTTGCCGCTATGGATATTTTTCTGGAATACTCAGTAATTCTTAGCAGTCAATTGTGTAACACTATGATATCTTTTTTTTTGTATTTTTAGGGAAGGGTCTACAGGGTATTCAGGGTCTCTTTCCTAGATCAGACTCGTGATGATCCATCTGTTTACAGCCTCCCAAGAGCTGGGACTACAGGTGTGCGCCACCATGCCCATTCTCAATTGCTATCTCAGCACTCCCCGGGGGTCGGGCCAGCAGGGCAGGTCTGGGAATGGAACCATCAGCCCCTGTGCCTGCTTGAAGGAGCTTTAATCCTCTGAGCTACTTGACCGGCCCTACACTGATATCTAGTTCCAGGTTTTGTTCATGAATCCTCTCTCGGGACACCCTCTGCAGAGTGGGCTATGAAAACTGGAATTTCTCTTCCCCAAGACAGTCACAGAAACTCACATGTGTCCCTGCTTTTCTGCCTTTCTGTTGTCCAACTGTAGGTCATAAGATCCTTCTCATTCTGGAGGATGGGGCCTCATAACCTAGGGATAAGTGTGCTACACAGACAACGAGATGAATAGCAGGCTTCGCTGCATTTTTCTCACCTGGTCTATTAGCAACCAGGATTCCACAGGAAAGTCTCCAAAAATTCCAAAGGGTTTTTTAAGACAACCCTTTATCTTGGTCTTAACCATCCAGCAGAAATGTTTTTTTCATTAAAAAAAAAAATATTTGTTTATTTGACACAGAGTCTCACTACACTGTCAGACTCATAGTGTCCTCCTGTCTCAGCCTCCCCAGCTCTGGGATTATAGGCATATGCCACCATGACAAGTTTCAGGATGCCTGGGGTTTGGTTAGTGTGTGGTACTGGGGATCCAGCTCAGGTCCTTGTGCTTGCCAGGCAGCATTTAGACCCCTGTGCTATCTACTCAGCCCCCCAAAGGTACTGGGTTTCAAAGAGTTTCTGGAACTTGAAAAGTCAAAAAAGTGAGGTAGCCAAACCCACGCAGACTTAGACCAGATGCACTAATGCAAGTAAAAGCAGTTTTATTGGAAGCTCATTCAGAGGCCAACACAGCACTGAACGAAGGGAGGCAGGAGACTATAGGAGGGTGATTGCAGACTAAGACAGCTAGGTCCCAGGTGAACATCATTTGTCTTCCTTGTAGAGGGTGATTTTGGGCTGGAACAGCCAAGTTGCAGGTGGACAGTATTTATCTTCCTTGTAGTTGAATCAGAGTCAGGTGGACCTGTTCAGCTGTTTTGGGTTTGGCTCGGTGTGGGACCGGGGGGAGAGAGTTTGGGGGCAGTGTGCCTGGGAAACTGAGTCCTGACCTATCAGAACCGAGCACATAGAGAATCTAGGAGGATGGTGATCCAGGCAGGGCACAGGAGCTGCAGAGCTCTTCCCTAGGCCTCCCCCGGGGCACTGCTGTATCTGGGTGCGAGGTGTCAGCATTTACAGTAAACCAGTATTGGACCAAAAGCACTAGAACTCTTAAAGCAGAACAGTCATGATTCTTCCAGGCTGGAGCTCTACGAAGGAGAAATTTGTTGGACACATTAAACACAGGTAAGGAGAAAAAAAGTACCAGAAAATGTAGGAAAGTGGAACACAGCCAGGGCAACTCAAAGCAGAAGCCACCTTTTTTTTGAAACATTGCAAGAATAAAAAATGTAGAGAAATTTAAGAAGTTACAATTATCCAAACAGAAACTCTTCCTCATAGTGCAGGAAAACTTAATTAAAAATAGAATATTAGGGCTAAGGAGATAGCTCAGCAATCTAAGCACCTGCCTGGCAAGGGCAAAGACCCAGGTTTGATCCCCAGCACCACATACCGTGCCTACCCCACAGCCCCAGTCACACCATATTAGCCCCAAGACTGGGCGTAGTGGCACATGCTTCCAGCACTGGGGAGGCTGAGACAGGAGGATCACTATGAGTCTGAACTGCATAGCAAGATCCTGTACCTTGGATCTCAGGATAAATCCTGAGGGGATTTCACTGACCTTACCAGATCCAAAAGCTATAACTCTAGTTGCATAGGTCTTGCTTTATCTTGGTCTTAACCATCCAGCAGAAAAGTATAAAAACAAAGTACAAGAAGTAAAGCCATGTTGTTATGTTGAGCTGTAGGGGACTCAGGTCAACAATTTCTGACACTGCCGGTCAAGTGGAAAACCCAGTACTATTATGGATTACTGGACTCTTTTAGAATATTTTTGCTGAGTTAACACACCTATAATATTCAAAAGATGGAACTAAACAAAAAAGGGGATATATAAATGAATGTTCATTTTGTATCTGTGTATTCAAAATGGTTAGGATAGATATATAGTTACATTCTCTTAATGAATAGAGGGATTTGTTGTAATAATGTTTGTAAATAGGATATCATGTCCGCATCTTGTACAGCAAATGGCCACTAGGAAGACAGTGTGTGATGTGTTAATTATTGAAACTTTCATACTAATTTGATTTGAAACTGTCTCATTGCTATTTGTCAATAAAATTATGGGGAAAAAAGATCCTGTGCCTAAATAAATAAAATATTTTTGAAAATTAAAAAAATAGAATAGTAGTTAAGTAAAATCCTATGTAAGGTTATTAAACAGAGAAAATAAATAGAAAAACAAAAAAAAAGGAAAAAAAATCAAGTAGAGGGGTTGGTGAAATGGAGCTGGTGCAGACATCACAGTTGGAGACTATTTTTGTGGGAGTTGAGTAGTGTCCATGGAGCTACTGTGTGCTCCTCCTTGCAATACCTACTGGCTCAGCTCTGGCAGAAAGGGGCACAGGGCAGGGACACGGCTGCCACCACTCAGGTGGATGCTCCAGCACTCCTTCTTGCGCTGCTCCAGGAGCTCCCAGATTCTTGAGCTTCCTTCCCAAGCCAGCCCTGCAGCTGGTAGCAAGATGGAAGAGGAGAGGGGGAAAATATTTGAGCAGCAGCCACAAACTGCTACCAAGGAGTCAGTTTACATCTATATCAGCATCAAGATGCTCCAAACTGCCCAGAAGCACCAGGTCAGACTGGCCTGCACAGAATGAAAAGAAGGTCTCAGAGGTTTTCTGGATAAACTTGATCCCAGCCAGGAAGGCTCCAGAGTCACACCAGCTCAGACCAAGTAACTACTACATCCTAGCAGAACCTTGGCGACAAGAATGGGAGAAAGATGTGCAGGTGTCTGCTGGGGCAGAGGCCACTCCACAGCTGTGCAGAGGATCCTGACACCACTGGGAGGTGCCCTGCAGATGTCCCCAAATGCTCTGGACTCCTCGCACCTGATTTCCCAGGGGGCAGCCTCTATGACCTGGATGAAACTGAGGCCTGCTGGCTGGTGCTCCTCAGCTTGGGCTTGAGGCGATGGAGATGCCTGTGCTGCTCCAGCTGACATTACAGCATGCACGGGAGGAGCTGGAGACTTGCGCCACCAGAAGATGCCACAGGTCATCAAGAGCAGGTGTGAGAAGTTGCCCTTAGAAATCAGTCTTTTGGTTGGGATTCTACAGTGATTTACTCCCCAGTCAGATGGCAACAAGGACACCATTTCTGGAGGAAAGTGAGCAGGTGGTAACCCAAGCATGATACTCTAGCAGCACAAGTCGAAGATTCCACCTGTGCTATAGATGGAAAGGACACACCCAGGCCTGTGTAGGAAGCACTCAGGGCTTGGGAGACACGGGAGCAATGGCTACTGTGGTTATCAGCCATGCAAACTCATAAGGAAGAAACAATAAGTTCAGGTGGCTGTTTACTTCTTTTGCTTGATATGAAATCCAGATAGCAGCATTTATAGAGTCTGCTGCTGAGAGCAGACAGTGATGAAAGTCAGGTCCTAATTTTTCTCATGATTGAGAATGGAATTACAAAGAAGAAAGCAGATAGTATCCAGTCCAAGAAGGAGAGATCTTGAGTCTAGTAAGTTTTAAAGTTTATTACTACGAGTAATACTTTCCTGTGACTCAAAAATTTTTTTAAATTTTTATTTTATTTATTTATT
>NW_004524674.1:4370311-4377120 GCF_000260255.1 Octodon degus | reverse complement strand
CTCTGGCAAGATGTTCTGCTCCTGAATCAGCTGGGTAGGTCTTGCCTCTAGCCTCTTTGCAGGGAGTTCTGCTGAAGGGTTCCGTGCTGGGCCTGCGCTCTGGGTCTGTTCAGGATCCCGCGGCCTGGGTCGTCTCATTCACTCGCCAGACCTGCGCTCAAGGAAAGGTTTATTTAGCTGACAGTTTCTGCAGGTTTCAGTCCATACTTGGCTGGCTCCACAGCAGAGTGGCATGTGGCAGAGAGCAGCAGTTCATGGTGGCTGAACAGCAAAGTCTCCTGTGACACAAAATTTAACACTGGCAAGAGATCAGCAAGCATTGCTGCAATGTTTCCTTGGAGTTTAGAATAAATGGTAGTCTGCAGTAAGTGGTGTAAAACTCTGAGAAGAGAGAAAGAAGAGATGAGAGACATGAGAATGTTAAGAGTTAATTTATTTTGTTAGATTGGAGGACTGAGTCTAGTGGTGCACATCAGTAATCCCAACATCCTAGGAAACTAAGGCAACAGGATTATAAATTTGATCCTAGCTGGGGCAACTGAGAAATTTAGTGAGACCCTCCCTCAAATTTTAAATTATGAAAGATACTTGGTGTTTAGTTCAGTGCAAAGTATTTAGTTCAATCCCTAGGACAAAAAAAAAAAAAAAAAAGCAAAAAAATGAGAATACTTCTTAGCAGACTTTATATGTTGGAAATGCAAAGGTAAGTAAAGACACTAAAATGACATCCAACATTTGGAGGCAAATTTATTTTACATTAATGGGAACTGATTGGGATCCCAAAATATCAGGCCCAGATCTCTGGTGGTCTAGGGCGTATGTAGTTATCCTACAAGGAGAAGGTACAGAGGCTTTTTTGGCCAAATGCAGGCAATGACTGGTTAGACTGCAATTGGTTCACTTCTCTGGAAGCAGATGAGTCAGAAGTGGGGGTGTGTGAAGATGTGGTATGAAACTGTCCATAGAAACTACAGCAGCCAACATGTTGCAGGTGCCAAGGGGGAATTTGCAGGAAGAATGGGTCTCTTTGTTTTCTTCTTTGAGATGCAGGGAGCAGTTTGGTTTCCTTTTAAACTCCTCGAAACCCCTTTTACCTGAAGGGACTGTGGATTTTGACTAATTAATTCCCTTCTCAACTTCCTACATGTGTGTTGTGTACCCTTGAACAATGATACAACAGACAAAGGGTAGGTGCCCCTCAGAGAGAGAGGGACCACTCAGATGCTGGCCCAGCCATGCCCCTTGTGGAAACACAGGTGTGGCTTAGCTAAGGATGGTGCAAGGCCTCTACTATGCCATATGTCGATTGCCACAGAACCAAAGCTGAGGGTCCAATCAGCCACTGGGACCAAGGCTTTCCAGGCTTGGTGCAGAGAGGGAGCAGGCTATTGCTTACACTGTCTGTTCCACTCAGTCTCACATTCATTCAGCAGGCACTCAGAGGTGAAAACACTCTAACCCCCTTCCCTTTGGGGTGATCAATGTCCCTTCTGCTCAAGCTGAGCAAGACTGAAAGAAAGACTAACTGGGGTGCCCCCACAGGTCTTACCAGAATCAAGCAGAGAGGTAGGCAGGCAGGCAGGCAGGCAGGCAGACAGGCAGACAGAGAGTCAGACAGACAGTACCTTCTCCCTTTGGGATCCAATTAGAGTCACTTGAGAGGGGAGCTAAGAATCCTCCTCCAGACCTCAGAGAGGACTTCAAAATCTCAAGGGCACCTGGAGAGTTCATTGCTCTATCTGAAAGGGCCACAATCAGTGACCAAAGAGGCCAGCACAGTCTATTTTCCAGGCCAACACACCAGATGCAATGGCAAACAGACACAGTGAATGACACCAAGGATTTGGATGCAGATTAATTTTATGTGAGCAGGCACTGATCAGGATCATTCCCAAAATAGCAGGCCCTGATTTCTGATGGCTTGGGGCTTATAGGGGATGAGCAAGCAGGAAGTATGAAGGCAGAATGGCTGGTCAATTGGAGATTGGTTCTTACAGTAAGCATCACAGCGACCAGGTATTTCTGAGAAACAAAACCAGGAACTGTAACCAGAACTATTATCTGGGCAACTAACAAACTGGAGTATACTGGCTGGAGATGAGGATCTTCTGCTGCAAGAGGGATTAGAAGACAGTTTCTTGGGCTGGCCAAATACCTCAGCAGATTAAAGCATCTATTTAGACAGAGGCAGGGGCCAGGGTTCAAGCCCCAGTGAGCTTGCTGCCCCCGCATGCGGGAGGCATTGAGTTGGCAATTGAACTGGGCATGGTGGCACATGCCTATAATCCCAGTGCTTGGGAGGCTGAAAACAGGAGGATCACTGCGAGTCCAATCTGTGTAGTAAGACACTGTAGACCCTGTACTAAATACATGTTAAAAGAAGACACTTTCTTCACTAATGCAATATGACATGCATGAGAAAGTCCTCAGCATCCTTACAATCTCCTTATCAACTATTGCCTTTGTAGACAAAGGAAAATATTTGAAGATGCTACAAAACTAAGTCCTCTCCTCTGATTGGTTGTCATGTTGCTTAGTGTTTCTCAAAGTGGTTGCAAAATGATGCCAGAAGACATTTACTTCCCCTTGTACTTTATAGGTATTAATAGACATTAAATTGGCTTGGTGGCATGCACCTATAATCCCAGCACTTGTGAGGCTAAAAACGTGAGGATCACTGTGAGTCCTACCTGTGTAGTGAGAACCTGTAGACCCTGTACTAAATACAGAAAAACATAAATTAAATAAAATAAAATAAACTGGCTTTGCTCAGTTTTGTAATATCCTTGTATGTCTATTTTTTTAAGTACCAATCCATTTACCAAGCATTTTTCATTATTAAGACTCACTCCTCAACATTATTAGAATCTGAATCAATACTTAGTGTTTAGTGTTACCAGCAAAAGAGATATCAGAAGTCTATGATTTACAGCCTGAACTGTGGGAAGGGTGAAGTTGCCATTAGCTATGATTAGGAGGTTGAAGGAGGAAGAGTTTTGAAGAAAAAGATCAAGAGTTCAGTCCCACTGTGTTTAAGATAATTTGATTGATTGTTTGGTTGGTTGGTTGGTTGCTTGGTGGGTTGGTTGGCTGGTTTTTCTGAGTCAGGATCTCATTATGTAACTCAGGCTCCCCTTGAACTCACTATGTAGCCCAGGCTGGCCTTGAACTCACAGTGATCCTCCTGTCTCAGCTCCCTCAAGTGCTGAGATTACAAGCATGCACCACTGCACCTGGCACTGTTGATGCATTGGCTTTAGCCAACTTGGATTGTTGCAAATGGGCAAGTTATTTGCATCTAAAAACATCCCACATTATTAAAAAATTAGTGCCAGCAACTAGAGAACTTTAATCATCAAATCACTAAAATGTAGAATTGCCTGCAACTAATTCTCATTAATGGAGAAATAAAGATGGAAAACAGTAAGAACTCCATTTTTCTGGGTTAAAATTGACCAGCTGAAGTCTATTTCATGTTAAGCTCAGAACCTATGCCTGAAAATGCTTTAGCATTGCAAAACTTGGGAGAGGAAAATCATGGTGTCAGACTATGCTGGGTAGATCACATGACTTCACATAAAAAGAAAGGGACTGGCTTAGCTGAAGGCAATTATTAAAATGCAGAGAAAATAATGGTTTTTATTAACTGTTCCTGTCCAACCATGACCCTTACCCAAAAACTGAAAGTGTGACCCTTTGAAGCCTTCTGCTGGCCAAAGGAGGCAAGTCATGAACTCAGTAGGAAATAAGACTGGAACAGGGCTGGGTAGATGGCTCAATAGAATAAGCACTTCTGTGGCAAGTGGAAGGGCCTGAGTTCAATCCCCAGTTCCACCAAAAAAGAAAAAAATAAAAAGAAAGAAAGAAAGAAGACTGGAATATAAACTCAGTTCTCTCCAAAATGATGCCCGGAAGGAGTATTCAGATTCAGCGTGATGGTGAAACTGGAATTGGCAATGTCCCTGGCCACCTGACACCTTTTTGAGATGCAGAAGTCATGTCCTTGCAGGCTTAGGCTGCTCCACAGGGGTCCCCTATAGATTCTACATGCGTGGAGACCTGTTCATCCTCTTCCAACTTCAGTCGTGTGTGTAGTGATCACTAAGGACCATCAAGAAACACATCACTCAGGGCAGGGAGATAGCTCAGTGGAATAGGTGCTTGCCTGGCAAGCACAAGGTCCTGAGTTTGATCCCTGGTACTACCAAAAAAAAATAATTAATAAACAAATAAATAAAAAGAAACACATCACTCAGTCCTTACTGAAAAACCATCTCTGAGTTCCCCAGTTTTCTTCTTTCTTTTCCTGGTGTTTCAGGACTTTCCTGACTTACCTCTGGTACCCCAGCCCTGCTGCTGGCCCAGCCCTACCCAGGAACAGACTCTGCACTATGGACTTTCTCATTTTCTTTTCTGACTTAGATTTATAAATTCGGTTTGCTGGACTGAATTTATCCAGGCTTTCATTTCCAATCTCAGAGACCATTTCCAAGACAGCCAGCTCCTCCCCCAACTGTAGCCTTGGGCCCAAGGCTTAAAAAGTATTTCTCCTCATGCTGTCACAGAGGCACCTGGGATGGAGAGAAAAGGCAGATTGGAGCCTATGGTCCCAGATTGGGACTACCCACACTACCTACTTTGCCTCTTTCCTCAAAATCCCATGCACCTAGTTCTTGCCATCATGGGTTGGTTTTCCCAGGTGCCCAATGATGAATATCTGAAGTGTAACCCTCTTAATATCAGGAATTGAGGCCATCATTGTCACATCATGAGAACTGATGAAGGCAGTTCCATAGTACAGGGTTCCTTAGTGACCCAAGATCCAGTCCACCTAAGAGAGCTAGGGATGTAGAGTCAAGGTCTAATAAGTATCAAAACCCCTTATCCACCTGCACACAGCCCCCTACCCCACTCTAGCCCACAAACTCCCAGTCACCTCCCTCTGGTAAGTAACTGCCCAGGTAGATGGAGGAGTGATTGCAAGCACAAGTGGAAATGTACATGGTGACAAGTGCAATCCTGAGCCCACGACTGTAGAGAGGTGGGAAAACCTACCGAGGTGGGAAGAGTCAAAGCTGTGAGGCAGCAGAGCTGAGAGAGACGAAGTGAGAACAGAAGGCTGCAAAGGGACACCAGGATACTAGTAAAGTCTGGAAATTAACATGGGACTGAGTGGAGTAGGAGGATGACTCTGCTGGAAGGGCCCCAACTGGCAGGGTGCTGGTGCTAGCTCACAAGTCTCAGCGATGTCAACATCTCAAGTATTCTGGTTGACTTCACATTGATAGCCATAGTGCAGATATTTACAACAGGAAAGAGCAAATTCCCTAAGTCAGGGACCTTTTTAAGCAGAGCCAGGTGTTAAGCATTTTATGTGGCTACATAGACCTTTGGGAGATTTCATGGAGATTAGAAATGTTTCTGGAAGAATCTATAGAAGCAGAGAGGATTCTGAGGAGGTTTCAGGCACCATGCATCTTAAGGTAAGAGAGTACTAAGGTATTAATATCTGTCCTGGGCTCTTCGCTGCCCAATTTCAATGATTTCTCAAAACCAGTTAGTTCTGCAGTCCACAGTCATCTCTCACAGCCACATCTGCCTTCCAGTAGAGAACCACAGTTCCCTGCATGTGCCTGCTGGGCAATGGGTCAGGATAGGAATGCTAATACTCCCTACTCCTTGTTCATATGGCCAGCCCAGAAAGTCCAGCCCTCATGACCAAAACACAGACTGCTGGTCTCCTAGCCTTCTTATCTGCCTTCCTCCCTGACCCCACCTGCTCTGCCTTCCCACCTGCCTCATGGGTGGGTGATTTCCCAGGGCTGCAGGGCATCTTAGGCATCTCAGGAAGACTTGACTTCCAGGAGCCCCATTCAGCCAAGTCATTAGGGAGACAAAGCAAACGATAGGCCAGAAGGGCTCCCCCTCTCTTGAGAAGCTCCATGTGGCCATACCCAACATGAGTTCAAATCTAAAAAGATGTAACAGGAAGGGCCAGGCACCTCAAGGACCCTGAAGGTAGAGCCTGGAGGGAGAATGAACCTAGAATCCCCCTTTCTCGTCCCATGTCAGGTGGAAAACTCCAGTCATAGACAAGGTCATCCCTGGCCTGGACATTAATCTCCATGGTATATCACAGGTGAACAACTACAGACCAGCAAAGGAAAAGCAGAAAAAGGCAAAGTCAAAAACTAAAAGTAGGAATTCCATTGAACCACCTACCCCCTCCTCCTAGTTCTTTTCCCAAAAGAGTCAGAAGCATATTACAGGAACACACGCATGCTTCTGTTTATAGCAGCACAGTTTGTAACAGCTAGAGCTTGTCTATCAACAGATGAGTGGGTGAAGAGAATGTGGTATTTATATACAGGGGAGCACCCACTATAAGATAAACTTGAGCATTCATGGATAAATGGATGTCACTTGAGAACATAATATGAAGTGATATAAGTCAGACACATAAGTGCAAATATCACATAGTTTCTCTTATACAAGAAGCACGGATAGAGCCAGGGAGATAGCTCAGCAGTCTAAGCACCTGCCTGGAAAGCACATGGACCCAAGTTCAATCCCCAGTGCTGCATGCCATGCTGCCTCTGCGCCAAGCCAGCCACCAAAACTGGGTGTGGTGGCACACACCTGTCATCCCAGTGCTGGGCAGGCTGAGACAGGAGGATCACTATGAGTCTGAGCTGCGTAGAGAGACTCTGTGCCTAATAAATAAATAAATGATTTTTTAAAATTGAAAAAGCACCAATAAAGAACAAAATGGAAGAGAGATAAAAAAGAAAGAAGGAGAAATTCAAATA
>NW_004524674.1:4367140-4369360 GCF_000260255.1 Octodon degus | reverse complement strand
TTCCACAATTTTATTTAATAGCAAAATCTGTCCCTTTCAGATATTACAGGATTCTCAAACACTTCAATACACATCAACCACTCCAAAAAACTTGTTATCAATATCTGCTTCTGTCTGTTTCGGTCCACACAGGTCAGATGATATTATGTTCATCTTCATTTCATTGGAGAGTACATTTTTACTGATATTTCTATTTCTATTTTTATTTAATATTCTTTCTTTCATTTTAGACTTTAAAAATCATTTCACAACTTACTAATGTATATTCTTTCCAATAACTTTAGTGGGTATATATTAATTTTAAACATTTTATCTGAAAAAAGTTCATTTGTCCTTTAATCTTGAAAATTTTTCTAAATTTACAATTATACATTGATAGTTATTTTTCCTGGAACTTTGTAAAGACTGCATTATTATAGTTTCTGACTTTAACTGCTATGGAAATGACATTAGGAATTTTAAAAATTAGCTGCCTTATTTATTTTATTTTTTCCTTATTATTAACTTTATTGAAAATTAATAATTACACAGCGTGTTAACATTGTAGACAAATATTGAAATGTGAAAGTTATAAGATGTAGACAGAGTGAATTTGAGAGGAATATTTCTGAAATGAATACATAACATGAGATTAATAATAGATTGCACATTGAAAATAAATTATTTACAGGGCTGGCCAAATAGCTCAGCAGGCTAAAGCGCCTGCCAGCAGGCGCAGGGGCCAGGGGTTCGATCCCTGGGCCTGTCCTGCCGTCCTCCAGGGTGTGCTGAGACGACAACTGAAACAAGGTAGGGTCCTGCTACAATGCTGTATATGATTAGATTTCTTAATTTCTGTGTAAAAATATGTAATTGTTTATTCATATCAATACTTGATGGAAAATACCTGTTCCATGTTTTGCCTGAGATGTTTCATATTCAGACAGATAGTTAGGATAAACCCAACTGCATATGTTGTAGGGTAATAATAAGCTTCTTTTCTAAAGGGTTAACAACCTAAGTTTGCAGACCAAAAATTAGAGAAAAAGAAGGGCTGCAAGGACAGCCAACATTTTGGCTCTAGCCTTCCAAAGTCAGTGAAGACTCAGACATCGGAGAACCAATACTATAACATCATGTAACTCACTTGTGTCCCAAATTTTCTGATCAAGGAGATTGTGGGGCCGAAGAGGAATGTGATTGATAATGTAGAGTATGCCTAAGGGGAGTCACATCAAGAGAAAATATTCTCTCAGGCTTTCACAGAGAGCAAATTGGTCAAGCAATGGCTGTGACTCATCCACATGGCTGACACTGACAAAGGATCTACAAACTGCAGTACAGGATTTCAAGATAAATCCTGAGGGGACTTAACTGACCTTATCAGATACAAAGTTACATTTCTTGTTACGTAGATCTTACTTTATCTTGGTCTTAACCATCCAACAGAAAAGTATGAAAACAAAGTATAAAAAGTAGAGCCATATTAATATGCTTAGCTGTAAAAGGTTCAAATCAATAACTTCAAACATTGACAGTCTTATGGAAAATCCACTACTATTATGAACTACTGAACTACATTGGGAGATTTTGCTGAATTCATGCACCTACAGTATTTAAATGACAATGGAATGCCCTTCTCTGACAAAATTAACCAAAAAAGTGGGATAGAAATGAATGACCATTTTGTATCTGTATACTCAAAATAGTTAGGATAGATATACAGCTCCATTCTCTTAATTCAATGAATAGAGAAGTTTGCTCTAATAGTGTTTGAGACAGGATATCATGTCTACATCTTCTATAATGAATAGCCACTAAGACAACAATATACAATGTATTAATTTTTTTTTTTTTCGGAACCAGGTATTGAACTCAGGCCATTGCGGTTGCCAGGGAAGCACTTATTCCACTGAGCCATCTCCCCGGCCCCTGTATTAATTATTGAAAAGTGCTAGTAATCAGTTGTGAAACTGTCTCATTGATATTTGTTTCTCAATACAATTATTTAAAAATGAAGAAAGAAAGAAAATAAACTAGGAGTGGTGGTGCACACCTGTAATCCCAGCTCCTGGGAGACTGTAAACAGAAGAACCACTATGAGTACTAAAAGTAGTGAGACCCTGAACACCCTGTAGACCCTTCCCTAAAATACAAAAAAAAAATTATTTACAAACTTAAATGAATATAACAATAAAAATTGTTTAAAATAAAAATGAAGAAAGAATTTACAGATCAGTT
>NW_004524674.1:4362320-4363030 GCF_000260255.1 Octodon degus | reverse complement strand
TGTGTGTGTGTGTGTGTGTGTGTGTAAAAGACAAGGAATAAGTAATGTGATGTCAATGGAAAATGGAAATATACATTTTAAAATTTCTAATACTGGAAGAAAATATCATATCGTGTCTTATAAGTACATTGTAAGTGAAAGATACAGTATAAATCACAAAACAAATACTAAAATTAAACAAAATGCAGAAAAATTATTAAATATTAACTAAAATTAATTTGAATGTTTCAAAGCAATATTCTAAAATTAAAATTAAATAGTGAATACAACTAAGAGGCCAGAATATTGCATATCATATGTACAAATCTGTGAATAATTCAGAGTACTCACATAGTATTTGGGTAGGTTAATATATACAGAAATATCAACTAAGAAAAAGTTTTCATGATAGTAAATAATTACTAAGAATACAAAATAACATATATACTGGAATGGCAAATATATGACCAGCACTTCTAACAGTTTGGGGATAGGATATTGCACAAACTTCTAGTATGTCGTGGACATGGACAGTGTCCATGATGCTTACTAATGGCCAGGTGTCACTTGTAGGACTGAGCTACTGCTATTTCTTTGACATCCACCCTGTAGACCTCAACAGGATCATGAACCATAGGGTGCAGAAGTCCATATATAGAGTATGCTGATGGAAATATTTTGCTGCTGTATACAAAAGAATAACTGAAAGACTGCTTTTGTATAACTCTTCT
>NW_004524674.1:4360186-4361379 GCF_000260255.1 Octodon degus | reverse complement strand
TCTTTTACTTTTAAACTTTTTCTGTATTTTAGGGAAAGGCCTACAGGATGTTCAGGGTCTAACTACTAGGCCAGGCTCCTCGTGATTCTCCTGTTTAGAGCCTCCCAAGTGCTGGGATTACAGGCACAGACCACCACACACCATCTCATTTGCCATCTCAGCTCACCCCAGGGATGGGGCAAGTACAGCAGGCCCAGGAATTGAACACTGGGCCCCAGGGCCTGCCTGTAGGTGCTTTAATCCTCTAAGCTATTTGGCCACTCCAATCAATTTTTTTTTTTTTTACTTCAGAAGTTATTTCTGATCTGATTTCTGGATCTGACCAGAGGAGCATCTGAAATGGGGGCCTGGTTCAGGGATAAGCCTTCCTGGCAGCAAGGAGAGGCCTCGGCACTAGCATCTGGAGCAAGACTAAGACAAAGCAGCTGTCGAGTGTATGACTGTGACCAGCCCTGGAGCCTGCTGTGCCTGCCAACCCTGTTCCCTTGGACCATGTCCCTACTGCATGAGATCCAGCTTCCTGTCCTGTTCTATCCACCCTTTATTATTCTCACTCAAATGATACACCCTAGTATTCAGGTTTATGTGTCTGCTTTATTTCACTCAACATTATAGTTTACAGTTGCATCCACTTCCCTACAAATGTCTCAAATTTGCCATTCTTTATAGCAGAGTAGTATTCCATTATATACAAATAACCACCTTTTTAAAATCCAGTCTTCCATTGGGTTTACAGACTGTTTCCAGGATTCAACTATTCCAAGCTGTGCTGCTATAAACATTGTGCTGCCATGTATTGCTGCAGTGTGATATCTTAAGCTCTTTGGGGAAAATGCACAGCATGGGGATAGCTGGGTCACATGGAGTTTCTAATTTCAGTTGAGAAATCTCCATACTAATGGTTGTAGTAGCTTACATTTCTACCAACAATGTGGTCCCATTTTCACCACAGTCTCACCAGCATTTGTTATTGATGTCTGAATGATTTTCATTCTTTGTGGAGTAAGATGGAATAGTTGTGTTATTTTAATTTGCACTTGTCTAATGTCCTAAGATGTTGACCTTTTTTCACATATTTGATCATATATCTTTCCTTCCATGTAAAGTATCTGTTTGTTTCACTTGCCCATTTCTTCACTGTATCTTTAATTTTATTTTTTTATTTTTTATTTATTTATTTTTTACCACTGAAT
>NW_004524674.1:4340460-4342291 GCF_000260255.1 Octodon degus | reverse complement strand
GGTGTCCTGCAGCTCCTCAGCAGGCTGGCAGCACTGCCTAATTATGAAGAAACTGTGGGACTCATTAGGTCCCCCAGCTATCCCAGGCTCCAGATTCTCTTTCAGTCACTGATTACATTAGCGTTTGCCAGGAAACGGCAGGAACTCAGAGTCAGTAGGTGGAAACATAGTGACAGATCTCACCTCAAGGTAGATACAATAGGGCCAGCCAGATAGCTCAGTGGATTAAAGTACCTGCTTAGTCAGAGCCCGGGGTAGGGGTTCAATTCCCCATATGCCCTCCATGGGGGCTCGCTGAAACAGCAATTGAGACTGGGCGTGGTGGCACGTGCCTATAATCCCAGTGCTTGGGAGGCTGAAAACAGGAGGATCACTATGAATCTGATCTGTGTAGTGAGACACTGTGGACTCTATAAACGCTGTATTAAATACATAGAAAAAATGATAAACACACTGTCCATCAGTGATTTGGAGCTGATGAAGATGTCCTGAATTTCACAACTCTTATAAAACCCCAAGTCTTTTCTACAGGAGCTACATTGGAGGTGGTTACAAACAGAGAAAACCACTGGCTGGCACATGTGGCCGGGTAGCAGGCAGGTAACAAACTCTCAGCCTGAGGTGACAGCCACTTTTCTTGGCCAGGATCTGAATGATGAGATGTCTCCACTAAGGCACTACCTGGCTCCAGTGTTTAGGTCGGGCTGAGACGCTGGATCTGACCAGAGGGGTGGTTCAAATGGGGCCTGGTTGAGTCCTAGGCCTTCTTGGCCCCAAGGAGAGGCCTCGGCACAAGTGTCTGGAACAGGGCTAAGACAAAGCAGTTGTCGAGTGTATGACTGTGACCAGCCCCGGAGCCTGCCCTGCCTGCCCACCCTGTTCCCTTGGACCATGTCCCTACTGCATGAGATCCAGCTTCCTGTCCTGTTCTATCCACCCTTTATTATTCTTACTCTAACGAGACACACTACAATATTCAAGCTTATGTGTCTGCTTTATTTCACTCAACATGATAGTTTACAGTTGCATCCACTTCCCTACAAGTGTCTCAAATTTGCCATTCTTTATAGCAGAGTAGTATTCCATTATATACAAATAACCACGTTTTTAAAATCCTGTTTTCTGTTGGATTTACAGACTGTTTCCAGGATTCAACTATTCCAAGCTGTGCTGCTATAAACATTGTTAGCCATGTATTGCTGCAGTGTGGTATCTTAAGCTCTTTGGGGAAAATGCACAGCATGGGGATAGCTGGGTCACACGGAGTTTCTAATTTCAGTTGACAAATCTCCATATTGATTTCCACAATGGTGGTAGTAGCTTACATTTCTACCAACAGTGTGGTTCCGTTTTCACCACAGTCTCACCAGCGTTTGTTATTGATTTCTGAATGATTTTCCTTCTTTGTGGAGTAAGGTGGAATGCTAGTGTTATTTTAATTTGCACTTCTCTAATGACTAAAGATGTTGACCATTTTTCATATATTTGATCATATATCTTTCCTTCCGTGTAAAGTATCTGTTTGTTTCTCTTGCCCATTTCTTGACTGTATCTTTAATTTTAGATGGTTTAATTTTTTAAATATTTTAGAGGTATATACTATTTATTATTTCTCATTTTACAGGAATAAAATCTGAGGGATGAAAATACCTTGCTTGTTACATATGAATGAAAAGAAGTGGCGGTATAGGACTTGGAATCATGCCTACCATGATATTTGCCTTCAGTTCTGTGTCTTTTTTTTTTTTTTTTTTTTTTCAGAACCAGGGATTGAACTCAGGCCCTTGTGCTTGCCAGGGAAGCACTTATTCCACTGAGCCATCTCCCTGGC
>NW_004524674.1:4335492-4339216 GCF_000260255.1 Octodon degus | reverse complement strand
GCTCAGCCAGTGTCAGTGCCTATAGGGTTTCAGCCACAGGCTTAGGTCTGGTGGCCATTTACTTTGCTACATAGGTAGTGACAAGAGCAACTTGGCCAAATGCTCAGTGTAGAGTGATTCACACCCTGAGAGAGTCCCTGTCTCAGTGAATCCCAGCTCCCACAGATGGAGTCACAGGGCCTCTGCAGGTTGTTGCTGCCAAAAGTGTTGCTCTCTACTGCCACCTCGTGGTAATGTAGTGCGGGCCTGGGGCTTCCCTGCAGCCTCTCCTCCAGTCTCTATGGCTGGCTGGCTGCCTGGTTAGCAGCTGCCTACCTGGGTTTCAGTCCAAGCTTCTACAGAGAGCCAGAGAGGTGGGGCACTTCATTAGCTCCATGCATTGGAACAAAAGACTGCAGGTGGGTCACTGAGACTCTACGTTAACAGCTTGGACCTAAATTGAGATACTCAGAGAAAGTTTGGGGGTTTTCCATCTCCAAGATTCTCCTTATGCTGCAGATCCATCCCAGGCATGACACCCTCCTCCATGGAATTAAAAGATGAGATATTTTCAAGAAGCGTCCTAAGGGCAAAGGCAACGCCTCCCGGTCCACAGCACTGCCTTTCTGATTCCCCTGCCTCTGTCTTTCATTGGGACATGGTTGTTGGTGCCTGGCTTGCTATCATGGGAACATAGGACTTCAGATATTTAGCTTACTTAACACAGTAGAAAGTAAGGCAATTCATTCCCAGCTCCTCTGTATTGGTGTCTAGGAATTGGGTAGGGCTAGACCCTCAAAAACTGGATCACCCATAACAGATTGGGCTGAGCTGTACCCAGTGCGGGGAGGTGGGACTGGCCCAAGAGCTGCCTAAACCAAGACCTTAGAGGCTCAACTCACCTGAGTTGGTATCCCAGATGTTCTTACCCAGGGCTGGGAAAACATGGGAAAACGGAGGGGGCTCCAGATTTGTGGGTCCCTCATCTTTCTCCTTGCCCGGTCTGGCTCCGCTGGCTCCCCTCGATCTCCTTAGGCCTTGGCTAGTGAAGGCACTGCCCTTCCACCCTCTCCACATCAGCTCTCCCCACTGCTCCACACCCTGTGTGAGCAGCTCCTCGAGCCCTTGCCCATCTCAGCGCCATCTGTGCTGGGGAATCACACCTCCTCCCAGGAGCTCGCCTGCCTGAGCCCAGGAGCCCTCAGCTGTCAGGGCTTAAGTGCTGCCATTTGCACTAATTACTTAGTGACAAAAATATTTTATATTGTATGTGAGCAATCAGAGTGTATTGAGTTCATGAATTAAGAACTTCTGTATATTTTTTTAAAAATGTCTTAGAAAACTCCAGCGTAATTTTAAGTTAAAAGCAACAGTGGGAGGACCAGGAATACAGCTTAATAGTGAAGTATTTGTCTAGTATGCATAAGGCTCTATGTTCAATCCCTAGCAATGCAAATAACAATTTTATGAAAAGGTAATAGTGAATTAGGTAAGTCAGTACGTATATTTCCAAAAATACTGACTGAAATACTGAATATCACAACAGAAAAAATATAATGAGCAAGGAAAATTTATATTCTAGTTTTACATTCTTAAAATCGATTAAGCATAGAGAAGCTCAATAGATTATATTCCTTTTCAGTAATATCCTCTATAGCATAAATTTTTTTGTGTGTTTAGTTTTCTTATATAAGACATAATTTATGCCACTGGAAAAAAAAGAATAGTTTATCATATTGGTTGAAACTGTGAAGTTGCTGGGGTTTTGGTCATTAAGAAGTGATTATGTAAGTTTAAACATAGCTGTAACATTAGGAAAATAAAGTTGCTGAGAGATTTGGACCCATGATCAGTGTTTCTTCTTGTTCCAGTTAACTTCAGAACCTGAAAAGGCTTAACTGCAAAACATTCTAGTGAAATTCCACATGATATGATGTCATTTAAAAACTGCTGTTTGGAGCTGAGGATGTAGCTCAGTGGTAGAGCATTTGCCTGGCATGTACAAGGTCCTGGATTCAATCCCCAACATCACACCCAGAAAAAGAAGGAAGGAAATAAAGAAGGAAAGGAGAGAGAGAAGGAAAAAATCATATTTAACCATGCAAACGACATATATGGAACTAGATGTTTTTATTCAGTTATTTCATATTAGATTTAATGTAGGTTTCAGATTCAAAAGCTATAGGATGAATTAAGAAGCTTGAACCACCCAAACTCACTCATAATATGGCATTATGAATATGACTAGAATTTTAGAAACACCTCAGGTTCAATATAGGGTAACCTGGGTCCTAGAGACAAGATTAGAAAAGCAATTTGGAGTAAGTAGTGGACACATATAATCCCAGTACCTTAAGAGGCTGAAGTAGGAGAATCCCAAATGCAAGGATAGCCTAGGTGACTTAATGAGATCCTGTCACAAAATAAGAAATAAAAAGAGCTAGGGATGGTAGCTCAGCTGAAGGGTAGTTTGGGGCCCAATCCCCAGCACCATAAAAAGGAAAATCACTTACAAATATTCTAAACAAAGACAGAACACGTTAACAGAAATAGCCTGAAGAACATGAGTTGGCCAGGTCTAACGTTCATCAGGAGATCTGAGAGATGTCATAAACAGAAACATCTGTGAGGACAGGGATGGAGTGAGAGCTTCTGCAAATCTCTCACAGCAAAGACTGGGGGTCAGGATGGGTTGCTATAGTTTGGATCTAGAATGTCCCCCTGAGGGTCTTTTATGGAAGGCTTGGTCTCAGGCTGAGGCATTATTGGGAGGTGGTGGCCTACAGGAGGAGTGGTCTGGCTGGCAGAAGCAGGTCACTGAGGGAGGACCCTTGAAGGAGTATCGGAACTCCAGCCTTTTTCTTTCTCTTTTGCCTCCCAGACACCGTAAGGTGAGCAGCTTTGCTTTGCTTCACTCCCTACCACACTGTTTTGCCTCACCACAGCCCAAAAGCGTAGAGCCAACTGACCATGGACCAAAACATCTGAGGCCATGAGCAACATCAATCTCTCTTCCTTTTAAAGTTCAAGTGTTTTTGTCACAGTAATGAAAAACTAAAATATAAGGACAGAGCTGTATAGAGGTCTTTGTATCCTGCCTTAAACACACCACACAATATACAAACACACACACAAGTTTAGTACCTGCCATGTTTTATTCCCAACATGATACACCCATCAGCCCTATAATACACCTGAGGAAGTTGGGTTTGATAACCAAGATAAGGGTGCTAACTCTAAGTCCAAGGAAATATTGCAGTCATTTCTGTTTATTTTTAGAAAGATGATGATCTTTAAAAGCAGTAGTTCTATCCCCAGATCTCTGACTTAATCTGTACAGTCAGGGAACTACCTCCACCCAACCTTTGGAGAAATTATGTGTTTTATGTTCTGGGAATGCTAGCCAGGGGTAAAATCAGAGTTACAATTCTATGCTCAAAACAACATAACTAGACTAGGGAATTCCCAGTCCCCAGCCCACCCAAGCTTCCTCAACACTAGCAGTCAGGTTTACATCCTCTAGGGAAGAAATAAGACCTCCTGTGTAGGGGATGGGTACAACCAAAAGAAATCACCTACACAAACTGTCTGTAATCCCAGCACTAGAAAGGTGAGTTCAAGATCACCCAAAACTACATAGGGAGATCCTGTCAAGAAAAAAAAGAGAGAGAGAGAAAAAAAGAAAAGAAAAAGAAACTAAATGGAAAGGGAGCATGGAGAAAAGAGAGATAAAAAGAAACAAAAA
>NW_004524674.1:4334408-4334973 GCF_000260255.1 Octodon degus | reverse complement strand
GTTTAAATAACTACTGACTATAAGGAAACAATCACAACTATTTTGCATATTCCGAATAAAGATGTGACTTAAAATGCTAGACAATAAAAAGTAATATTTTTGTGCAATAAGAGGCTATATAGACACAGTTATCATTAGACAGATAACATATAGGTTAGAACATTTTTAGATTTAAGGCAAAAATTTACTGTGTAGTTAGATTTGTCAATTAAAGTGTAAAAATAATCACAGACAAAAACACAAAAGAAATAGTCAATAACTTCTAATTCAGACAAAGGAAAAAGTGTATATAAAGACATTGCCCATTAAACAGAACATAGAGAAAAGTAAAAAGAAGAACATGGTAAGATATTATGCTCATAAGAAGAAAGTAGAAATAAATCCATATATATCAATGTTTCATACATACATATTTATCTGGAAAAAGTTAAAGATTCTCAGATTGGATGATAAAGCAATACCTATTTACATGCTATTTAGAAGTGACATCTGGGGGGGATTGGTGAGATGGCTCAGTGGTCTAAAGCACCTACTTAGAACAAGCTTAACAAAGCACAGGGACCGC
>NW_004524674.1:4331582-4332838 GCF_000260255.1 Octodon degus | reverse complement strand
GATCCCTGGTACATCATGCCGTGCTGGCCCTGCCCTAGGCACACCAAGCAGTCCACTGAAACTGAGCATGGAGGTGCACGCCTGTAATCCCGGTGCTGGGAGGCTGAGACAGGAAGATCACTATGAGTCTGAGCTGCATAGTGAGAACCTGAGCTGCATAGTGTATCAAAAAAATAAAATAAAAATGAAGGGACAGGTACATTGTGCAAGGTAAAATTATAGCCATTTTTCAATCTATAAAGTAGGAAAAACTCCATTGGTCAAAAAACCAAATGTCTATATTGGATTATTTTGCTGAATTCACAAAGCTACAATATTTAAAAGGCAATGGAATACCCATCTCTGACAAAACTAAACAAAAAAACGGGATACAAATGAAGGAACATTTTGTATCTGTATATACAAAATAGTTAGGATAGATATACAACTACTTTGTCTTAATTCAATGAGAAGAATGATTTATACTGATAGTGTTTGGACAGGATATCATGTCTGTATCTTGTAATATGACTAGCCACTATGAAGACAACAATATGCAATGTATTAATTATTTTTTGTATTAATTATTAAAACTATCCTAATCGGTTTTGAAACTGTCTCATTGCTATTTGTTTCTCAATAAAATTAATAAAATAAAATAAAAAACAAATACCCAAATGTAAGAACAAACAACTCCTGAAACCCTTTCGAGTGATAAAGCAAAAGATGAGTGAATTCTCTTAGAACCTGGCAGTGGGAAGACTTTCCTAACTAGACTCAGAATCTAGCAGCTAAAGGAAAAAAAAAAAAAAAAAGATAGCCAAAGGGGGGGGGGAGATAAACATGATTACACCAATACAAAACAAACACGTCTTTCGTCTGGTGAAACTTTAGAAGTGAAGAAAAAGACAAATAGCAAATTGGAAAATAATTAGTAACTTTTACCACAAAAGGCTATTTATTTTTCCTATACCAGGGATTGAACACGGGACCTTGCACTTGCCAGGCAAGCACTTACACCACTGAGCTATATCCCCGGCCCACAAAAGGCTATCTAACATATAATGAATATATAACTTATATAATGAAAGTTACTTTCTCATTGTTGAGACAGGACACCTGGCACCCACAACTGAAAGGAGGAAAGCTTTATTTTGAGCTCACAGTTGGTAGAGTCTTCAGTCCACAGTCCACTGGCTTCAGGGCAGGGGGGCTTGGCAGTGGCACTGGGATGGGCCCAGAGCCGGGGTCTGTGAACATAGGGCTCAGGGGTCAGC
>NW_004524674.1:4327492-4330827 GCF_000260255.1 Octodon degus | reverse complement strand
TCCCTCCCTCCCTCCCTCCCTCCCTTCCTTCCTTCCTTCCTTCCTTCCTTCCTTCCTTTCTTTCCAATGTATTTAGTTGTTACAGGGTCTCACTATGCAGCTCGGACTTATAGTGATCCTCCTATTTTCAGTCTACCCAGTGCTGGGATTGCAGATGCATGCCCGGTCTCGTTGGCCTAACGCTCCAGGGGGCGGGGCCGGCACGGGGAAGGGAGCGGTGGTGAAGGGATCAAACCCCGGTCCCTGCGCTTGCCTGAGCAGGTGCTTAGTCCACTCAGCTATCTTGCTGACCATGTAAGTTTCTATATATTATACAGAAATAAAATTTTAGAGCTGGAAGATAGCTCAGCGGTCTAAGCACCTGCCTGGCAAGTGCAAGGTCCAGAGTTTGAGCCCCAATATCGCATGCCATGCTGACCCAGAACTGCGCAGGCCCCAAAACCAGTGATGGTGGCCCATACCTGTAATTCCAGCACTGAGGAGGCTAAGACAGGAGGATACTGAACTGCATAGTGAGACCCTGTATCGAGAGAGAGAGAGAGAGAGAGAGAGAGAGAGAGAGAGAGAGAGAGAGAGACAGAGAGACAGAGACAGAGAGAGAGAGAGAGAGAGAGAGAGAGAGAGAGAGAGAGAGAGAGAGAGAGACAGAGAGACAGAGACAGAGAGACAGAGAGAGAGAGAGACAGAGAGAGAGAGAGAGAGAAAAGAAATAAAATTTTATCAAGAAGGATAATCAGAAAACACCTGTTTGAAAAGCCAATGCCAAAAAATGGAATAAGCATCAACTCTTTTTTCCACTTACTCTTTCTAATTGCCTGGAGCATGGCGTAATCCTGAAGGCTTAAAGCCTTTCTGTAATCATGAGGGTGAGCTCCACAAGGGGTGATGGTTCTGGGGGATGGAAGGAGGCCTGCCGCCAGCTTCAGGTAGCCCAGTTCCAGACACATAGCCTTTAAAGGGGGGAGGGGATAAAAATAGCAAACTTTATTTTTATGAAATGATAAAAAACATAGTAAGAAGGAATAAAAAGACCAAACTTCTGCAGTCGACACGAAAAAAATCAGAACTGTACAATGGGGAGAGAAAGAAGGGAGCGATCTGAGAAACCCTAATAATTGCAAATATCAACTTTCCTCTTTGTATACAACTTGGGTTGTTACTTTGTCTTCAGCCAATCTACAAAGAGGTAATGCAACCCACCAAGGCAGAGGCAGGCAGCATTCTGGGACAAGAATTTGGCTCCAGGGTTTAGCTCGTGGTTTAAATGGAGAGCCCTCTATGGACCAGCGGCAGAATAACAGGATCTGCTGTCTAGCACTGTTGAGAGAGGACAGCTGAAGGGCTGAACTAGATTAGGTGATCTGGATTAGGGCTTTCATCCAAAAGATAAGTCTTGGCATCTGAACTCGTGGTCATTTCACCTACTACTTACAGATGCCCACCGCGTAGTACAGCATGCAGTACAGAGAACGCAATGTGGGTGCCCTCCCTGGAGATGTAAGCAACAGTGCCGCCTATGGGGGGCACAAGTGCACCAAGAAAGAACTGACCCAAGTCAACTCAGGGAAATCTAACCAGAAGGCCTGGGAGGGGTTGAATGTGCTACGAAAGGAGGGCAGTGAGATGACTAGATGTAAAAGGTAAAGGCTAAGCAGACCATGTGCCATCAACACAGATCGAAATGTGGAGATGACAGTAAGCTCCCTGAGGTGCGCAGGTGCTGGGAAGATGACTTCTGGAAAAGAAGTGGTAGCAAGGAGCATCCTAGGACTTCAGGCTGGAATACGTTGAAGGCTGGAATGAGGAAATCCAGTTGTGCTGTGGAAGCAGATTAGGATGGCTGCTGAGAAATTCAGTGGAGGGAGAATAAGAGAGAGAAGTAGGGAAAGAGAGAAAACTGAAGAAGAGGTGAGACTTCCTGGGGAAGTAGCTTCCCTCTTATCATTTAATCTCTCTTTCCCAAACTTCATTCATCTATCTCAAATCCCCCATTGGGAAAGTACCCTGAGCCAACCCCCAGTAATGATAGTTCAACTGGACCTGAGTTACCCGTTGCGTGCTTAACTTCTTCCCATATGAGGTGTCTTAGTTACTTTTCTCATCACTGTGACAAAATATCTGACACCCAGTGTTAAATGAGGAAATGTTTATTTGGCACACAGTTTGCGTAGGTTTCAGTCCATCACTGGCTGGCTCCAAGGCAGGGTGGCATGGCAGAGTGGCACGGCCCAAGAGAAATAGTTTATGGCAGGCATGAATCAGCAGAGCAGGAGGCAGAAGCTATGCAGTAGGAAGGCAGCGAGTGAGAAGCAACAGCAGCAGCTCTCTTTCTGCCTCTTACATCCTATCTAAGCTACCTACCAGGTAGCACTCACACCCAGGGTGGCGCACACAAAATCATGCCATCACACCATGAGTCAATCCCAGCCTCACGTCCTTCATCCCAGCGTCACACATTCTAGATCCAGCCACCTCGGAAAGCCCCATCTGTGACTGCATGAGGCTTTGGGAGACATCTAGATACAAGCCATAGCATGAGTTGTTATTAAACTGTATGATGAATGCTTAAGTTAAAATTTTATTACAGGGGCTACAGAGACAGCTCAATGGTCTAAGCACCTAGGCAAGCAGAAGGACCTGGTTTTGATACCTGGTACCACATGCCATGCCAACCCCACCTGGGTGTGCCAAGCCAGCCACTGAGAGCTGACAGATGTGGTGGTACACACCTGTAATCCCTTTGCTGGGGAGGCTGAAACTGGAGGGTCACTATGAGTTCTAGCTGCGTAGTGAGACCCTGTACCAAATACATAAAATTTAAAATAATATATTACAGTAAAAGACACATTGCTGGGCCAGGGAGATAGCTCAGTGGCTTAAGCACCTGCCCGGCAAGTGCAAGGCACTGAATCCAATCTCTGGTTAAAAAAAAAAATTACCTCAGTTTACTTTAAAATATTCCTCCTTGCTTCAAACATATTTAACCCATCATTCTTTCCACTTTCTGAAGCAGTTCTGGAAGTCCTCTTTCATGTCTTCATCAGTTATGGCCAAAACTACAGTGTATGCTGGTGCCACGTGCCATCCAATGGAAAGCAGGCTTGTAAAAATATTACAGCGTGTCCTCACTCACCTTATTCACCAGATCTGGTACTGTGTAACTTCTGGCTCTTCCCCAAAGTCAAAATGACTATGAAAGGTAAACATTTTGAATCAATGCAAGATATAAAGGCTTCCATGACAGCTCAACTAAAGACACAGCAGAGCACTTCCAGAGCTGCTTCAGAAAGTGGCAAGAATCATGCGGCAAGTGTGTTTGAAACAAGGGGAAGTAT
>NW_004524674.1:4324681-4326147 GCF_000260255.1 Octodon degus | reverse complement strand
TTTTTTTTTTTTTTTTTTTATGTACTTAGTGTAGGGTCGACAGGATCCCACTTTACAGATTGGACTCATATTGATCCTCCTGCTTTCAGTCTCCCAAAAGCTGGGATTATAGGCGCGGGCCATCACACTGCATCTAAATTGCCATCTCAGCAAACCTGGGGGCAGGGCTGGCATGGCTTGTGGTGCCAAGGATCAAATCCCAATCCCTGCGCTGTGCCTAAGCAGGAGCTTTAGTCCGCTGAGCTATCTAGCTGGCTCTCCCAGAGGCTTGTTTTTCTTTTGGCTGGCTCAGGCTGCCTTAAGTGCTGGTCTGGTAAGGCATGAGGAGATGGGGATCGAACCTGCTGTATCTTGCACCTGACTGCATTTGCATCAGCAGGCGCTTAAACAACTGAGCTAACCGGCAGGCCCCCAGTCTTGTTTTCTGAAGATGAACCTCAGGTCTTCCAGAGGTTCTGAGAAATAGCTTTCTTCATCCTGTGAAAATTCTGGTGACCATTTCCTATATAGAATTTTTATAACTTGTCACTGCATCCCTTGAAGAAGGAAGGACCAGAATAGTTTCTCAGGAACTGGGAATGAGGCTAGGGTCTGGAAAGCATGTGAGGCTGCCTTTCTTGCCTCCCTATTAGACGTTTGATTTGCCAAAGAGATCTTAGACATAACTCTTTGGAGTCCCTTGCAATGATTGACAGCAACCTGCCTGGAAAGATGGGAGTGTCTCTAGGACAGTGGTGGTGTGCTTGTGGCATGCATGATGCAGTGGGATGCTCGTTATCATTGAAAGCTCTAAATTACTCACCAGCACCGCTTTAGGAATTGTAGAATTTCCTGACTGTGCTTTACAGATGATGGCTTATCAGTTAGAAAGCCATTTTTTTTCCAGATTCCTGTGTAAGTATGTAGCACCAGCAAGACATACTTGGAGTCTGCACAGATATTAACATTTTTGCCTTTTCTGAATCTCAATGCCCAAGTAAGAACTCTTAGCTCTGCTGTTCGAGCAGAGGTCCCAAGTAAAGTTAGCTTCAATGATCTGTTGCAAATTATCAACTCCACAACCTGACTTTTGATGTCATTCTTTGACAAAGCTACTTCCATCAGTAAACCACACTTTTTTAGGGTCTTGTAGGGGCATGTCATGATGTCCTGCCTATTTGCATAGCTCTGGGTGCTCATCTCTTCACAAGAATGGTAACTCCTGTGCCTGTAAGAATCAAAAGGCAGGATTAGGAGTAGCACAAATTTTTATAATAATCTCAAGGATGCCTAAGAGCACAAGCCATTTTTTTTTTTGTTAACCACAAGTAATTTTTGGTCTCAGGAATTACTGACTGAGATGGGGAGTTAGGACTCCTTTTATTTGTTTCAGTAATGCTTTTAGTTTTTTTGTGTAAAGTCTCTCATGTTTTTGGATAAATTTGCTCTAAATACTTTGCTTTTTTTTATTTTATTCTTTGTTTTAA
>NW_004524674.1:4296436-4298871 GCF_000260255.1 Octodon degus | reverse complement strand
CTGGCATGTGGTGCTGGGGGATTGAACCGTGGTCCTTGTGCTCTGCCAAGCTTGTTCCAAGTAGGTGCTTTAGACCACTGAGCCATCTCACCAGCCCCCCCCCCTTCTTTCTTATCTTGCTTTTATTTCCTGTTTTTGCTTGCTTGCTTGCTTACTTTCTTCCTTCCTTCCTTTCTTTCTTTTTTAAGACAGGATCTCTCTCTGCAATTCAGACTGGCCTTTAGTTCACTTTGTAGCCCAGGTTGACCTTGAACTAACTACAATCTTCATGCCTCAGCCTCCCAAGTGCTGGAATTACAGGTATGTGCTACCACAACTGGCCTTTTTTTTTTTTTTCTGCATTCTTTGTGGTGAATTTTCTCTATCACTATTAATTGGCTTCTCTCCCTCAATAAGAGGCCCTATCTCAGGGTGGGGATATAGCTCAGTGGCACAAGCATTTTCCTGTCCAGTGCAAGGTCCTGAGTTGAATTCCAGACTTTTTTAAAAAAGCCCCTATCTTGCTTCTCTTGCATCCTTCTCATATTCCATACTCTCAAATATTCTTGTCCTCCCTGCCCACCTCAAATGAAAGCTGTGCAGTTGGGGTGCCTGAGGTTTCACATCACACAACCCTGGGGGCTATCCAGTGAGCATTCCTAGGGCATGCTGGGACCTGGACTTTTTCAGAGTAACCCCATCTTAATGTCTATCCAGGCCTATCTTCCTTAGCCTTTGGTTTTATTCCCAAAAGGATCTGGTTTACATATGCATAAAGAAGATCTGATTAAGTAATAAAGTTGATTATATGTGGTAAGGAAAAATGAGGGGAAAATACTTTACTTTGTTTCTTGCCTTCCTATCAAGATCCCAAGAAATGAAAGAAAAACTTTTCCTGGAACAAAAATTTCTTCTATTGACCAACATTTCCTTCGAGGGTTTCCTTAAGCCTCAGGAAGGCAAGTGACAGTTCTGGTAGACTGAGCCCACTGGGGCAGAGGGATCTGGCTTGTAACAGTGATTTTTGGCTTGATGTTACTGTGAATCCTCAACCGATATGTCCTTTGAGCCACCTGCAATAACCTCTTTTGTGTGACTTCCCAGACTTGTCATTTATCTGCCACATCCTTTCTCAAGTGACCTTTTGCTCTACCTCTCAGCCCATTCCCAGGACTCTTGATAAACTTTCTCTTTCATTTCTCACTATTTTCCTCCCCTTAAAACATGGGACCATCACCCACAGTCCTATACACTACAGAACAAGCAAGACAGGCACTATGGTAGTAGCTTTAAATACATGGTCTTCATTTATCAACAACATCCCCATATGGCTGTTGTCACTATCCCCATCTTATAATTCAGGAAATAACAATGGAGACATTAAGACAGAGGTGAATGTTAACCAAAATATGACAAAGTCAAGTTCCAGTTGATAAGAAGAAGGAAATCTCAGTACTGTGGTCCCAGCAACAATCATGAGGCCACGGAAGGTCTAGGATGGAATAAAAAAAGAAGGGACAGGTGAAAAAAAAAAAACCTTTTGTCTATATTTTAAAGAACTTAGTGTTGAATAGCTGGTGGGAGTCACGCTGCCTTGGGTGAGGGCATAAATTTGTTCTTGAACAGAACACCTCAGCATGGAGAGAAAATAAGTTTAGCTCCAAGAAGCGAACTCATAGTAGCAAAAAAGGAAAATAAGAAGAGAACTCACTGAGGAACCAAAACAAGAAATTAAAGATGTTTTTGAAATATTTGATGCAGAGAAAGGTGAGCCAATAGATTATCAGGAATTGAAGGTGGCAGTGAGAACCTTGGGGTTTCATGTAAAAAGAAAAGAAAAGAAAAGAAAAGAAAAGAAAGAAAAGAAAAGAAAAGAAAAGAAAAGAAAAGAAAAGAAAAGAAAAGAAAAGAAAAGAAACAGTAGATGTGCTGAAGATTCTTAAAGCTTATGACAGAAGCCAGGGGAAAATCACTTTTGAAGACTTTAATGAAGTTGTGACAGATGGAATATTGACTGTGATGTGTTGTGGAGGTGTTATTTTCTGATCATAGCTATTTAGAGTTCTATATGCTTTACATGTGTACATTAAATTCTTTCCCCCACACTTGGAAGCTGTTCTGCTATTATTTCATTGAACAGGTATTTTATGCTATTGTGTTATCTTCTGACTTTTCACTAATTCTAATTTTTAGATTAATCTTCTTTGTGTCATCTGGCAGCTGTTGAGTCTATTCTTTCATGTTTTTGGTTGTTTTTAAAGCATCTCTTATGAATCCAACAGCAACAACAGTCCTGTTTTCAAGGTCAGATACTCTGAACTCACATTGATCACTTCTGCTTTCCATATTTCTTTCTTTTTTTTTTTTGGGGAAGTCTTTTTTTTTGTTTGTTTGTTTCTTTGTTTTGGAACCGGGGATTGAACTCAGACCCTTGTGCTTGCCAGGGAAGCACTTAT
>NW_004524674.1:4294361-4295881 GCF_000260255.1 Octodon degus | reverse complement strand
GGAGCTTGTTGGGCTGGCTGTCCTGATATGAACTCAGCTGTTTTCATCATCAGAGGAACTCAGGTCTTGCTGTGTCTGTGGATGGCTACAGGTCTCTTTGGGGAACTTTGGTCCTTACCTTGAGCTTGTAATGTTGATACACTGTGCCAACTTGAGAAATCTATAAGCTTAACTAACTCAGCAGTTCTGTATCCACTTGTATGAGGGAATATGCTTACTCCTTTATTGTGTCAATTTGAAAAGCTGAAAAGTTTAATTAAGTGACTTAACAGGATGCCACGGTCCTTACTTTGTAAATGTCCTACACCTATGCAAGAGGAAGGCCCAGCAATTTTGTGAGCGCTACATCTAACCTAGAGTATGTAGCCTGCATACAATATAAGGGAGAAAGGTCTTGTTCTCCCTCTTTTGCTCTTTCTGATTTTGCTGTCTTCTGCCGCATGGAACTGTTGCCCCTCACCACGCCATCCTGCCTTGGAGCCAGCTGATTATGGACTGAAATTTCGACAAATTGTAAAGTAAATAATCCTTTCTTTCCTTACCTTTGGGTGTTGGGTATTTTTGACCCAGCAAAGAGTAAAGTAATTAACACCAGCATTGCTTCCTGGCTCAAGTGCAGATCCCTCAGCCTGCTGGCACAGATCTCTCATCTTGGTGGCACAGGATTTCTAGCTGCCACCACTGACTTTTGGGTCTTTGCAGTGCAGATCTTTGACACAAGCTTGCATGAGACATTCCTGTGGGCTCTCTGCCTCCAGTTGGACTTGTAGAGGACATTGCTGTGGACTCTATCAGCTGTAGACATTGCCATGGGATCTAGGCCCTCCACTGGATATTTTGGGTCTTTAGTGTGTGGAGAGATCTCCTGCACATTTTGCATCTAATTCTTTGAATGAATATTATAAAATAGTCCTATAACTTGTGTCCTGTATTAAAATGTTTCCCTTGCACATGCTAACTACAAGTGGTCATGCATGTTTTGTATTGTTCTGCTTAGCTCTTCTAACTTTTTTTAGTGCCTTCTTTAGATTCTGAGATCATTTGTTTTTGTTTTTTATGTATTTGGTACAGGGTCTCACTATGCAGCCTGGACTCACAGGGATCCTCCTGTTTTCAGCTTCCCGAGTGCTGAGATTATAGGCGTGAACCACCATTCAGATCATTTGTTTGCTTGGCCAAATATCTTATTAATTATATCTTCTGTGAGTTTTTGAAATGCCTTATTGATCTGTTTTCTTATTTCTCCTGGTATCTTTTCAAAGAATTTGGGTGTATGGCTTTATGTTTCCTTCTTTTTAATGCCACATGGATCAATTTTGGGGGGACTTGGGAGTTTTTGGAGAACTTTTTTTAATCTTTCATTTATTTATGTAGTACAGGGTCTCACTACACAGCTCAGACTCATAGTGATCCTCCTGTCTCAGCCTCCCAGTGGTGGGATTACAGGTGTACCTCACCACACCCAGTTTCAATGGCCAGCTCATTCCATCCAGGGTTTCAATTCAGAATGGAATGTGGTA
>NW_004524674.1:4288784-4293056 GCF_000260255.1 Octodon degus | reverse complement strand
ACCCCATCTTCTACAGCCCAGTAGCCAGGGAACATAGGTTACCTGGCCCAGGTGGGCAGAAGAATGCTGACCAGTACACGTGAAGATGCACATGGTAACAAAATGACAGAGCTGATCCCGGGACTCTAAGCAGAGGGGGAACCTGGATGAAGTGGGGAGAATGAGAAATCCTGAGGCCAGGACCAGAGACAGATCTAGAACAGGGAAAGGTATCTGGGGATATGTGAAAGAACTTGATGTGCTCCTGGTGTGGAGGACCACCTGATTAGCTCTCCTTGAAAGAAGAGCGATTGTCTCCATTTTGACTGAGCCTGACCCTATTTCCTCGTATTGTTCTGTACAGAGCTGGCTAGGACTTCTGTTTATCCTTCAATTGGCCTTAAGCAATGTATATTGGTCTAGCTGAGGTGCTGGTGATAGTCTTTGAAGGTGGCATGTGTGTTTCCCTGATAACCTATACCTGCTACTCTTTAATGTGAGCTGGGTTGAGACAGGACGATAGAGCTAATGCTCCATGGCGCCAGCTGGCATCGAGCCTTGAGACAGAGGCTATGACTTCCTGGGGCTTGAAAGGCTACACCAAAGCTAAAGCACCAGACTTACCAAAACATTAGATACTATATAAGGCAGATTACTCTCTCTGCATATCCTCTTTGCATATCACAGAGGTAAATTTAGGCCACCCACCTAGCTCAGCTCATAGTAGTCACTTTCCCACAGTTCTCAGTCAATCCTCAAGCCACTCCCTCACTGAATAAAACTGGGTGAGGCCCTGGGTCGCTCACTTGGTTCCAGAAAGCCATCTTCATGGCTGGACTTAGAGCCCCGTGACTCCCCGCTGATTGAAGATGTAATTTAGTGTCTTTATTTTCGCCGTGGGTTGCATTGTAAGTGGTAGATTGGAATCAATTTGATGGGATTCCAATAACGTAACTTTGGGATTACAAATATTGGCTTCTTGGACCGAGACGAGGACCTGGAAGTGTCTCCTACATCCTGGTCTCTAGCTTCTGTCACCCACACATAGTGTGCACTCAAATCTTAATGAACCTGGGAGCTCTAGGGAAAGCACAAGACAAGGAAGGGAAAATAACTAAGAGAAATCGTGCATCTGACTCCAGAGAAAGCATATAGTGCATGAGGAGGGACAACACTGCACGAGAAGAGGAAAAAGAGAGCCAGAGAGATCAGGAGTGACTGCTGGGATTTCCAGGAACTCTGGAGAATCAAAGAACACTCGACATTCCAAACATGTGTTATGCTGCAGGAAAGGTGGATTGCGGACAGTATGTGGAGACAAGGTAATGGTGGGGGATCCATGCCTTACCCTCGGTCCTGGGCCCCCTGCAGTCCAACCTCAGTGACTTCTCTACACCATGCCTGCAGCTCTGGGTCCTGCTTCACAGCTTCATCACTCTTGTAGAAAAGCCCAACCATCCTGTTCACATACCTGTTCCCAAGGGAAGAAGGAGCTCAGGCTCTGGCAGCCGGTGTGGAACCTACCGTGCCCCGCGGTCTGTCCCTCTCCATGTCACCCTCACCGTTTGATGATTTCCCAGAGCCTGAGGGCATCTTGGCCATAGAGAGAAGATTCCACACCTAGGAGCTCACGGTCAGCCAGATCATCAGGAGGACAGAAGGAACGATATGTCAAACAAGTTGTGGCTCTCTGGAGAATGTCCACGTGGCCACCACTGCCTGTACTCACCACCTGAGAACAAAGCAAGGTTGGCCAGGCCAGGCCAAGCCAGAGACAGACAGACAGACAGACACAAAGACAGACAGACACAAAGACAGAGACAGAATAGAACCAGGAGGTTATTCAGTTATAGAGTAGATCATTGTGAGGCCTCTGGTAGATGCAGCAGTACTTGGGGGAGGACTGGGTACAGGAAAGCTCCTCTGGAATTCTAACTCTGAACCCTCCTCCCTGTTCACCATCCCTTTTTCATACCAGATCAAAAATTCCATATTCAGAGACGAGGTTATTCCGGGCCAAGGTGTTGATATCCATGGTATAGCGAAAGTGGGGGATCAGGAGCTGATTGTGAGGAAAAGGAAAGGAGCACCTATAAGAGCCCCCAGACTGAAAAGTGGGAGCACAAATGAAAGGTTCTTTCCTTTAAGAAGGAAAATGGAGAGGCTGAGTCTTGGTGAGAGACAAGACTTGGAAGAGACAGCAGGACAAATATTTCTTTGGCTCTCCCAAGATCAAAGCTTTAGGAGTCCACTAATTTGCAGTCTCATACTGTTCCTCAGAATTACAGGAATGTCTGATCTCACATCACACACTCTAGCAGGCTCTCCACACTTCCCCCTTCGTCTTCCCTAGCACTTCACCCCCACAACACACACCACACAAACATGCTCAGTGTTGGATTCGCTATAAAAGGAAACCTTCCCTGACCCACCCCTCTCCACAGCCTCCTTCTCTCCATTCCCCTTTCCACAAAGTCTTTGCAGCCTTAGTGTGGCCTTTGCCTCCTCACTACAGATTCTGTTCAGTCCGCACCAAGCAGACTTGCAGTGCTGCCCCTTCCTCCAGGGAGCACTTGCCAGTGTATTCCCCAGTGCCTTCCACACTACCACATCCTGCCTGCCTTTCTCTGTAATTCTACAAAACCTATCCTCAGCGCTTGAGGTAGACAACTAACTTCTGTGGAGCACTTTCTTCTCCTGGCTGCCAGGAATCACACTGATTTGTTTCCTGTAACCTCAGTGGTTACATGCTTTTCTCATGCTTTTTCTTGCTCCAGTTTCTGTTCAATTTTTTAAGAAAAAATTTTTGGTCAGGGAGATAGTTCAGTGGCATAAGCACCTGCCTGGCAAGTGCAAGATCCTGAGATCAAACCTCAGTACCAAAAATTATTATTTATTATTATTATTATTTATTTGGTACTGGGTCTCACTACACAGCTCAGACTCATAGTGATCCTCCTGTCTCAGCCTTTCCAGCACTGGGATTATAGGCGTGTGCCACCATGCCTGGTTTCAGGATGACACAGCACACCCAGGGTTTCTCGGGCCAGCACTATCTCCCCAGCCTTTTCTGTTCCATTTTTAAAGTTGGGAAACCCTAGAATTATATCCAGAGACAGATGTTCTGCTGTGTCTATGAACCCTAGAAAACTTTATTTAGTATAATGGTTTTAGACACTTGTCTTTCCGATAACTCTAAATACAATCCTGATCTCTTTCAGCAATTCCAGGCCCATCTGTCTAGCTGCTCTCCTGACATTTGCAGATGGATTTCTGTAGGCACTGAGAACTCCACATGGCCCTGTCTGAGCTCTCTTTTCCTCTCCCCACTGAATAACTTGATTTTCTCTCTCATCTTTCATTTCCCTTTCCTCCTACCCAACATTCCAACACCATCATCCTACACTTCAGTCACATCTTAGATCCACCATTATCCGTACTCCTTTCTTTCCTCCCTTCTACATCTCCCTTTGTCTGGAATGCCTCCCCACTATCCACCTGACAATGCCTCCGTCAAAGTTTCAGCTCCTCTGGAAAACCTGTTCTCTTTGCCCAACTCAAAGCAAATGTGTGCCTGAGTATTTCCACAGCACACTGGTGTGGATGTGTGTGTGTGTGTGTGTGTGTGTGTGTGTGTGTGTGTCTGCGTGTATCAACTAACAATGCAGCCTACCTAACCTAGTAAGCCACAATGTTAGACCGTGGGCAGGCTCCTATGGAGACTAGGAGGAGAAGCAGGGAGGGTAGTTAGATGCAAAACCACAGAGATTAGATTCAGAAGTACCTTGTAGATAGGATGAAGGCTCGGCAAGCTCCTCATTGTGGCCACAGAAATGGTCTCAGCCACCAGATGTCCCCTTAGCAGATGTGACTGTAGCTGGTGCAGCTGGAAATCAGAGCTACGGACCCATATCTTGGCCAGCAGCCAGGCCATGGGGGGATCTGAAGGCAGGAAGAGCAGAGGTGGAGGTTGTCCCTGTTGAGGTGGCTGGAGCTATGAGGAGAGAGGATGGAAGCTGAAGACCTGTGGGCCTAATTCCCCAGAGGAGATCAATGCACAGGAAAAAAGATAACTGGGTCCTTTTACCTGAATGGCCATGGGTAAAAGTCTTCCATCTGGCTGTAGCTTCAGCATGACCAAAGGGGCTGCCACATACTGCTGCTTAAAGGCGATGACATTTGGCTTAATTCCATCCAGCAGGGAGAAATCAGCTTCAAACAGAGATCCAGCCTGGAGGGGTGGGCATGGGGACAAGGATGTTGGCGTCACTGCTGGACCTTCTCTCATTTGCC
>NW_004524674.1:4288017-4288534 GCF_000260255.1 Octodon degus | reverse complement strand
ATAAAACAGGTCCCTATGCTTGCCTAAGCATTAGACCACTGAGTTATGCTGCTGGCCCTGAATGCAAGACTTAATATTCAATATTTTCCA
The DNA here is from genome assembly GCF_000260255.1 of Octodon degus. Lineage (NCBI taxonomy): Eukaryota > Metazoa > Chordata > Mammalia > Rodentia > Octodontidae > Octodon > Octodon degus. The sequence goes on along the minus strand of NW_004524674.1, from coordinate 4,288,444 downwards.
TCAGATTTTGAGCTCTGTGAATTGAACGTTCTGGTTGCCTAACATATACCACCACTCCCAACCAATGTCTTCTCTTATCCCCTCCTCTGCCACTTAGGCCAAATGTGCTACAAAACGTTTCTTTTTTCCTCCCCCATCCTCCACAAGTAATTCTAGCTCTGCAAGCCTTCATCCCATCTTTGTTATCTTTCTTGCAGTTCCACTGCAGAAGCTTGAACTTTTAAAGCTGAGGCTGAGATACATTTCACTAGGAAGGAAGAAAGAAAGGTAGATGAGAAAGGAGGAGACAAAATGGAAACGCAGGAAAGACTGTTTAGATCACAATCCTCAACTAGAGGTGCTCTGTGGCTCACGCACACACACAGGTGGCAGTGTCTAGAGACAATTTGGGGTCACAACTGGGGGAGTGTATTTTTGTAAGTAAAAC
>NW_004524674.1:4281496-4286597 GCF_000260255.1 Octodon degus | reverse complement strand
GCAGCGCGCTCCGAGAACCCCAGAGAAGGTGGGCGCATCCCTTGGAACACAGCCGGGAGATGGGGACAGCGGGAGGGAAGAGCACGCGGCGGCAAGAGCCAAGCTTCCTCTGTCCTCAACCGCGCCCCGCCGCGTCCGCTCCAGCGGTGCGCTCCGCTGCTTCCCGCCTTCCTCTCCGGTCCCCTCCCGACTGCACCCCGCGCCCAGCCCGGTCTGCACTGACCCTGCCGGGCAGCTGCGGCGGCAGCTTTCCGAGGTCCGCCTCTCCGTGCTCGCCCACCAGCCACACCTGCACGCAGTTGCCAGAGCCCGCCAGGAGCGAGCTCCCCGTGGCCACGCGCACTGTGTACTTGCCCATCTCGCCTGGATCTGACCAGGAACTCCGGGAGTTGGCAGTTTATAGGGTCTGAGACCCGGCCCCCAAGACGCCACCCCCCAAGCCCCGCGGCCGCCCCCGGCTTCCACCCCTCGGAGGCAGACTGCCCACGCCCTCTCGGTCCCCGAAGGCGCGGTCCACTCTCCTAGCAGACAACACCCACTGGTTGAGAATGGAAAGGAGCCGCCTGCATCCCCTGGTGTCGGCGGAAAAAAAGAAAAACGAACGAAATGGCAACGGATAAACTGCTTTATCTGCTCAGCCCGAAGGCTCCCCTTCCCTGAAACTAAATCCTCAAGGATGCTCTAGGCCCGGGAAACCCAGCTCGCTCTTTTCCTTGGGTTCTGTGAGGTACCCTGGTGCCCATTTGAGGTACCCAGCAAATCCCTATTTGTTGATCAAGGTAACTTCCAGAGGGTTTCCAGAGCAATCAGCTGAGCCACCCTCCACCCCGCCATCCTACTAGGGAATGAGTCTGAGCGATTGCTATGCAGAATGAGATTAAAGAACCGAGCACGGACGAGTCTCAAAGGCTGTAGTATAAGGATGAACTTGGGCTCCTTTTCTCATAGTGCTTTGCTTAATTTATTGGCCGGAGTCAGCAACTTTTCAGCCATCTCCCGGGCCCCCTCCCTTCTGTTTAGTAGCATCATCTTTCAGAGTTTCAGATTGCTTCCTTGTTAATTCCCAGCGCAAAGCCGTGCTGGGTGTCTCTCCGGGCTCCTCGCTCCCTGTCCTCGCTCGAGGTTCACCTCCTTTGGGATCTAGAGGCTTTGAGTAAAGAAGACTGATCTGCTTCTCATACACTTTTTCTTCTTTCTTTTCAGTATTTATTTTTTAAACAAAAGTTTAGGTATTGTGCCTATCAGAAGGGCACCTGTAATGTTTGATACCTGTGTGTAGTGCATAAGTTTTAAGTCGGGCTCAGCATATTTATCTCCCCAAAGGTTTATCATTTTTTGTGGCAAACACTTTCAAGATGCATTCCTCTAATTCTTGAAATGTATAGTACACAATCTGCAGCCACCATCATGTGTTAGTCCTCCAGGACTTCCTCCTCCTTCCCAAGAGTATGTTACTACCCACTGATCAACCACCCTCATGCCTTCTCCAACCCTCTCCTCCCTGGACACCACTAACCACCATTCTACTCTTAGCTTCTATGAGCACGCCCCTTTTAGACTGTGTGTATGTGAGATCATGCAATACTTGTTTTTCTATGGCTGGTTTGTTTTATTTAACATGATGTCTTTCAAATGCCTCCATGTTGTCACAAATGACAGGATTCCATTCTTTTTTATGACTGCATAGCATCGTACTGTGCACATGTATTGCATTTTTTTGTCTGTTATAACCTGACCAAAGAACCGCCATCCTGTTCTGTATGTGCCGTCTTAGTGAACCATGTCAGCTGCTGTACAATGTGTGCCTATCTCACAGAATTTCTGTTTCCATGTCAACTGCTGTAAAATGTGAGCCTATCTCACTGAACTTCTGTTTCTGCAAGCCCTCCCCCCACCCTTGAGTTCCAAAAATGTCCACTGCTGTTCCTACACCCTTAAATTCCAAGAACTTCTCCAGACCTCTAACCATATGTAGTCTCAACACCTGCCATGTCTCCTTAAACTCCCCAAGTTGTCCCCCACCTGCTTTGTGGTTTTAAGCTTTACAAACCCCACACTCACCCCCCTTCAGGGTGCACTTAGGCACTTTGTGCCGGGTGTTGCCACTGGGTACTAGCTAAAATAAAGCACTTTTTAAACTTTTGAGCCTGCCTCATTTTTGAGTTACAACATTATCCATATATCAGTTGATGGACAGAGTGTTTCCATTTCTTGGCTATTTGAATAGTGCTTTAATCAACATGTATCTGGTACATGCCTGTAGTCCCAGCACTGATGAGGAGGATGAGGCAGGAGGATCATTGAGAGTTGGAGACCAGCCCGGGCTGCAAAGGGAATTCAAGGGCAGCCTGAACTGCATAGCAAGACGCTGTTCCAAAAGGCAAAAAATAAGAAGAGGAAGGAGAAAGAAAAGGAGGAGGAGAAGCAGAAGAGAAAGAAAATATATCCTGAAATTTTGCTAAATTCATTTATTTTAGTAGTTTTGGAGTTTTAGGGATTTTTCTACATATAAAATCATGTTATATACAGTGATAATTTGACTTCTTTCCAGTGAAGATGCCCTTTATATTTCTCTCCCATGCCCAATTGCTCTGGCTAGGACTTCCATCAGTGTTGCAGAAAAGTGGGTGTCTTGGTCAGCTATTGCTATAGCCAGCTCTTAGAATATTTCATCTGTTTAAAATTTTCTTAGTACATGTTTGCAGTACATGATAATTACATTCATTGTGGAGAGTTCATGCAGGTATGTAACACATCATTGTTTTGCTTCCTCTCCCCTCCTTTAACTCCCCCGTAAGCCCTCTATTGGTCTCCTTCACCAAAGACTTACTGCCCTGTTTCTTATTATCTATCTTATTTTGTTCTTTAAATTATTTATCCTCTGAATTTATCATACAAGAAAAACCATGTGATATTTGAATTTGTGGATCTGATTTATTTCATGTAGGATGGTCTCAAGATCCATCCATTTTCCTACAAATAACTCAAAGTATCCTTCTTTTTGGCAGAGTAGTATTTCACTGGCTATAAAAAACACATTGTCTTTATCCGTTCATAAATTGATAGACACACAGGCTTCTTCCAGGATTGGGTTACTGTGCGTGGTGCTGCTGTAAACACGCATGTGTGTGTATCACCGTAATATGATGTCGTTACCTCTCTTAGGTATGTACCTAGAAGGGGAACAGCTAGGTTGAATGCAATTTCTAATTTCAGGTTTTTGAGGAACCTCCATAGTGATTTCTATAGTGGTTGCGATAGTTTGTATTCCTACCAAACATAGTAAAGCGTTCTTTATTCCCAGCAGCCTTGCCAGCATATGTTATTCTTTAGGGTATTTGTTTGTTTGATGGTTTGTTTGGTGGCTGCCTTTCTTTATAATGTGGAATTTCAGTGTTGGTTTTACTTGCATTTTCTAATGACCAGAAATGTTGAACATTTTTCTATGTATTTTTCATGTACTTGTATTTCTTATTCTGAGAAGTGTCTATTCATTTCAATTGTCTTGTGTGTGTGTGTGTGTGTGTGTGTGTGTGTGTGTGTGTGTGGTATTTGTGTGTATGTGCTTTAAACAATTTATTTCACTGAATTGCCATATAGTGACTTCCATTTCATTGATACATCTTTCCCCCACGTTGATTTACTGGATCTTCAAGCCAATATAAATGTTTCATAAATATTCGGCCACGTGGGTATACACCTACACAATACCTCAGCAATACCTTTCAGCCAGAAAAACATTGAAGAATAAAGACCACACAATTAACTAGGTATAAGGAAAATCTGCTTCAAATATTTGTTTCTGTTTAATAAAGAAAACCATCCTAAGCAGGCATGGTTGCGCATAGTTGAAATCCCAGCACTTGAGACAGGAGGATCGCTGTAAGTTCTAGACCAGCCTGGGGGCTACAAAAGTGAGCACAAGACCAGCCCAAACTGCATAGTGAGTCTAAAATAAATAAATAAATAAAAACCCAGGGCAATTTTTTGTTTTTAAGTAGGGCCTAGAACACCTAACCACTGTTTAGGTGCTGAGTGGCAGAGCTCCATCCCCAGCTTGTGCCATGAATTCATAGGGCACAGGTTCCAGCAACTCAGGCTGCTTCCCACTGATTCTCGCAAAGTGTGCTTCTCTGGGTGGGGCTGGCTGGCGCTTCAGTTGAACCAGGGACTTTCTCTTTGGCTTCCATCCTTTTCTGATCATATTTCTTGACATGTTTCAGGAAGCTAGTTCAACTCTTTGAGTGTTTAATTTGTGCAATATGCACATTAATACTCTTAGCAAGTATCTTGCCCTTAACTTGCTTGTCTATAACAATGCCAACAGCATGCTGGGTAGCACTGTAGACTCTTCCTGTCTTTCCATGGTAACATTAGTGTGACACTACTTTTTGCACAGTACCCATTCCCTTGATGTGTACAATATCGCCTTTTTTGTGCATTCCCATATGTATAACCAAGGAACAACCCTGAGGATTTTTTATTTTTGCAGAACCAGGGATTGAACTCAGGCCCTTGTGCTTGCTAGGGAAGTGTTTATTCTATTGAGACATCTCCCTGGTCCAGCCCTGAGTTTTCTAAAAGGCCTAGAGAGCATATACCAGGGTTCCTCCCTCTTTCCCTTTGTGTTTGTCATTTTGGTAAATTACTAGACGATGGCAGTCATGTCTGAAAGGGAGTTGTCAATTTTTTTTACTGGCTCAAGCATTAACTAGACATTGCCACACCATACGAATAAATAAAGGCTACCACTATACCACCCTTAGCAATATAAGACAGATTTGCAATAATAAGATAGACAGATGAATAAAATTGATGTACAGTAAATATCTATTAAATGCAATAATGATAAAACAATAGGAAAAAAAGATATTTCAAGATTAATAAAACTTTGCTCTGGGGCTGAGGAGATAGCTCGGCAGTCTAAGTGCCTGCCTGGCAAGCACAAGGACCTGGGTTTGATCCTGAGGTTCCCATGCTGTGCTGGCACTGGAAACCCAGGTGTGCAGTGCCAGCCACCAAAGTGGTGATGTGGCTCACACCTGTGAACCCAGCACTGGAGAGGCTGAGACAGGAGGATCACTATGAGTCCAAGCTGTGT
>NW_004524674.1:4254793-4258996 GCF_000260255.1 Octodon degus | reverse complement strand
GAAAGGTATAGAAGAAATCAGATCAGAAATAATTTCGGAACTAAAAAATGTAGTGATAACTATAATCAAAGAAGTACTAAGTGCTTCTAAAGAATACACTGATAAAAAAAATAGAGCAGAATATAAAAATATGCCCAACTAAGCAAGCTCCCATGTCTTCTTCACCACTTTAGACCTGCCTCACTGCATGGTTTTCCTCTATAAAGTCCCTGCAAGAGACAACTTGGGGGGGGGGGACCTATCCACTCGGCCCCCCCTCCTGTCCCTCTCTAGGGACAGGAACTTTTTTTCTCTCAATAAATATATTCTGCTCATAAAAAAGAATATAAAAATAATAGAACCATTGAATAAGCAATTTAGGAAAGAAATAGAATGTATGAAACAGGTTCAAAGTGATATACAGGAAATTAAAACCTCAATCACAAGCTGTCAAAACCGTTGAGTGAAAGTGAAAATAGACTTTCTGACCTTGTTTTTTTTTTCAGTTCTCCACATTTATTTTTTTGAGATGAATACATACTTTTTTTTAAGGAAAAATAATTTTATAAAAGTAGAAATAAGCATTAACATATTTTTACAAAGAAATTTAGAAATCTAACCATATACAGAATTGTAACAGGACAGACCTGTGATTTTTTTTTCTTATTCTCGTTTTTTTTCAATTTATTACCCTTTAAAAATTTTTTTTTAAAAACCTTGTTTTTGCTTTTTTGGTTTCCCTTTTATTTTGTTCTTACTTGATTTTTCCCGTTAGTTAACTTTTTTGTTTTTTATTGGAAACACTTAGGTTCCCAAATTAACCTTGTTTTCCCCAAGGGTTTTCTATTAAGTTTCTAAAGGATTGTAATCTAGTATTTACCCCCCAAAAGCTGTATTTCTTGGTGAGCTCACCAAGCTAAATTTCTGTATATGATTAAGGGAATATATTTATTCATTTATAACATAAAAACAGCAATATATAAAATGTATACATTCTTTTAAGCCATTTCAGATGAATCTTATTATTTAATTTATGAAAAACATCCCCAAAACCAATGCTCACAGGTTTATTCAGCCTCAATAAATAAGAAAAAGAAATCCCTTGGCTAGGCTTAGCTGTCCCACACATTCAACAACCAGGCATTCCTTCCACCATTCTAAACCTTGTTCTATAGCTAACCACCAGATGTTAAATGCCTATTAGAAGCCAGGTACTTGCTAGACAATAGATGACGATGAACATGGGAGTCCACGCCTCCAGAAGCTGAAAGGCTGGAAAGAAAGGGAGGCTGGGTTAAGTGACCTTAAGGCCACTGTTCAGGAAGTGGCATTCTGTGATTTGACCAAGATTATACTCATATTCCATGGCCTGAGGTTAACATAAAAAATTTCTAAATGACATCAGAAAGTGGTGAAGCATTAAAAGTTTTCCTATGTGAACACTCATAAGATAAATTTTAAAAAATGGGTTTTTTAAATCTTTTATTTACTTATTTGGCACAGGGTCTCCCTGTGCAGCTCGGACTTGTAGTGGTCCTTCTGTCTCAGCCTCCCCAGCACTGGCGCTACAGGCATGCACCACCACATTAAAATCAGAAGTAGGTTTTGGGGCCGGGGAGATGGCTCAGTAGAATAAGCGCTTGCCTGGCAAGCACAAGAACCTGAGTTCAATCCCTGGTTCTGAAAAAAAAAAAAAAAAGAAGAAGTAGGTTTTATGTATTCAGAAGGTGATGCAACTGCAGGAGGTTCTTCTAGCATTATGAAATCCTAAAAATCCTTTTTTCTCAGCAATTTTGTTTATTACAACTCAATGGTCTTGAAGAGATTCTTTTTATCTGAAATTTTTCAAGCGCGCAGTATTTTGTGTGATGTCTGACCAATCAATCATAAAGGTGGCAGTGAAGTAATATTTATTTATGACCATAACCTTCTTGTAATCTAAAAACAACAGATATTTCCTCAGCTGTACAGGTAGTGATGAAGTTCTCAGGGAGTGGTTGTCCCTCTGAGAGGAGCTGGTTATGTTTTCCTTGATCAATCAGAAAATGTTTCTGTTTCTCACAAGGACCAGATTGTGTGATGGATCTTGTGAAATGGGAAAAAAAAAATGCTCAAATGGGAAAGGAAACTAGGAAGGGAAGAGAGGAAAAAAAGAAGGAACAGAAAAGAAAAAATAAGATGAGAAAAAAAGGATAAATTGAAGCAAAGCTTTTGAAAATAAGGAGGAGAACAAGGGCTGAAGGGAAGGTAGGGAAATGCAAAAAAAAGAATCAAGTTAGGTTTATGAAGTATTTTGTCGGTATTTTGATAGGGAAAATCAAGTTAATATCATGTACAGCTGCAAATTCCCTATAATGAACATGATCATTACATATACCTAAAATGTACCAATAAACTTAATTTTTTTAAAGAAAATGTTTCTGAAGTAAACATGAAATAATACAAAAGAAACCTGAGCAAATGCAAGCTACACAAGAGAATCACCTGGAAATAAGTGCCCACATATTCTGCACAGAACTTGCACAAAGGCCACAGTAATTCACCATTAGAGGCTTAAAATGAGCTTCCAACAAAAGGCTAGGGCTAAAATACCTTTTTTTCCCCCTTAAATTCCTCCTGGGATTGAACCCAGGGGCTTGCTCATACTAGACCAGTTTTCTACCCCTGAGCCACACTCCAACCCCAAAGTAATCTCTGAGGATAAACGTTGGTTTAAGGGCTTCCAGTGGCCTCAGCTCACTTCTGCATTTTCTTTCTCTTTTTTTCTTTATGTATTTAGGACAGGGTCTATAGCGTCTACAGGGTCTCACTGTGAGATTGGACTCGTAGTGATCCTCCTGTTTTCAGCCTCCCAAGCGCTGGGAGTACAGGCACGTACCACCACACCCAATCTCAATCACCATCTCGGTGCGCTCCCAGGGGTGGGGCCAGCATGGCAGGCCAGGGATCGGACGTGGGCCTCTGAACTCTACCTAAGCAGGCACTTTAGTCCCTGAGCTATCTGTCCTCTGCATTTTCTTTCTTCTTCCCTCCCTCTAGGAAGGTGCCACAACCCCTCCTCCCTCAAGAGTTCCCTTACTTATTTTGGAGTGCAGACATAATAGTTATTGTCTGTGGTCTTTCTAAATGTATTGTCCATGGTTTCTTCATCATCTCCATTGGCTCCCTGTGGAAAACTAATCTTTGTAATATGTTTAGGAGATTACCTTGAAACTGTACTAGATCTTTCTTAGATTCTAGACCACATGACCAGGCTCTCCGTGATTCTAAAGTTTCCTGTACCTTGCTGGAAATCCACATGAACAGTCTTTGGATTATTGGCTCAGAGACTTATAATTCATTCCAGAAGGGGAGATAAGTATATCAACCAGGTAATTTCTAGTTACAAATCAGGAACCTCAAACTCACTTAAAAATAAAGAGAATATATGGGTTTGTAGCTGAAAGAGCTAAGAGTTCAAATGTAGGCTAGCTTTCAGAAGAGCCTTGATGCAGGCTTCAATTTTTTTTTACTAAAGATCTAACTTCTTTCCATGTTTTTCATCAACAGCATCAACGTTCACAGCAGAGGTAAGGACTAGAACAAAGGCTCTGAGGGGATCTTGAGACTGGACTCTAAAATAGATCTTAAAAATAAATTAAATTAGACTCCAAACTAGAATGTTGATACTTCCATCCTCACTGTGTATGACAGGCTATCTTCTCCAAATGACAAATGACTCTGAACTGCTTCACAGTTTCCACCTAACAAATGCCCCCAGCACCGCATTCCTACCCTCTTCTCACTTCCTCAGCCCTCTATTCTGGGGAGCCGGCCCAGCTATTGCCTGTGGATCTGAGTTCAGAGATGCAGGCTTATCTGTATGTTGTGATGACAGAACCATCTGAAGATAGACAGGAAGTCACTTAGTGAATGGATGGAACCAAACATTAATTCTACTCCATCCACAGTGAGGCACAAGGGCCAGGGAGATAGCTCAGTAGAATAAGCACCTGCCTGGCAAGTGCAAGGTCCTGAGTTCAATCCCTGGTACTGCAAAAAATAAAAAGCAAAACAGTGAGGCACATTTTTTGAATATTCAGTATGTCTTTAAAAAGAGAGAGGGGCCCTGCCCCATAGCTCAGATCTTTAAGTGGCTGCTTCAACAAAGCAGTCAGGCTCAGGTTGCTGTGGTTTGATCCCCACAACTCAAGCCAGCCAAACCTGCCCTGAAGGCATTCAGAG
>NW_004524674.1:4249565-4254674 GCF_000260255.1 Octodon degus | reverse complement strand
AGAGAGAGAGAGAGAGAGAGAGAGAGAGAGAGAGAGAGAGAGAGTAATGGTTGGCCAGATAGTTCGGTGGACTAAAGCACCTGCTTAGGCAGAATGCAGCAGCCAGGGTTCAATCCCCAGTGTGCTGTGCTGGCCCCACCCCTGGGGCACTAAGAAGGCAATTGAAACCGGGCATGCTGGCACTCACCTATAATCCCAGCACTTGGGAGGCTGAAAACAGGAGAATCACTATGAGTCCAATCTACATAATGAGACCCTGAGACCCTATCCTGAATACAGGGAGAGAGAGAGAGAGAGAGAGAGAGAGAGAGAGAGAGAGAGAGAGAGAACTCTGCACTCTGGGGTGAACACATGCATCACCTGCTCTTACCTTCTGGGTAATATCCAGTCTTCACAGAGTGAGACAATCTCACTGCTGTGCTTTAAGGTCTCATCCATCACCTCATCGCCTCCAACACTTCCCCACTTGCCTTTCTCCAGCCCTTCTGGTTTCCCTGCTATTCTTTCAATGTGCTGAGCCCAAATCCACCAGCCTTTAACTCAGCTTTTCTCTCTGCTTGGAACATTCATTTTTTGATAACTATTTACACTTTTTCATTGAATGTCACCTCAAAAAGTGACCACCTTCTCAATTCTCTTTGCCTTGATTTCTTTTTCTCCGTAATGCTTATTACCATCTGACCTAGAGTATATTTAAATAATGTTAATGTTTACTGTTCATATTCACCCTACAAGAGTTCTACAAGGGCAGATATTGTTGTCTGTTTGTTCATAGCTTTCCCAGAACTTACTGGGAATGCCCGCCATCTAGGAGATATTCAACCAATGTGTGCTCAATGTTGAGTGAATAAATGAATTAGTGAGCATGGTGCTCAGAGATACCACATGCTGACTGTTCCTGACAATTCCCAACAGGCCCTACATCATGACACTTGTCAACCCCTGTATGTCTCAGAGTAGAATGGAGAGGGGTTTATTACCTATCAGGGCTGGACAATATGAAGCGAACTTTATACAAATGTGATATTCCTGTGGTCCTCACAGGTGGACGTACTTTTGACACCGTATTGTTTAAGAGACATCTGAAACTAGTCTTTTTTATTTTTCTTGGTTCTCCATTACAAATGTTTTTATATTTTTTTCTTTAATAGATGACTAAAACACTCCACCAACATATGTATGGTGTTTGCTAGTCCTTATTAAATTTTCTTTCAAGAAAGTAGTGAGGTATGTTTGTTGTTTTGTTTTAGATGTCTAGCTATTAAATTTCCTTCCTTATGATGGGGGTGTTTTTATTGTGTGAGTCTTGGTGGGAAGCCAAATCCACCAACAGAGCAAAACCAAGAGCTAAAGAGGTTTCAAATTCCCTTTTCTTGTTCTCCAGAAGTTGGGATTTAGATAAAATACCCACACTTGCTCAGTTACACATCCCTGCCCATTCAAAATTAATTCCATGACTATAGTGATGAGACAAAAGAGACCCCCTTTTTTTTTTTTACTTCCTTTTTTTTTTTTTTTTTTTTTTTTTGGCAGAGCTGGGGATTGAACTCAGGCCCTTGAGCTTGCCAGGCAAGTGCTTATTCAACTGAGCTATCTCCCTAGTCTGTAACTCCATTTTAAAAGTCATTTAAGTTCACTTAAACTGTAGATAAACTCACTCCCTCACCCCCTCTCCTGTAGCGAATCAAAAATCCACTCAGAGACTAACAAGGTCACAAAGACAAAAACAAATAGTTAAAATAAATAGGGAAGTAAGGCAAATGTGAGATCACAATGTCCCATGATTAGCAGATGGTCAGCAGTGTCTGGGAACTGTAAACCTTGTGCATTCTTGTAAAATTCCTGAGAATGAGATATGGGGAAACAGTTGCTATGGAAAATGGAAATGTATAGAACCTGGAAATAAAGTAGAGACCAGCGCTAACATCTTGGTTTTCTGACTCAGCATCAGAGTGTCAGTCACCAGCTATCAATAATGCTTCTTTATCCCTATGTTTTCAGTCTCTTATGAGTCTCTCTCTCTCTTGTTCTCTCTCTCTCTCTCTTTCTCTCTCTCTCTCTCTCTCTGTCTCTGTCTGTATCTGTCTCTGTCTCTCTCCCTCTCTCTCTCTGTCTCTCTCTCTCAATTCTGTTGCAACATAATAGTAAGAAAATGACAGAAATCTGAGCAACAGACACCCTAATTTATTCCAATTCCAGGCAAATCACGTACAGCTGGTATCAGATGCTATTGATACTTGCTCAGATCTTTTGCCATTCTGTCTTCTAGGTGCGCTGGCGGCTTCTTAACTGCCAGCTCCTGTGCCTCTCTGCCTGCCTGCTTTGTCCAGCCAGAAAAGTGCAGCACAGGCAGGTGAATCAGAGGTGCCGTGGAGTTCACATTCTCGGCTGCAGTCCTCGACCTATAACAAATGGGATTTAGTAGATAAATGCCCCAACTTTCTTGCCCTGCATTGCATCAGTTCTGAGGTGTGTTTTACATGATCTTGCGAAGATCCCAGAGTTATCACATTCCTCTTTTTCCTCTTTGATATACTCTGGGTTGGGTTCCCTTTCTTCCTTCCATCATTTGCCATTCTTCTATTATTAGTACATTCAAGGATAACCTCCCAAACAAACTTCCTGAACTCTAGGGGCTGGGGAGATAGCTCAGTAGAGTAAGCATTTGCCAGGCAAACCCAAGGGCCTGAGTTCAATCCCCGGTTCCGTCAAAAAAAATTAAAAAATAAAAAACAAACTTCCTGAACTCAGATCTTAATCTGAGGAGCTCTCCTGGGAGAGCAGATAGAAGAAGTTGCCTTAGAAACCAGTCTTTGGGTTGGGGTTCTATAGTGACTTACTCCCGGGTCAGATGGTAACAAGGACCCCACTTCTGGAGGAAAGTGAGCAGGTGGTACTTGGTATGTAATTCAATGCAAATGCCCTGGGTTCAATCCTGAGGACTGAAAAAAGAAAAAGAAAAAAAAATTAGAACACCTCTCAGCAGATGTTATATGCTAGGAGTACAATGGTAAGTAGAAACACCTAAATGATACGTAGGAGTTGGAGGCAGATTAATTTTATACCGAAAGGCACTGCTTAGGATCATTCCCAAAACATCAGGCCCTGATCTCTGATGCTCTAGGTCTCATATGGGATAAAAAAAACAAAAAGTACAGAGGCAGAGTGGCTAAAGCAACAGGAACTGTAACCAAAACTGTTATCTGGGCAACTAACAAACAAGAATACTGGCAGGGGGTGGGGCAGTGGGCATCTTCTGCCACATTCCCCCCTCTTTTAGTTTCCCCTGCAAATCTGTGCTGGGTCTATTCCATGCGATCTTCTGAGACAAGGCCCAGCTAGGACCAAGAACATGAGTGTTGTCAGTGCTCCTAGATGGGCCTTAGCCAAGGTTCCCGAGATTGTTCTATTACAGAGTCATTCTCTAACTTGTTCTTAGGAAGATATAGAAATTAGGCCTGTCTGTCCCATGATGTTACTCTGGCAAGGTAGTGAAGGAACTAGTCTGACCTAGGAGTGTCCAGTGTGTCTTGGATGCACATCAAATCTTGGTCAAGTGTTTGGTTGTTCTATTCTCTTGGGGCAACTGTCCATAACAGTTCAAGGCAAAAACAACAGCAGGGAAACACTGGGGAAGCAAAGAGTAGGATAAATAGCATGAAAATCAAGGGCAATAAGTATGAAGCAATCCTGTGAATGGTGTCCTCAAGCTTCAGCCAAGTTTCAGCTCTGGTCACTCTGGATAACTGGTCAGCATCCAGAGTGACCAGAGCAGGGCTTTGAGCGCATCATCTCTGCACAGTGAGCCCTGGAGGAACTGACCAGGTAAATGCATCAGTAAACCTAAGGCTGCATTTCTGAAACTTAGAGAAGTATTTAATATGCAGCTGGGTTATATGTGTGTGCAGAAATGTCTACAGATGCAGCTTGTCTTTTGACTGGGTACAAGCTCTTTCTGTAGGATTATGTTTTATTTCTGTGTACTCTATCTATATATCTTTAAATGGGGAGCATCCCCCATACTTCATGAGATCAAGGCCAGTGACACAGATGCTAAAACCTGAGCTGAGTGCAGAGGTGTGGGTGTTAATGCTGCAGTGTGAGCTTGCAGAATGAACAGTAGGACAGGTCTGGCTCTGACCTTCTAGGAGTACTGGGTAAAGTCTTTCTGGCTAGGGTTGATGTTTCAATGTATTGGGCCTCTGGAACAAATTGTTTTGCATTGGTGACAGGTTTCATAACAGCATCAGGAAACAGTATCAGGAAAGCGTTGACCAAAATAGCTTTGTCCAAGGTGACCACAGCATATCAGCCTGTCAGGCTCCGTTCCTAACAGAGCTACTTCCATCTGTAAACAGGGTGCATTCAGCATCTGTGACTGGTAATTTATAGTGGTCCACAGTTATTTTGGGGGGTCCAGTACAACATGTGGCACCTTGATAGTTAGCTCTTGGCCTCAGGTGAGCTTGCCAGCTTTCTTGATCAGAATGACAGTGGCTGGTGGAGCACAGATGCAAAGCGGGGAGGGCATCCCTTAGTGACTAGATCCAAGTATTTACACAGGTAGACCACTGGCTGCTCATAGGAGATGACAGTATGAGTAAGTATCATTTCTTTGTGAACTCAAGGATCCAGATTCTATAGAAGCCAGTAGCTATAAAATATTTGTGGAATTTTTTTCTTTTTTCTTGTAACTAGTTTCTGCCAGATATTGCATTTGTGCCTTTCCAGCAGGCAGCTTGAGTGTTGTTAATTAGAAGTGTTTTTTCAAAGAGGAAACAAACTTTTGAACTTCTGGGAGTTTGAGTCCAGGTCAATTATAAAGAGGGGCTGGCTGTCAGAAACCAACTGATGGCAGAAAAAGGCATTGTTTAGGTCCAGGCAGGTGTTCCAACAGGCTGTAGATGGCAGAAGACTGACGCAAGGGGCCAGGGAGGTGGCTCAGTGGAATAAGCACTTGCCTGGCAAGCACAAGGGCCTGAGTTCAATCTCTGGTTAAAAAAAAAAAAAAGAAAGAAAGAAAGAAAAAAGAAAGAAAGAAAGAAAGAAAGAAAGAAAGAAAGAAAGAAAGAAAGAAAGAAAGAAAGAAAGAAAGAAAAGAAAAGAAAA
>NW_004524674.1:4242854-4249169 GCF_000260255.1 Octodon degus | reverse complement strand
GTCTAAAGCACCTACTTGGAACAAGCTTGGCAAAGCACGGGGACCACGGTTCAATCCCCCAGCACCACATGCCAGCCAGCTGCGCCCCCTGGTGGGCTGGGCTGGCCACACACACACACACACACACACACACACATACTAAATAAATAAATGTTTTTTAAAAAATTAAAAAATATATTGGGATAGTTTTAAACTCCTTGTGGCATTTGAGTCCAAGTGAGTTGTGTCTTGTCTCAGGATTTTCCCAGCTGAAGGGACTTATGGGAGCAACTGATAAGCAGAAGAAGGCATCTTGTAAATCTAGACGTGTCTGAAAAGGGTGTATGGCTTGAGAACCGCAGAGTGCATGGTGATTAACAGCCTGTCAGGATGTCCCACTGCTGTGTGCCTGGATGCCTGTGCTTCCTGCAACCTCTGATAGCAGTGGGAGTCACATGAGGTGGCATGGTTGATGGCCAGGGTTGGAGGTGACTCTTTGGCTCATACTTATGCAAGGAGAGTTTTGAGAATTTCAGGATTGTGGTTATCTGTCTCAGGCTAAAGCAGGCATCATCCTCCTCTTGGGAAGCAGTCATAGTTGAAAGTGAGAGAGAGGCTGACTGGCTTGGTGCAAAGGAGATGGTCACTTCTAATTTACAGAGAAGGTCTCTTCCCAGGAGTGGGGTGGGGACTGGCTCATACAGGAATTCATGTTACTCTCAGGCTGCAAGACGTGCCTGGCAGAGGGATGAAAGGCAAGAGGCCTAGTTTCCCCAGTGATGGTAACTTTTTGACAGAGGGAACTTTTGAAGGTAGAGTTCTGTTCCATTATCTAACAGAAAAGTGACAGGTTTGCCTTCAACTTTTACAATGACTGCCAGCTCTTGGGGGCCTGATGTGACAAGAGTCCAGTCTGTCCTATCCATCCCTGCCTGGCCTGACAGGGTGAGAAGAGGTTCAGCTTGAAGTAGACCTCGACAGTTAGGTTTTTTGTATGTCTTGAAGACAGATGGGGCATTTATTATTTATGTTCATAGCCCCCAGAGGGTATGGTCATCTAGCAGATTGGATTTTCCTAGAAACATCAGGTGTTTTCATTAGATTTCTGGATGACAGTGGTTGATGGGCTTTTTGTCCCCTCTTTGATGTCTTTGAGAAATGCTTGACTGATTTTATGCTCCTAGGTGGGGCTTCCTTTAGGTAAGCCCATGGCAACTCATTCATCAGGGCTGACAATCCAAGATTTTCTCAGTCAAAATCTGAAACTCAGAAGCAATTGTTAACAGTCATCTTGGGTGGACATTAGATAATGCTCTCTAAGACAGGCACATCTCTGGGGAGGCTTCTGTGGCCAAATACAGGCAATGATTGGTCAAACTGGAATTGGTTCAGTTCTCTGGAAATAGATGAGTCAGAAGTGGGGAAGGGAGTGAGACTATTGGTAAAAACTTCCCAGCCAAAAAAGAATTCTTGTTGCAAGTGCCAAGGTAAAATTCTCAGGAAGTTTAGGCCTCTTTTTTTTTCCCCTGGAAATGTAGGGAGAAGTTTGGTTTCATTTTAACCCCACAAAACCCCCTTTTCCTTCAAGGACTGGATTTTGATTAATTCCCTTCTCGACTTCCTACATGTGTGTTGTGTACCCTTGAACAATGATACAACAGACAAAGGGTAGGTGCCCCTCAGAGAGAGAGGACCACTCAAATGCCGGCCCAGGCATGCCCCTTGTGGGAACATAGGTGTGTCTTAGCTAAGGATGGTGCAAGGCCTCTGCTATGCTGTATATCGATTGCCACAGAACCAAAGCTGAGGGTCCAATCAGCCACTGGGACCAAGGCTTTCCAGGCTTGGTGCAGAGACGGAGCAGCCTATTGCTTACACTGTTTGTTCCACTCAGTCTCACATTCATTCAGCAGGCACTCAGAGGTGAAAACACTCCAACCCCTTTTCCTTTAGGATAGTCCTGACTAACAAGAGGTGATCAATGTCTCCTTCTGCTCAAGCTGAGCAAGACTGACAGAAAGACTAAGTAGGGTGGCCCCGGGAGTCTTGCCAGAATCAAAATCAAGTAGGAAGACAGGAAGACAGACAGACAGACATGCACACATGCAGACATGCAGACATGCAGACTGACTGACTGACTGACTGACTGACTGACTGACAATCCTTCTGCCTTTGAGTCCAATGTGAGTTGTTTGAGGGGGGAGCTATGGATTCTCCTTCAGACCTCAGAGGGGACTTCAGAAATCTCAGGGATGTGCCTTCCCACTGGGACCTGGAAGAGGTCCTTGCTCCATCTACAAGGGCCACAATCAGTGACCAAAGAGGTCAGCCCCAGTCAGTTTTCCCAGCCAACACACCACATGCAATGGCAAACAGGAACACAAAAATGACACCTAGGATTTGGAGGCAGATCAATTTTATGTCAAAAGGCACTGATCAGGATCATTCCTAAAATATCAGGCTCTGATCTCTGGTGGTCTAGGATTTACATGGGATAAGCAAGCAGGAAGTATGGAGGTAGAACGGTTTGTCAATTGGGGTTGGTTCTTACCATATGCACCATTGAAACCAGCTATGCATCACAGTGACCGGCCATTTCTGAGAAACAAAAGTAATAAGAACTGGAACTGGAACTATTATCTGGCCAACTAACAAACTAATGCATGCTGGCATAGTGGGGTAGGGAGATCTTCTGCTACAGGAGAGCCTAGAAGACATTTTCTTCACTAAAGTAATGTGACACACATGAGAAAGCCATCAGCATCCTTACAACCTCCTTACCAACTGTTGTCCTTTGTAGACCAGGGAAAATACTTGAAGATGCTACAAAACTAAGTCCTTTCCTCTGATTGATTGTTGTGTTGCTTAGTGTTTCTCCAACCGGTTGCAAAATGATGTCAAAATACAGACATTTACTTCCCCTTGTACTTTATAGGTATTAGTCAATATTAAACTAGCTTTTCTTATATTTCTAACATCCTTGTATTTCTACTTTTTTATACAAACCCATTTACCAAGGTTTTCCTTTTTTCATTTTACGTATTTGGTATGGGGGGGAAGGGTCTCACTATGCAGCTCAGACTCATAGTGATCCTCCTGTTTTCAGCCTCCCTAGTGCTGGGATCATAGGCATACACCACCATAACCGGAATCATTCACAGGCTCAGCGCACCCCAGGGGCAGGGCTGGCATGGCATGCATGACCAGGGATCAAGCCCTGGTCCCTGCACTTGCCAAAGCAGGTGCTTAGTCCTCTGAGCTATCTCACCAGCCCTAGCATTTTTCATAATTAAGATTCATTCCTCAATGGTATTTGAATCTGAATAGTCAATAGTTTTTAGTATTTAGTCTTATCAGCAAAAGGGAGATATCAAAGCTCCGTGATTTACAGCCTGAATTGTGGGACAGATGAAGTTGCCATTAGCTATGATTAGGAGGCTGAAGGAAGAAGAGTTCTAAAGAAAAGATCAAGTTCAGTCCCATTTTTTTAAGGTAATTTGATTGTTTTTGTTCGTTTGTTTGGCTGGTTGGTTGCTTGGTTGCTTGGTTGGTTGGTGGGTTGGTTGGTTGGTTGGTTTTTTGAGACAGGATCTCATTATGTAACTCAGGCTGCCCTAGAACTCACTATGTAGCCCAGGCTGGCTTCAAACTCACAGTGATGCACCTGCCTCAGCCCCCTCAAGTGCTGGAATTACAAGCATGCACCACTGCACCTGGCACTGTTGATGCATTGGCTTTAGCCAGTTTGTGATGTTACAAATGGGTAACTTACTTACATCTAAATACATCCCACCGTACTGAAAAATTAGGGCCAGCAAAGAGCTTTAATCATCAAATCACTAAAATGTAGAATTGCCTGCAACTAATTCTTGTTAATGGAGAAATAAAGATGGAAAACAGTAAGAACTCCATGTTTCTGGATTAAAATTGATTGACTAAAGCCTGTTTCATGTTAAACTGAAAATGCTTTAGCACTGCAAACCTTGGGAGAGGAAAATCATGGTATCAGACTATGCTGGGTAAATCACATAACTTCTCATTAAAAGAAAGGGACTGGCTTAGGCTGAAGGCAATTATTAAAATGCAGAGAAGGGGCCAGGGAGATGGCTCAGTAGAATAAGTGCTTCCCTGGCAAGTGCAAGGACCTGAGTTCAACCCCCGGTTCTGAAAAAAAAAATGTGGAGAAAAAAATGGTTTTTATTAACTGTTCTTGTCCAGTGATTACTCTTACCCAAAAACTGATGTAACGCCCAGGATTGG
Organism: Octodon degus; assembly: GCF_000260255.1. Classification (NCBI taxonomy): domain Eukaryota; kingdom Metazoa; phylum Chordata; class Mammalia; order Rodentia; family Octodontidae; genus Octodon; species Octodon degus. The sequence goes on along the minus strand of NW_004524674.1, from coordinate 4,244,930 downwards.
ATATATTGCTCACAGGAGACCAAATTAAAAGGAACCACAGAACCTTTATTAATTAGCCTGTGACCCACGTGCTCCCCTTCCCATCTGGAAAAATACAAAAGACCCAGTTCTTTGTTCCCTACTTGCTTTCATAGTTTTTTTGTTGCTATGGCAACTGGGGAGGAATGTGGTGCCCCCTATATCCTATAGGTGTGAGGTCTCAGGCAGGGGGATTTATGGCTAAGCATGGGCAAACAGTCTATCTCTTATTGCCCTAAAGGGGTCCTGTCTCCTCCTTATCTTCTGTATGTTTGTGAAGTTCTGATAGGATAAGGGAAGGAATGAGGAATGGGGTATTTTAGGCAAGGCTACTTCTATGTACATACTTCAGGCATGGGTGAAACTAAATTGAACTCTGCCTCAATCTCTTTTACTTCTAAAAGTGAATAGGGTATTATTCTAGACGCCATCCCTTACACTGAAACTGTCTGATTCTTTGAAGCCTTCTTCTGGCAAAGGGAGGCAAGTTGTGATCTTAGTAGGAAATGAGACTGGGACATAAACTAAGGTCAGTAGCCAGCGCCCACCTGAAGGAGCACCCAGATTCAGTGTGATGGTGAAACACATCAGCACTGTTCCTGGCCACCCAGTACCTTTTTGAAATGTAGAAGTCATGTCCTTGTAGGCTTAGGCTGCTCCACAGGGGTACCCTGTAGATCTTATTTGCCATGGAAACCAGTTCATCCTCTTCCAACTTCAGTCATGTATGTAGTGATCACTAAGTACCATCAAGAAATATATCACTCAGTCCTTACTGAAAAACCATCTCTGAGCTCCCCAGTCCTATCTTTCTTTCCCTGGTGTTTCAGGCCTTTCCTAACTTACCTCTGGTACCCCAGCCTCTCTGCTGGCCCAGCCCTTCCCAGGAACAGACTCTGCACTATAGACTTTCTCATTTTCTCTTCTGACTTAGACTCATAAACTCAGTTTGCTGGACTGAATTTATCTAGGCTTTCATTTCCAATCTCAGAGACCTTTTCTAAGACAGCCAGGGCCAGGGAGATAGCTCAGTAGAATAAGTACTTGCCTAGCAAGTGCAGGGTGCTGAGTTCAATCCCTGGTACTGAAAAAAAAGTTCTCTCCAAGACAGCCATCTCCTCCACCAACTGCAGCATTGGGCCCAAGGCTTAAAAAATACTCCTCATCCACAGGCACCTGGGATGGAGAGAAAAGGCAGATTGGAGCCTACGATCCCAGATTGGGACACCACACTACCCACTTTGCTTCTTTCCTCAAAATCCCATGCACCTAATTCTTGCCATCATGGGTTGGTTTACCCAGGTGCCCAATGATGAATATCTGAAGTGCTCAATGATGAATATCTCTTAATATCAGGAATTGAGGCCATCATTGTCACATCATGAGAACTGATGAAGGCAGTTCCATAGTACAGGGTTCCTTAGTGACCCAAGATCCAGTCCACCTAAGAGAGCTAGGGATGTAGAGTCAAGGTCTAATAAATATCAAAACCCCTTATCCACCTGCACACAGCCCCCACCCCACTCTAGCCCACAAACTCCCAGTCACCTCCCTCTGGTAAGTAACTGCCCAGGTGGATGGAGAAGTGATTACCAGCACAAGTGGAAATGTACATGGTGACAAGTGCAATCCTGAGCCCACGATTGTAGAGAGGTGGGAAAACCTACCGAGGTAGGAAGAGTCAAAGCTGTGAGGCAGCAGAGCTTAGTGAGACAAAGTGAGAACAGAAGGCTGTGAAGGGACACCAGGATACTAGTAAAGTCTGGAAATTAACATGGGACTGAGTGGAGTAGGAGGAAGAATATGCTGGAAGGGCTACAGCTGGCAGGGTGCTGGTGCTAGCTCACAAGTCTCAGTGATGTTAACATCTCAAGTATTCTGGTTGACTTCACATTGATAGCCATAGTGTAGATATTTCCACCAGGATTTGCCAAGTACCCTAAGTCAGTGACCTCTTTATGCAGAGCCAGGTGTTAAGCATTTTATGTGGCTACATAGACCTTTGGGAGATTTCATGGAGATTAGAAATGTTTCTGGAAGAATCTATAGAAGCAGAGA
>NW_004524674.1:4238494-4241344 GCF_000260255.1 Octodon degus | reverse complement strand
TGGTGGGCTGAGCTGGCCACACACACACACACACACACACACACACACACACACACAAAGAATATTTTTGGCTTATGAAGATCTTATACTCTGAGAAACGTCTTTAAGAATAATGATGTGCAGTATAATAACTATTGTTATTCTTTGATTATGAAATTTTATTTTCTTCATAAAGTAATTTTTTTATTTTAAAAAGCCAGGAATGTAGCTCAGTGATAGAGTGCTTACCTAGCACAAGTGAGCAACAGGGGTTAATTCCCAGTACTGAAAAGAAAAAACAATTAACTTAGTGATAGGTTTTGATTGTGTCACAGCAGAGAAACAGGCAGAAGAAAAAAGGAAAGGGGCTTTATTATAAAGGGGGCTTTATTATCTTGGAAGATATGGAGAGAATTTGGAAAGATAAGGAATTCTCTGGATTGGAACAGAGAAGCTGAGGCTTTCACGGCCTTTTGTCAGGGGTGGGGTTTCAGGGGGATGTTTAGATAGACCCGAGGAGCTGACTGGGGCCTTCCCTGAGGTGGCGGGAAAGGACAAAGGCAATTGCACCCTGGGCTGAGCTGGAGAAGAGGGGAGAGGTGGTCTCTGGGAAGACAAGCTGTTGTTTTAAGGGCTTCAGCCATATTAGATGAGCACCATAATTATTCAGCAATTCATACTAGGCCAGAACCTATCATTTAGCATGAAAACTTCTTTCCAGACTATGTGATTAAATATTCCCAGGTCACCTTCAAGGCAAAATAAAACATTTCACCTGGAGTCCAAATAAGTTAGAAAAACCTGAGATGGAATGGAAGTCGGACATCCATGGTCTGTTCTGGGCAGAACTATGATGTGTCTGGTGAACGTAGAGGACTCCATAGAAGGAAAGAGGTGACCAATAGCCATTCCTCTGCCCCTCAGGCATCCTGTAGCACTTCAGCAGGCTGGCAGCGCTGCCTAATTATGAAAAAACCGGGGGACTCACTAGGTCTCCCAGTTATCCCAGGCTCCAGATTCTCTTCACTCACCGATTATATTAGCTTTTGCAAGGAAATGGCAGGAACTCAGAGTCAGCAGGTGCAAAGACAACAGTGGTTCCCGCCTCAAAATAGATACACTGTCCACCAACTGTATGGAGCTGAGGAAGATGTCCCGAATTCCACAGCTCTTATAAAACCCCAAGTCTTTTCTACAGGAACTATATTGGAAGTGGTTACAAACACAGAAAGCCACTGGCTGGCACATGGGTGGCCACGAAGCAGGCAGGTGACAAGTTCTCAGCCTGAGGTGACAGCTACGTGCCTGGGCAGGACCTGAATGACAAGATGTCTCCACTAAGGCACTACCTGACTCCAGTGTTTAGCTCGGGCTGAGACGCTGGATCTGACCAGAGGGGTGGTGGAAGTGGGCCCGGCTGAGTCCTAGGCCTGGTGGCCCTAAGGAGAGGCCTTGGCACCAGAGTCTGGAGCAAGGATAAGACAAAGCAGTTATAGAGTGTGTGACTGTGACCAACCCTGGAGCCTGCTCTGCCTGCCCACCCTGTTCCCTTGGACCATGTCCCTACTGCATGAGATCCAGCTTCCTGTCCTATTCTATCCACCCTTTATTATTCTCACTCAAATGAAACACCCTACAGTATTCAGGCTTATGTGTCTACTTTATTTCACTCAACATGATAGTTTACAGTTGCATCCACTTTCTCACAAATGTCTCAAATTTGTCATTCTTTATAGCAGAGTAGTATTCCATTATATACAAATAACCACATTTTTAAAATCCAGTCTTCTGTTGGATTTACAGACTGTTTCCAGGATTCAACTATTCTAAGCTGTGCTGCTATAAACATTGTTAGGCATGTATTGCTGCAGTGTGATATCTTAAGCTCTTTGGGGGAAATACACAGCATGGGGATAGCTGGGTCACACGGAGTTTCTAATTTCAGTTGAGAAATCTGCATACTGATTCTCACGATGGTTGTAGTAGCTTACATTTCTACCAACAATGTGGTTCCGTTTTCACCACAGCCTCACCAGCATTTGTTATTGATTTCTGAATGATTTTCATTCTTTCTGGAGTAAGATGGAATACTAGTGTTGCTTTAATTTGCACTTCTCTAATGTGCAATGTTGAACATTTTTCATATATTTGATCATATATATTTCCTCCTGTGTAAAGTATCTGTTTCTCTTGCTCATTTCTTGACTGTATTTTTAATTTTAGATGGTTTAATTTTTTAAATATTTTAGAGGTAGATACTATTTATTATTTCTCATTTTACAGGAATAAAATCTGAGGCTTAGGGATGAAAATACCTTACTTGTTACATTCAAAAGAAGTGGGGGTATAGGACTTGGAATCATGCCTACCACAATATTTACCTTCGTTCTCTTATTAATCTTAACTCATACTTAAACCTTATAGTATATACAAAAAACGATTTTTCTCATTGACCTTCACCATCTCTCCTGAATTTTGGATTTAATGTCATCAACAACAAATACACAAATAGGGACAAGTTATTCAAATAGTTCTTTGTATAGTCTAAGTGCTGATCCTCTGAGTAGCCCGCAAAAAATAAAATAAAAATGAGAACCTCGCAAGTGGAGCGCCCTAGCGACGTCCAGCCCATGCCATGCTCTTTCCTGGACAAGCAGCGCCATGACTCCGACCACAAGCCCAACTACAGCAAGCTGCAAGATTCCTCTCCGCAGTTTTCCTCCCAGCAGCTGGACGCGTGGGCCCAGCCTCTGGCAGCCGCCGCACCTCCGGACATCGGACATCCCATGGCCTCCCTGCCTGCTCATCTGGTCCCTGCCTGCTCATCTGGGACGCTGTGGGGTTGCCTCTGGCCCAGCCCTTCGCCCGCAG
>NW_004524674.1:4236439-4237236 GCF_000260255.1 Octodon degus | reverse complement strand
CTCTACTGATGGATTATTTTGCTGCATAGAAACCTTCTGTCTTATATAACTCCATCTGTTGATTCCTGTTATTTCTTGAGCAATTGAGATTGCTTAGAAAATCCTTTCCTGGCCAGGTGTGGTGGGGCCTGCCTGTGATCCCAGCACTTGGGAGACTGAGGGAGAAGCGCTGGGATTCAATACCCGCCTGGACTACTGGCAAGGACCTGCCTCAAAAATCCTTTCTTGGGCCTGGGGAGATGGCTCAGTTGAATAAGCACTTGCCTGGCAAGCCCAAGCACCTGAGTTCAATCCCCAGTTCTGAAAAAAAAAATCCTTTTCTCTACTGGTCTTCAAGTGTTGTGCCCCTTTTATCTTTTAGTGGGCATAATGTTTAGATCTTTGATCTATTTTGATTTTAATTTAGCATGTGTTGAAAGAAAAGGGCCTAGTTTCAATCTGCACAGAATCCTGTATAGCTATGCACCACACGGCCTTCCCAGCCACACGGTTGACTAGGCGTCTTTCCTCTAACATGTGCCTTGACCCCTTTGTTGAAGATCAAATAGCTGAATGTAGGCTATGTGAGGAGATACATGCCTGTAATCCCAGCACTGGAGAGGCTGAAGCAAGAGGATTTCTGCAAGTTTGGGGCCAGTGTAGGCTACAAAGTGTGTTCAAGGACAGCCTAAACTGCATGCAAAACCCTGTCTCAGAGGAAAAAAACAAATAGGTAAATGAATCTGGGGGTTGGGAGATGTCTATATCCTCAAATCTGTTCCATGAAACTGTGTGTCTGCTTTGCTTGCAGTACCATG
>NW_004524674.1:4233845-4235124 GCF_000260255.1 Octodon degus | reverse complement strand
AAATCTTTCTTCTTGCCCAGTCTGGCTCCGCTGGCTCCCCTCGATCTCCTTAGGCCTTGGCTGGTGAAGGCACTGCCCTTCCACCCTCTCCACATCAGCTCTCCCCACTGCTCCACACCCTGTGTGGGCAGCTCCTCGAGCCCTTGCCCATCTCAGTGCCATCTGTGCTGGGGAATCACACCTTCCCCCAGGAGCTCGCCTGCCTGAGCCCAGGAGTGCTCAGCTCTCAGGGCTTAAGTGCTGCCGTTTGCAAAAATTACATAGTGACAAAAATATTTTATATTGTATGTGAGCAATCAGAGTGTATTCGTGGTAATGAATTAAAGGCTTCTGTGTATTTTTTTAAAAGTGTCTCAGAAAACTCTGGGGTAATTTTAAGTTAAAAGTAACAATGGGAGGACCAGCTTAATAGTGAAGTATTTGTCTAGTATGCATAAGGCTCTAGGTTCAACCCCTAGCAATGCAAATAACAATTTTTCTGAGAAGGTAATAGTGGGTTAGGTAAGTCAGTAAGTATATTTACAAAAATACTGACTGAAATACTAAATATCACAACATAAAAAATATAGTGAGCAAGGAAAATTTATATTCTAGGTTTAAATTCTTAAAATAGATTAAGCATAGAGAAACTCAATAGATTATATTCCTTTTCAGGAATATCCTCTTATAGCATAATTTTTGTGTGTGTGTTCAGTTTTCTTTTATGAAACATAATTTATGCCACTGGAAAAAAAAAGAATAGTTTATCATATTGGTTGAAACTGTGAAGTTGCTGGGGTTTTGGTCATTGATAAGTGATTATGTAAGTTTAAACATGGCTGTAACATTAGGAAAATAAAGTTGCTGATAGATTTGGACCCATGACCAGGGTTTCTTGTTGTTCCTGTTAACTTCAGAACCTGAAAAGGCTTAACTGCAAAACATTCTAGAGAAATTCCACATGATATGATGTCATTTAAAAACTACTGTTTGGAGCTGAGGGTGTAGCTCAGTGGTAAAGCATTTGCCTGGCACGTACAAGGTCCTGGATTCAATCCCAACACCACTTCCAGAAAAAGAAGGAAGGAAATAAAGAAGGAAAGGAGAGAGAGAGAAGGAAAAAATCATATTTAGCCATGCAAACGACATATATGGAACTAGATGTTTTCAATTCAGTTATTTCACATTAGATGTAAGCTTCAGATTCAAAAACTATAGGATGAATTAAGAAGCTTGAACCACCCAAACTCACTCATAATATGGCATTATGAATATGAATAGAATTTTAGAAACACCTCAG
>NW_004524674.1:4231572-4233185 GCF_000260255.1 Octodon degus | reverse complement strand
GTCAATCTCTCTTCCTTTTAAAGTTCAAGTGTTTTTGTCACAGTAATGAAAAGCTAACACATGAGTAAAGGACAGAACTGTATAGAGGTCTCTATACCCTACCTTAAACACACCACACAATATACAAACACACATGTAAGTTTAGTACCTACTGTTTTATTCCCAACATGATACACCCATCAGCCCTATAATACACCTGAGGAAGCTGGATTTGATAACCAAGATAAGGGAACTAACTCTAAGTCCAAGGAAATATTGCAGTTATTTCTGTTTATTTTTAGAAAGATGATGATCTTTAAAAGCAGTAGTTCAATCCCCAGATCTCTGCCCTAATCTGTACAGTCAGGGAACTACCTCCACCCAACCTTTGGAGAAATTACGCATTTTATGTTCTGGGAATGCTAGCCAGGGGTAAAAGCCAAGTTACAATTTTATGCTCAAAACAACATAACTAGACTAGGGAATTCCCAGTCCCCAGCCCACCTAAGCTTCCTCAGCACTAGCAGTCAAGTTTAAATCCTCTAGGGAAGAAATAAGACCTCTTATGTAGGGAATGGGTACAACTAAAAGAAATCACCTACACATGCTGTCTGTAATTCCAGCACTTGAAAGGTGAGTTCAAGGTCACCCAAAACTACAAAAGGGAGATCCTGTCAAAAAAAAGAAAGAAAGAAAGAAAGAAAGAAAGAAAGAAGAAAGAAAGAAAGAAAGAAAGAGAAACTAAATGCAAAGGGAGCATGAAGAAACGAGAGATAAAAAGAAACAAAAAAAATTGTTTTTAAAATTATCATTACTGAGGGCCAGCAAGATAGCTCAGCAAACTAAACACCTGCTTTGGCAAAGGTTCAATCCCCAGTCTGCATGCCTCGCCAGCCCTGATCCCACATGCCGTGCTGGCCCCAAGCCCCGAGCCCGAGACTGAGACCAGGCATAGTGGCACATGCCCGTAATCCTAGCACTGGCAAGTCTGGAAACAGGAGGATCACTAGGAGTCTGAGCTGTGTACTGAGACCCTGGGGCAAATACATAAAAAAGGAAAAAATTATGATTACCATAAAAAGTGATGGAAGAGAAGGCAGTGAAGCTATGAAACAGAAAAAGAACCTATGGAGAGAGAAGGAGCGAGAGAGAGTGGAAGGGTTTATTGGTGAGTAAGGAAAAATAAACATTTGATAGGAAAAACTAAAATTTCAAAAGTTTGGAGAAAAAGTTAATGAGAAATGTAAAACAAGGGAGAAATAGGAAAATTAGGGGATACATTCAAAATTCAACAACTAAATACTAAGAGATCCTAATGAGAGAAGAGGGAGAAAAAATGTGGAAAAGTTATGATAAAGTTTTCTAGAAATAAGGAAATATTATTTTGAGATTTTGGTTCAATCCCACAAATGTCAATAAGATATATATAATCAGACCTTGAACAAGATACACCACCATGAATACAAAACAATAGGGACAAAAGGAAGAGAGAGAGGGAGATAGGGAGGGAGAGAGAGAGAGAAATCTCACAGACAAAGGAAGACAAAATGGCGTCAAACATTTTTTGGGACAAGGTCTCTCTGTGTAGTTCAGACTGGCCTTGACCTCACTAGGTAGACCAGGCTGTCCTTGAA
>NW_004524674.1:4202425-4204653 GCF_000260255.1 Octodon degus | reverse complement strand
ATGAATGTCCATTGTGTATGTGTGTATTCAAAGTGGTTAGGATAGATGTATAGTTGCATTCTCTTAATGAATAGAGGAATTTGTTCTAATGGTGTTTGCAAATAGGATATCAAGTCCGCATCTTGTACAGCAATTAACCCTAGGAAGAATGTATGCAATATGTTATTTATTGAAACTGTCTTACCAATTTGGTTGGAAACTGTCTCATTGCTACTTGTTCCTCAATAAAATTATGGAAAAATAAAAAAAAAAAAGAAAAGTGCTCCACATAAGAGGCTAGGAAACAATTCACATTGCTACTGGCTCTTTCCCTTAGGAGTTATAGAAAGAAAAAAAAAAGCTCTTTGAGGCTTCATATATGAGAGGGGCTTTTAACAAGGGTGTGTAGGTTGGTGACTTTAGCTGAAAAGAATAGGAAACTGTATTATCTCTGACAGATAAGTTAGAGGGGGCTGGTGAAGTTCTGCTCTTGCTTCTGCTTTGCATGGCCGTGGATGAGCCGCTCCTCTCCTCAATCTGCCAGCAACTTAAGTTTTGAGTGCAGGTGAACATACCAGAAGCATCGAGGCAGGGGCAGCAATGCTGCTTGTAAAGATCAGACAAACAAAGGTTAAATACATGTGAAATATTGGTGAAATTAGTATAAACCCCAGATGGTTTCCTCCAGCCTGACTCTGTAGTCTTTTTATAAATTGCTGTGTAACACTTTTCTTGGTTCATTTGGGGCTGTCATAATAGAATTCCACAGATTGTGTGATTTGTAATGGTCAGAAATTTGTTGGCTTACAGTGGAGCTCTGGAAGCCCTAGTACATTCAATATGTGTTTTTGGCAGTGGGGACCAAAGGTGGGGGAGAAAGAAAGGAAGAAGAAAAGGGGAAGAAACACAGAGACAGGGAGAGAGACAGAACCCACCCTCCCCTAATCATTTATTTCTTAAAATAAGGACATTAGTACTTACGCCTACACTTGGTGGCCTTCTCTGTAATGCAACTCATCTATACCCATCTGTGGCACCCGTAGGACTTGGAGAATATGAGGAATGGATGTGATGTTCCAGGCAGAGATTTTTGAATAATAAAAGACTTTTTCTCTGAATGAAGAGTCTGTGTCTTTTGAGTTTAGCAGAATAACTCATTTGCCTTTTTCAATTTTCATCCATCATATTTAGAAAAATTAAAAGTTAGTATCTCCTCATGTTGGTAAGGATGTAGGAAAAAGACTATTCTGAAGCCATGCTGCTGCTTTTTTGTACAATAATTTTACACTGTCTATTAATGGAAAATATGTTTATATCATCTTCCACAGAAGCCTCATTGCTTGGCATCTATACTGTAAGCATAAAATCTCTATATAAAGGATTCATGTATATATGGATGAAGATAGACCTAACTCCCCGGAGTTGTGACTACTAGTAACAACACTGAACTTTTGGAGAATTCTAAAAGGCAATGAAAAGAATAGTTGGATTTCTACCTATTGATCTGAGTATTTTCATCATGAAGCTAATTCTTGTTATGCATTGCTAATTGCAACATATACTGATGTCCCATGGGAGCAAGTGACCCCCAGGGATAAGGCGCCCTTCCCCACCAGAGCAGCAAATCTACACTAATCTTGTGGACCTCACACAGGAGCAAGCCCAGTTCTACAGGATGAGCAGTGCTCCCACACCACACAAGCAAGTAGGTCCTTGCCAGCCCGCTGACACAAGGGCATGACCAACCCCAGCTCCAAACTAGCTCTACCTTTTGCTTCCACATCATGGGGCAGCACAGGACACGACCACCCAGCAAGATCCCAGATGAGAATGAGAATAATGCAGAGGAGAGCAACAGCAACCGGATCTCATGAGTGCGAACATGAAGTCCAACAGCCATGTCAGCTCCCACACAGTGATCTAGATCCTGCAGAGATCAGAGGGCTAACTGTGTTTCCCATCCTTAAAGGACACACCTTAGCTTGGATGGTAACCACATCTGGAGGGAACAGACAGTGGGTGACTTTGGTGCAGGGGTGCACCTCAAAACCCATTGGCCCTAAGCTAGGCATAGAAAATCATGGCAGGCTGGTTCCCAAGACTGCAGATCTTGGAAGGAAACCATTCTTTCAATACCAAGAACTTTGGGGCCAGGGAAATGGCTCAGTGGAATAAGTGCTTCCCTGGCAAGTGCAAGGGCCTGAGTTCAATTCCGGATTCCACCAAAATATAAATAAATAAATAAATAA
>NW_004524674.1:4201160-4202294 GCF_000260255.1 Octodon degus | reverse complement strand
GTTTTCTCATGCATGTGCAGTTGTTCAAATTCATGTCTCTGCAGGGGAATGAGTGCTAGAAAGTCCTAGTCTGCCACCTTGCTGATGTCCTAGGATATTTTTTTTCTTTTTCTTTTTATCTTCAATATTTGAGATTTTATTGGTTGTGTTGAGGATCAGTACACATGATTCACTTTGTACACAATTCTTAACACACATACCAAAAAAAGCCATGGATTGTTTTTCAGTTGTTCCAGTGACTTTCCAGCTTCAAATTTAGAGGCAAAATATCTGTAAGAGGATTAAGTACCAGTATCTTCAAACGCTGACAAAGTGGTACTTAAGTCTCACCAATTCACAATTTTGTATCACATACACTACATATTCAAATTTTGATCTTTCACAGCACATTAACAAAATGAGGCAAACCGGACTACCACTACCAAAGATGTTACAGAGTGCACACGATTCTGACAGGGCAACAATTAGGATGTAGTTTTCTTTAGGAAACAATTCTACCAAAAATTATGAGACTAGAAGTCATTTCAAGTATCCAAACATTAAATGCAGGACTTTAATTCCAAATTGCCATTCAGTATGCTTTGTATTGCAGGATATAAAACTAACCCCCACCTATGGAATGTTAAGCTGACACCCAAGACAGTCAAAGCCTGCCATAATTCAATATCCCACTATTTCTGGTTGTACCAAAAAATAAACAACCAGAGAATGATTTCACCCTAAAAAAAAAATCATTTACACTTAAAAAATGCGATGAGGTGGGATTCCCTCCTTTTTAAAAATGTTTCTAGAGCTACTAAAAAACTTGCATTTACAAAATAGTTGATAAAAATATTCCTCTGGATTGTACAAGAAGGGAGACAGGGAGCTCTGATAAGACATGGTGTGTGATTAATCAGACTTGGCTTCTTTTTCTTCTGCTTCATCAGAAGCTGCACTCTCCTCATTTTTAGTTTCTCCATTTTCCGCAGGTAAATCTTCCTTGGTTTCTTGATTAGCCACTTCAGCCTGTTTTCCCTTGGCTCCCCTTTTTTCCCTTTTGCTTGCACTTTTTTGTCCGAAGATTTATCCTTTCCCGCTGCCTTTTTTGGCTTCGTTTCCACTTTAGCTGGAACAGGTTTAGCCGACAACCTC
>NW_004524674.1:4197056-4200773 GCF_000260255.1 Octodon degus | reverse complement strand
ATGTATTTGGTTGTTATAGGATCTCAGCTCGGACTCATAGTGATCCTCCTGTTTTCAGCCTACCCAGAGCTAGGATTACAGGTGCACACCTCATTGGAAGGCCTAGTGCTCCCGGGGGGCGGGGCCGGCGCGGGGAAGGGAGCGGTGGTGAAGGGATCAAACCCTGGTCCCTGCGCTTGCCTGAGCAGGCGCCTAGTCCACTCAGCTATCTCGCTGACCATGTAATTTTCTACATATTATACAGAAATAAAATTTTAGGGCTGCGGAGATAGCTCGGCGGTCTAGGCGTCTGCCTGGCAAGTACAAGGTCCAGAGTCTGATCCCCAATATCGCATGCCATGCTGGCCCCAGAATTGTGCATGCCCCGAAACTAGTGATGGTGGCCCATACCTGTAATCCCAGCGCTGGGGAGGCTGAAACAGGAGGATCACTATGGACCGAACTGAATAGTGAGACCTTGTATCAGAGAGAGAGAGAGAGAGAGAGAGAGAGAGAGAGAGAGAGAGAGAGAATTTTATTAAGAAGGATAATCAGAAAACAGCTGTTTGAAAAGCGAATGCCAAAAATGGAATAAGCATCAACTCTTTTTTCCACTTACTCTTTCTAATTACTTGGAGCATGACATAATCCTGAAGGCTTAAAGCCTTTCTGTAATCTTGACGGTGAGCTCCACAAGGGGTGATGGTTCTGGGGGATGGAAAGAGGCCTGCCGCCAGCTTCAGGTAGCCCAGTTCCAGACACATAACCTTTTTAAAAAGGGAGGGGGAGATAGCTCAGTGGAATAAGGGCTTGCCTGGCAAGTGAAACATCCTGAGTTCAATCCCTGGTACCGGGAAAAAAAAAAAAAAAAAAAAGAGAGATTGCTATTTGGAGTGACTCTTTGCTTAAAGTTGAACACCACCTTAATTATTGGCTTAAATACTACAGAAAACATGCAATTTAAACATTAAAAGAGACATCAAGCAAGTAAGAGAAATTGGTAATGGAGAAAAACTAAATAAGTTTGGCAAAACCAATAAAATAAAAATCAAGCAAACTTTATTTTTATGAAATGATAAGAAGCATATTAAGAAGGAATAAAAAGACCAAACTTCTATAGTGGATATGAAAAACAATCAGAACTGTGCAATGGGGAGAGAAAGGAGGGAGCGATCTGAGAAACCCTAATAAGTGAAAATATCAATTTCCTCTTTGAATACAACTTGGGTTGTTACTTTGTCTTCAGCCAATCTACAAAGAGATAATGTAACTCACCAAGGCAGAGGTAGGTGGCACTCTGGGACAAGAATTTGGCTCCAGGGTTTAGCTCATGGTTTAAATAAAGAGCCCTCTATGGGCCAGTGGCAACATAACAGGGTCTGCTCTCTAGCACTGTTGAGGGAGTGCAGATGAAGGGCTGATCTAGATTAGGTGATCTAGATTAGGGCTTTCACCCAAAAGAGAAGTCTTGGCATCTGAACTCATGGTCATTTCACCTACTACTTACAGATGCCCACTGCGTAGTACAGCATGCAGTACACAGAATGCAATGTGGGTGCCCACCCTGGAGATGTAAGCAACAGTGCCGCCTATGGGGGGCACAAGTGCACCAAGAAAGAACTGACCCAAGTCAACTCAGGGAAATCTAACCAGAAGGCCTGGGGAGGGGTTGAATGTGCTACGAAAGGAGGGCAGTGAGATGACTAGATGTAAAAGGTAAAGGCTAAGCAGACCATGTGCCATCAACACAGATCGAAATGTGGAGATGACAATATGCTCCCTGAGGTGCACAGGTGCTGGGAAGATGACTTCTGGAAAAGAAGTGGTCGCAAAGAGCCTCCTAGGACTTCAGGCTGGAACACGTTGAAGGCTGGAATGAGGAAATCTTGTGGAAGCAGATTAGGAAGGCTGCTGAGAAATCTCAGTGGAGGGAGAATAAGAGAGAGAAGTAGGGAAAGAGATAAAACTGAAGAAGAGGTGGCACTTCCTGGGGGAGTAGCATCCCCCTTTCACTGACTCTCTCTTTCCCAAACTTCATTCATCTATCTCAATCCCCCATTGTAGAGGTACTATGAGCCAACCCCAAGCCATAATAGTCCAATTGGATCTGAATTACCAATTGTGTGCTTAACTTCTTTCCATATGAAGCATCTTAGTTACTTTTCTCATCACTGTAACAAAATATCTGACACCCAGTGTTAAAAGAGGAAATGTTGGCCCAGTCCCTAGCTGCACCGGCTCATGAGGTGGGCAGGATGAATGTGGGGGTGGCACACAGTGAAGTAAACCCCAACACGCGAGTCATGAATAGTTGGGGCATCTGGCTGGCCTACTTCATCTTAGTAGGGCTGCTGCATGTGGTTCTACTCAGCATCCCCTTTCTCAGGATTCCTGTTGTTTGGACACAGTGTCATCCAAAACTTGGCAATGTATGTCTTCCTACACACAGTGAAAGGGACACCCTTTGAGACTCCTGACCAAGGAAAGGCTCGCCTGTTGACACACTGGGAGCAGATGGACTACGGCCTCCAGTTTACCTCTTCCTGAAAGTTCCTTAGCATCTCTCCTATTATACTCTACCTTCTGGACAGCTTCTACACCAAGTACGATGTTGCCCACTTCCTCATCAACACTACCTCACTGTTTAGTGTACTGCTGCCTAAATTGCCCCAATTCCATGGGGTTTGTCTCTTTGGCATCAACAGATACTGAGGGATAGAGCTGAGGACAACCCCACAGACATGGAGAAGGTAGTAGAACAAAGGACCAAAACATCTTTCCCTTCTCCAAACTATCTTTTGTTTCTTGAAAGCCTGAGAAGTACAATTTTTCCCAAACTCGGGAAAAGAAGAGATAGGAAAATGAAACCATTGGATCCAGCCCTGCTAAAGACAAGAGTGAGCCAGGAAAAGCAAATGAAGTTAAGAGTCACATCAAGTAGATGTGACTTGAAGATATACTCATAAGTGAAATAAACCAGACACACATATGTAAATATCCTAACAGGAAGACATAATATTTGGGCAATTTGTTTGATGATTATATTTCCATATTTTTCACCCCTACTGCTTTCCTACCCCATTTTGCTATATATTTTCCTTATAATAAAGAATTTTTTTTTTAAAAAAAAAAGAGGAAATGTTTATTTGGCACGCAGTTTGCATAGGTTTCAGTCCATCACTGGCTGGCTCCAAGGCAGGTTGGCATGGCAGAGGGGCACAGCCCAAGAGAAATAGTTCATGGCATGCACAAATCAGCAAAGCAGGAGGCAGAAGCTATGCAGTAGGAAGGCAGCGAGTGAGAAGCAACACAGCAGCGCTCTTTCTGCCTCTTACACCTGATCTAATCTACCCAGTAGGTAGCACTCACACCCAGGGTTGCACACACAAAATCATACCATCACACCATGAGTCAATCCCAGCCTCACGACCTTAATCCCAGCATCACACATTCTAGATCCAGCCACCTCTGGAAGGCCCATCTGTGACTGCTTGAGGCTTTGGAAGACATCTAGATACAAGCCATAGTATGAGTTGTTATTGAACCATACAATAAATGCTTAAATTAAAATTTTATTACAGGTGCTTCAGAGACAGCTCAGTTATGGAAATCAGTGTGAAGACTCTTTAGAAACGTTTGACTGGGGGTGCAGGGAGATGGCTCAGTAGAATAAGCGCTTGCCTGGCAAGTGCTAAGGGCCTTAGTTCAATCCCTGGTTCTGAAAAAAAAAAAAAAAAA
>NW_004524674.1:4182248-4190846 GCF_000260255.1 Octodon degus | reverse complement strand
AAGGGCCTGAGTTCAATTCCGGATTCCACCAAAATATAAATAAATAAATAAATAAATAAATAACAGGAATTTTGTTTTCACTCAGTGCTTTTAAAGATTTTTCTACTTGGGATTTTTTTAATCTTTTGTTTACTAGACTTTGGGGGTTTGTGGTATTTCTCACATTTTTTTCACTCTTAGCCTCTTGTTATGGCTTGTGTCTAGTTGTCTCGCCCAAAGTCTCATGCAGTCATGGGATGGACTTCTGGAGTTTGTGATTAACTCATGATCCTCTGGAATTATGGGTGATCCAAGGCTGGGATTATGGGTCTGAATACTGCTGGGATTATGGGTGTGAGTGCTACACCCATCCTGGGGCAGATAGCTTGAATGCAGACTTGCTTGCTATTGCCATTGTTGCCGCTACTTCTCCATTTTGCTCTCTGCTCTTTGTTGCTGCCATGAAAGGTTGCTTTCTGCCATGTGCCACTCTGCCTTGGAGCCAGCTGAGTATGAAATGAAACTTCCACTGGCCGTGAGCTAAATAAACCTTTCCTTCCTTCGTTTTGGGCATCAGGTATTTATCCCAGAAACTAGAGAAGAGTAACTGAGACACTTCTTTTATCTCCTTTTCTCCTTTTTCTTTCAACTTCTTTCTCCTCTTTTTTTTTTCTCCATGCCCCTCTCCTCTTCTTTCTTATCTTGCTTTTATTTCCTGTTTTTGCTTGCTTGCTTGCTTGCTTTCCTGTTGTACGTTACGGGTCGGTGCCGAAAGAAACAACGAGAAGACCTGATGAATGTAGCTCAGAGGTCTCACTGAGATTAGTCTCTCTCCAAGTGAGCTCAGAGCCTCAGAAGCATCTCACATTTATTGAGGGGTAAAGTCAGACTAAGGAATGTGCATAATTACCTAAGTGAATACAAACTACTATCTCTATTGACTTCCACTATTTGCCTAACACTAGGCTCAAACAAACGCTAGCTGATAACATCCCAAGCAAGGAATCAGAGGACAGGGCACCTGCAGGAGAAGCTGTTATCTGCTGCCTCGGTCCCAGCTTGCCAGGAATTTGCAAACAGACAGCAACCCTCCTTGGGCTCAGTCCAGTGTTCCCTGCTCTTAGGACATCAGGCTTTAGTCTTAAATCTATATCTCTACACTTTCCTTCTTTCTTTCTTTTTTTGAGACAGGATCTCTCTCTCTCTCTCTCTCTCTCTCTCTCTCTCTCTCTCTCTCTCTCTCTCTCTCTCTAGTTCAGACTGGCCTTCAGTTCACTTTGTAGCCCAGGTTGGCCTTGAACTCACTGCAACCTTCATGCCTCAGCCTTCCCAGTGCTGGGATTACAGGTATGTGCTACCACAACTGGCCTTTTTTTCTGCATTCTTTGTGGTGAATATTCTGTATCACCATTAATCAGCTTCTATCCCTCAATAAGAGGCCCTATCTCAGGGTGGGGATATAGCTCAGTGGCACAAACACTTTCCTGTCCAGTGCAAGGTCCTGAGTTGAATTCCAGACTTTTTTTAAAAAGCCCCTATCTTGCTTCTCTTGCATCCTTCTCATATTCCATACTCTCAAATATTCTTGTCCTCCCTGCCCACCACAAATGAAAGCTGTGCAGTTGGGGTGCCTGAGGTTTCACATCACACAACCCTGGGGGCTATCCAGTGAGCATTCCTAGGGCATGCTGGGACCTGGACTTTTTCAGAGTAACTCCATCTTAATGTCTATCCAGGTCTGTCTTCCTTAGCCTTTGGTTTTATTCCCAAAAGGATCTGGTTTACATATGTATAAAGAAGATCTGATTAAGTAATAAAGTTGATTATATGTGGTGAGGAAAAATGAGGGGAAAAGACTTTACTTTGTTTCTTGCCTTCCTGTCAAGATTCCAAGAAATAAAAGAAAATTTATTCCTAGAACAAAAATTTCTTTTATCGGCCAACATTTCCTTCAAGGGTTTCCTTAAGCCTCAGGAAGGCAAGTGACAGTTCTGGTAGACTGAGCCCACTGGGGCAGAGGGATCTGGCTTGTTATAATGGTTTTTGGGCTTGATGTTACTGTGAATCCTCAACTGTTATGTCCTTTGGGCCACCAGCGATAACCTCTTTTGTGTGACTTCCCAGCCTTGCCATCTATCTGCCACATCCCTTCTCAAGTGACCTTTTGCTCTCTCAGCCCATTACCAGGACACTTGATAAACTTTCACTTTCTTTTCTCACTATTTTCCTCCCCTTAAAACATGGGACCGTCACCCACACTCCTATACACTGCAGAACAAGCAGGCCAGGTTTTATGGTAGGAGCTTTAAACACACGGTCTTCATTTATCAACAACATCCCCATATGGCTGCTGCCACTATCCTCATCTTCTAATTCAGGAAATAACAATGGAGACATTCAGACAGAGGTGAATGTTAACCAAAATATGACAAAGTCAAGTTTCAGTTGATAGGAACAAGGAAATCTCAGTACTGTGGTCCCAGCAACAATTGTGAGACCATTGAAGGTCTAGGATGGAATAAAAAAAGAAGGGACAGGTGAAAAAAGAACAAACAACTTTTGTCTATATTTTAAAGAACTTAGTGTTGAATAGCTGGTGGGAGTCATGCTGCCTTGGGTGAGGGCATAAAGTTGTTCTTGAGTGGAACACCTCTGCCTGAAAAGAAAATTAGTTTAGCTCTGAGAAGCAAAAATATAGTAGAAAAAAAAAAAGGAAAATAAGAAGAGAACTCACTGAGGAACAGAAACAAGAAATTAAAGATGCTTTTGAAATATTTTATGCAGACAAAGGTGAAGCAATAGATTACCATGAACTAAAGGTGGGAATGAGAGCCTTGGGGTTTGATGAAAGAAAGAAAGAAAGAAGAAAGAAAGAAAGAAAGAAAGAAAGAAAGAAAGAAAGAAAGAAAGAAAGAAAGAAAGAAAGAAAGAAAGGACGTGCTGAAGATTCTTAAAGATTATGACAGAAGCCACAGGGAAAATCACCTTTGAAGACTTTAATGAAGTTGTGACAGATGGAATATTGACTATGATGTGTTGTGGAGGTGTTATTTTCTGATCATAGCTATTTAGAGTTCTATGTGCTTTCCTTATGTGTACATTAAATTCTTTCCCCCACACTTGGAAACTGTTCTGCTATTATTTCATTGAACAGGAATTTTATGCTACTGTTATCTTCTGACTTTTCACTAATTCCAATTTTTAGATTAGTCTTCTTTGCATCATCTGGCAGTTTTGGGTCCATTCTTTAATGCTTTTGGTTGTTTTTAAAGCATCTTTCATGAATCCAACAGAAACAACAGCCCTGTCTTCAAGGTCAAATACTCTGAACTCAAATTGATCACTTCTGCTTTCCATATTTCTGATAGAACTTTCAATTTCCCAAATTTTTATTTGGAGCCTTCTTATTGAGTCTAATTCTTTTCTGTGATGGTTTGTGTTACTTTTCTCTCACTGCTGAGACAAAATACCTGAGACTCAATGTTAAAGGAGGAAAGGTTTAGTCACAGTCTGTAGAGGTTTCAGTCCATAATCAGTTAGCTCCAGGGCAGTGACACATGGCAGAAGGGGCAATGACTGCTAGTGGCAGAAGACAGTAAAAGCAACAAAAGGGGCAGACAAGATGTTTTCTAATATTGTATGTAGACTACCAGCCCTAGGGCAGGTGTAGTACTCACACCCTTAATCCCAACATCGCATACTCTAGATTCAGCCACCTTTGAAAAACCCCTAGGACCACGTGAGACTTTTGGGGACATCTAGACAAGAACCATAGCACTAGTATGTTGGATTAACTAATGGTTAATTTGTACCATCCAGATGAATTAAATTAGCATGGTGCTGGTGTGGGTGCCTCACCTGAGGACTATTGCCAACAGCATAAGAAGAAAATTGGAGAGGAAACTCGTTTGCTATTGGTTCTTCTGGAGGAGCTTGTTGGGCTGGCTGTCCTGATATGAACTCAGCTGTTTTCATCATCAGAGGAGCTCAGGTCCTTGCTGTGGCTGTGGATGGCTGCAGGTCTCTTTGGGGAACTTTGGTCCTTCCTGTGAGCTTGTAATGTTGATACACTGTGCTAACTTGAGAAGTCTATAAGCTTAACTAACTCAGCAGTTCTGCATCCACTTGGGTGAGGGCATAAACTTACTCCTTTATGTGTCAATTTGAAAAACTGAAAAGTTTAATTAGGTGACTTAGCAGGAGGCCACAATCCTTGCTTTGTAAATGTCCTACACCCGTGCAAGTGGAGGGCACAGAGATTGTGTGAGCACCACATCCAACATAGGGCAGGTAACCTGCATGCAATATAGGGGAAAAAAGTCTTGTTCTCCCTCTTTTGTTCTTGCTGATTTTGCTGTCTTCTGTCACATGGAACAGTTTCCCCTAACCATGCCATCCTGCCTTGGAGCCAGCTGCTTATGGACTGAAATTTCCACAAATCGTAAACTAAATGATCCTTTCTTTCCTTACCTTTGGGTGTTGGGTATTTTTGTCCCAGCAAAGAGTAAAGGAATTAACACCAGCATTGCTTCCTGGCTCAAGTGCAGCTCCCTCAGCTTGCTGGCACAGATCTCTCATCTTGGTGGCACAGGATTTCTAGCTGCCACCACTGACTTTTGGGTCTTTGCAGTGCAGATCTTTGATACAGGCTTGCATGAGACATTGCCAAGGGCTCTCGGCCTGCAGTTGGACTTGTGGAGGACATTGCTATGGACTCTATTAGCTGTACTTTTGCGGGACACTGCCATGGGATCTAGGCCCTCCCCTGGGTTCTTTGGGTCTTTACTGTATGGAGCAATCTCCTGCACATTTTTCATCTGACTCTCTAAATGAATATTATAAAATAGTTCCATAAATTATGTGTCCTGTATTAAAATATTTCCCTTGCAAACCCACCTACAAGTGGTCATACATGTTTTGTATTGTTTTGTTTAGCTGTAACTTTTTTTAGTGTCTTCTTGAGACTCTCAGATCATTTTTTTGTTTTCTATGTATTTGGTACAGGGTCTCACTATGAAGAATTTGGGTGTATGGCTTTATGTTTCCTTCTTTTTAATGCCACATGGATCAGCTTTGGGGGACTTGGGAATTTTTGTAGACTTTTTTAAATCTTTCATTTATTTATTTAGTACAGGGCCTCATTATGCAGCTCAGACTCGTAGTTATCCTCCTGTCTCAGCCTCCCAGAGGTGGGATTACAGGTGTCCACCACCACACCCACTTTCAATGGCTGGCCCATTGCGTCCAGGGTTCCAAGTCAGAATGGCATGTGGTACCAGGGATCAAATCTGGTTCCTTATAATTGCCAGGCAGGTGCTCAGACCACCAAGATATCTCCCTGGACCTGACAACATTTTCTTGTCTTCTCATGTTTCTATTTTTTTTTTTTGAGGGGTGAGGGTTGTGTTGAGGCTTTCAGACTGATCATAGTTGAAAGCTTTGTTTCTAATATACAGACTTCTTTAACGCCTGCTTTTCAATGATTTCCTCTGGATGTAGCTAACTCTTAGTGTTTGGCTATTGTAAGAAAAAACTACCTCAGTTTACTTGAGATAGGAAGTTACAGGTTTCCAGGAACAAGCCACAGCATGGGTAATGCCCCAAGGTAATCCAGACATTGGTATCCCAAGGAGATCAATTAATACCAACAGCTATGTCACCTTGGATACAGTAATAATATCTAATACAAACTACATACTGACAAACCCTAAGGACAAATAAAGTATAACCATAAAAAAGAGACACCAGATTTTTAACCATAAAAAAGAGATCTGCAATTATACCATGAATATTAAGATAAACCAAAGATCTACTTTATAGAAAAGCCTTGTTAACAACAGAAGAGTACTCAACAGCAATAAAGTAAACTATCTAGAGATTCAAGGGTTTCGTAGTTATACTAAAAGTAATACTAACTAGTTTAGGTATACTACTAAAGGTATTATAATTAGCAAAGACAGAGACAAATTTTAAGCAAAATTTAGAAAATTAATCAGTGTGGAAACAGTGAGCTTTGGGGTTGAGGGCATGGGTCTGTCAGATGGTCACACTGTTTTCCACCTTGCTCGGTTGAAGGTAGTCATAGGGTAAGTCCAGGCGTGCATTCCGGTCCTCAATCTCTTTGTCCATGGTAGTCAGCTCCTCTCGGAATTGCTTCAGCACTTCCTGGGGCTTAAGACCCGAGAAATATTCCTCCGTATGCTGCCCCAGGGACACCTGGAGTGGGGCAAGACAGCTCAGCATTTCAGGCTTCTCAGTCAGGAATGCTGCTCCAAGCAGCACCGCCAGCCCCCCACCCTGCCACCCTCTGCGATCTAGACGGCTGCTTCTAACCATCACAGGTTGGTGTCTGCCAAGGAAGTTGGTGACAGTCTGCTGCATACGGGCTTGCTGGAGACTAGGCAGTGAGTCCACTACGTCCTTCTCGGTCACATCCTTAGAGGTGGGTGGCGGTTTCCGCATGGTACAAGGGCCATTAGGGACCCAGGAGTACCAGTCCAGCTATAGATAGGACAGGGACACAGAGCCCCAAGTTATAGCTCAAACATTTAGAGACCCCCACCCCATCTTCTATAGCCCAGTAGCCAGGGAACATAGGTTACCTGGCCCAGGTGGGCAGAAGAATGCTGACCAGTACACGTGAAGATGCACATGGTAACAAAATGACAGAGCTGATCCCGGGACTCTAAGCAGAGGGGGAACCTGGATGAAGTGGGGAGAATGAGAAATCTTGAGGCCAGGACCAGAGACAGATCTAGAGCAGGGACAGGCATCTGGGGATATGTGAAAGAACTAGAAGTGCTCCTGGTCTCTAGCTTCTGTCACCCACACATAGTGTGCACTCAAATCTTAATGAACCTGGGAGCTCTAGGGAAAGGACAGGAACAAGGAAGGGAAAATAACTAAGAGAAATCATGCATTTGACTCCAGAGAAAGCATATAGTGCATGAGGAGGGACAACACTGCACGAGAAGATGAGAAAGAGAGCCAGAGAGATCAGGAGTGACTGCTGGGATTTCCAGGAACTCTGGAGGATCAAAGAACAGGTGACATTACAAACATGTGTAACGCTGCAGGAAAGGTGGATTGCGGACAGTGTGTGGAGACAAGGCAACGGTGGGGGATCCATGCCTTACCCTCGGTCCTGGGCCCCCTGCAGTCCAACCTCAGTGACTTCTCTACACCATGTCTGCAGCTCTGGGTCCTGCTTCACAGCTTCATCACTCTTGTAGAAAAGCCCAACCATCCCTTTCACATACCTGTTCCCCAGGGAAGAAGGAGCTCAGGTTCAGGTAGCCGGTGTGGAACCTCCCGTGCCCCGCAGTCTGTCCCTCTCCACGTCACCCTCACCGATTGATGATTTCCCAGAGCCTGAAGGCATCTTGGCCATAGAGAGAAGATTTCACATCTAGGAGCCCACGGTCAGCCAGATCATCAGGAGGACAGAAGGAACGATATGTCAAACAAGCTGTGGCTCTCTGGAGAATGACCACATGGGCACCCCTGCCTGTACTCACCACCTGAGAACAAAGCAAGGTTGGCCAGGCCAGGCCAGCAACAGACAGACAGACACACAGATACAATGACAGAGAGAGAATAGAACCAGGAGGTTATTCAGTTATAGAGTAGATCATTGTGAGGCCTCTGGTAGATGCAGCAGCACTTAGGGGAGGACTGGGTACAGGAAAGCTCCCCTGGAAGTCTAACTCTGAGCCCTCCTCCCTGTTCATCATCCCTTTTTCATACCAGATCAAAAATTCCGTATTCAGAGACGAGGTTATTCCGGGCCAAGGTGTTGATATCCATGGTATAGCGAAAGTGGGGGATCAGGAGCTGATTGTGAGGAAAAGGAATGGAGCACCTATAAGAGCCCCCAGACTGAAAAGTGGGAGCACAAATGAAAGGTTCTTTCCTTTAAGAAGGAAAATGGAGAGGCTGAGTCTTGGTGAGAGACAAGACTTGGAAGAGACAGCAGGACAAATATTTCTTTGGCTCTCCCAAGATCAAAGCTTTAGGAGTCCACTAATTTGCAGTCTCATACTGTTCCTCAGAATTACAGGAATGTCTGATCTCACATCACACACTCTAGCAGGCTCTCCACACTTCCCCCTTCGTCTTCCCTAGCACTTCACCCCACAACACACACCACACAAACATGCTCAATGTTGGATTCGCTATAAAAGGAAACCTTCCCTGACCCACCCCTCTCCACAGCCTCCTCTCAATTCCCCTTTCCACAAAGTCTTTGCAGCCTTAGCGTGACCTTAGCCTCCTCACTACAGATTCTGTTCAGTCCACACCAAACAGGCTTGCAGTGCTGCCCCTTCCTCCAGAGAGCACATGCCAGTGTATTCCCCAGTGCCTTCCACACTACCACATCCTGCCTGCCTTTCTCTGTAACTCTGCGACACCTATCCTCAGCACTAGAGACAGACAACTGCCTGCTCTGAAGAGCTTTCTTCTCCTGGCTGCCAGGAATCATGCTGGTTTGTTTGCTGTAACCTCAGTGGATATCTTTTCTCATGCTTTTTCTTGCTCCAGTTTCTGTTCAATTTTTTAAGAAAAAATTTTTGGTCAGGGAGATAGTTCAGTGGCATAAGCACCTGCCTGACAAGTGCA
>NW_004524674.1:4169847-4175261 GCF_000260255.1 Octodon degus | reverse complement strand
CAATAGTAGTCTTTCAGTTATTCTTTTGTGTTCAGTAGCAGAATATTTTCATCAGCACACTCTATAAATGGACTTCTCTTCCACCGTATGGGTCATGATTCCACTTGAGTCTACAGGGTGGATTTCAAAGAAATAGCTGTAGCACAGTCCCACAAGTGATGCCTAGCCACTGGTAACTGTTGTGGTCATTATGCATGTCCACAACACACTAGAACTTTGTGCAATATCCTATCCTCAAATTGTTAGAAGTGCTGATCATTTATTTGCCATTCCAGTATTTATCTTATGTTTTACTCTTAGTACTTCTATGTAATCATGAAAACTTTTTCTTAGTTCAATTTTTTGAAACATTTAATTTTTAATTAGTATTTAATTTTCTGAATATTGCTTAATCTTAATTTTTGTTCTGAGGTTTATACTATATCTTTAACTTACAATTTATTTAAAAGACATCATATGATATCTACTCCTAGTATTAGAAACTTTAAAAAGAAAAAAAAAAAACTCACCATTCTACTCTCAACTTCTATGAGCACACCCCTTTTATACTGTGTGTATGTAAGATCATGCAATACTTGTTTTCCTATGACTGGTTTGTTTTATTTAACATGATCTCTTTCAAATGCCTCCATGTTGCCACAAATGCAGGATTTCATTCTTTTTTATGACTGCATAGCATCGCACTGTGCACATGTATTGCATTTTTTTATCTGTTATAACCTGACCAAAGCGCCACCATCCTGTTCTGTATGCGCCGTCTTAGTGAACCATGTCAGCTGCTGTAAAATGTGTGCCTGTCTCACAGAATTTCTTTGTTTCTATGTCACCTGCTGTAAAATGTGAGCCTATCTCACAGAACTTCTGTTTCTGCAAGCCCTCACCCCACCCTTAGTTCCAAAAATGTCCACTGCTGTTCCTACACCCTTAAATTCCAAGAACTTCTCCAGACCTCTAGCTATATCTAGTCTCAACAGCCGCCATGTCTCCTTCAACTCCCCAAGTTGTCCCCTGCCTGCTTTGTAGTTTTAAGCTTTATAAACCCCATGTTCTCCACCCCCTTCAGGGTGCACTTAGGCACTTTGTGCCGGGTGTTGCCGATGGGTACCCGCTAAAATAAAGTACTTTTTAAACTTTTGAGCCTGCCTCATTTTTGAGTTACAACATTTGGGGGCTCTTCTGGGATCCCCACGGGAACTCAACTCTCCCATTCAACATCTCAAGGCACCAACAAGGTAAGATAACAGACCTTTTACTGGGTTTGGTGTGCATGTTTGTTTCAGTGGCCAAATTTTTGTGGAGGGGACGCTCTCTGGTTTGCAGAAGGGGACAACTTCCAGTTTGGTTTCTCCTTGAGATTTTGTTTGGGCCAGTCTATTTTCTCTTCGAGATTTTGTTTGGGTGATTGTTATTTGTCTTTGGTTTTGTTTGGTCTATTTGTGTTTGTCTGTCTTTCTTTGTCCCCGACTATCATGGGACAAATGTCTTCTGTGTCACTAACACCCCTAACCTTGGTCCTTAACTATTTTAAAGATTTCAGAGAACAAGCCGAAGGGATTCAGAGAACCTGTGTTTCCTGGCAAACTGTGGGCTTTTTGTGAACTTGAATGGCCCTCCTTTAATGTCTCTTGACCTCCCAAATGCACTTTTGTTCTTTCCACAGCTCGGGCCTTTGCCAGGTCATTTTTTGACCCACCTGTCCATCCAGATCAGATCATCTACATATAAGTCTGGATTGACCTCATCTAGGATCCACCCATCTGGATCAAGAAATTTATCAAGGCCGTAAACCACCCTCCTACACCCTCCCCACTTCTTGGCCCCCTTAACTCCTCCAAAAAAAAAAATCCCCTCTTCTCCCCCATCCATCTCTCTATCACCCTCTCAGGATCCCCCTCCGGCCCCCACTCAAGGACTCAGAGCCGACATCCTCTACCATCTGTTGCTGACACCCTGAAATGACTCAAGGTTTGCTGTTCTGGACACCATTCTCAGACAACTGGCCAATTCCACCTGGTCGCGCTGGCAGTTCCAACTGATAAGAAGCAGCTGTGACCCCCGACCATCACCCTCAGAACCTGCTTGTTCCACCTGCCAGCCAGTACACAGATAAATTCATTATGCAGTTGTTAAAATATTGGTCAAAATGTGTTGGTAAATCTAAGCTAAAATATAAAATTGTTATAAAGTTATGGTATTTCTTTAATGGGACATTTTATGACTATTTTATACTTGTATACGTTGCATTTGAACTAGTTGTTAAATGTACTGGTATTCCTTGCTCAATTTTAGACAATAACACTAGAAAGGGTAAGGTTAATAAGCTTCCTAGTGGATTTTATGTAAACTTCTGTAAAATGAGACTTTCAGCCAGCCTGGACTTAGAAAATCTACATGCCTGCATATAAAAATGGGACTCCTTTTGCCAATTAAATGACATTAGGTTGGCAACCGTTCTTAAAGACTTGGAGGACAGGTTTCACTGGGATAGACTGGTTCTGATCCCCCTCTACATGCTAGAGGGAATGTCGGGCCTGATCTGTTTCAGTTTCCTTGCTTTGACTTTACTCCTAATTTTCCTACTCTTTACACTTTCCTTTTTAGAGGCATATAAAATTGGAAGAAAAAAAAACAAACCTATGACTGTTCCAGCTAAGTAAAGCCCTTAGAAAATGAGCATTTGTTAATGCCAAAGACAGAGAAGTCATTCTAGAAAAGGACACATACCCTGTCTCTGGGTCAAATGAGACAAAGAGAACTATGCCCATCCAGGAGGACACATATAAAAGCCATGTCTCAGCTTAGTGTTCTGGGCAGGTCTCCTTCAGGAGACTAAACCTGAGACACAGTGGAGAGAACCGACTTGTGGGTGACACCAGAAGAAGCTATCTCCAAAAGCAGCACACTTATGAGACCAAAACATTTAAGTGTGAAAAAAAAAATTTTGACCTTTTTTCCTAAGTTTAGATATCATTTAAATGGGTAAGAGATAAGTTATAGACTTAAGGCCTTTACTATAAGGTGCTTAGGTAATCTTGTTCAGGCTTTTTTAAATATTCCTTGTAGAATTTAGATGAACAGTGGTTACTCTGTCAGCTAGTAAATGCTCTTAGAACAACTGCCACTCTTTAAAGCAGAGGACAGGTTTCCCCAGCCGTTCTTCGGTGAATCCACACTAAAGCCTATGGCTGATGGAACGTTGACCAGAGAAACTGCTGGATTCCTTTCTGGAGACACCTCTGGCTGTGTGAGCCAAAAGAAACTGAGAATACCTAAGAGGTTAAGGTGCCATACCCAAAGGTTCCTTGGTGGAAACTGGCTCCTAATCACTAAAAGCTCCCCACTTACCTATTGTACTTTTTCTCTCTGCTAGTAAACTAGAAATTTTACCTGAGCCTTTTAGTAAAACAAGTTAATGATTCACTCTTTCAAAAATAAGGCTGAGACAACTTACAATAATGGTTATCAGAAAAAGCTTACATCTGCTTTACGTGTTAACTAAGAATAAGATGATTGCCAGCTGTATTGTGCTTTTACCAATATTGTAAAATGTGATGCTAAATGATAAGTTTCACCTGTGAGTTTCAAGGTTAACTCTTGTTCAGTTGCTAAAAATATTTATGTTGGGCAGGCGGTATAGCTCAGCGGACTAAGCGCTTGCTTAGGTAAGCGCAGGGGCTAGGGTTCAATACCTGGCTCCACGTGCCGCGCCGGCCCTGCCTGCGGGTGTGCTGAGCCTGCGATGGAGTCTGGGTGCCATGGTGCACACCTGTAATCCCAGCACTTGGGAGGCAGAAATCAGGAGGATCGCTACTAATGTGGGCTATGTAGTGAAACCCTAAACAAAAAAAAAAAAAAAGAAAGAAAATCTAAAAATATTTATGTAATGTTAATCTTAAACCAAGCTTTTGACTTCTATAAAAAGGCAGACAACATTATAAGCTGATGTTAAATTTAGAAATAAATGTCATATTGTCAATTTTGAAACAACCAAAAGATAAACAGCCAGTCTATCGTGGTTTAGCTGTAACAGGAACTACCTGCTCCCACTGGAGCCCAAGCAGTCAGACCTCTGCTGGCCTAATAGCCAGGCAGGAGATTATAATAAAAAATATTTTGTAATATGTATTCTTGAAAGTCTAGAAAGAACTAAGACCAAGCCTTCAGTTACTAAATTTCAGCTATTTACCAGGAAAAAGATAAACGCCCCTCTGATTTCTTAAAATGTTTAATAGAAAAACTGGTAAAGCATAATTTTTGAGAAGCTAATTCAGTAAGGGGGCAGATTACTTTTACTGATAAGTTCATTATTTAGTCAGCTTCAGATATTAAGAAAGAGCTACAAAAGATAGCTTTTGCTCCAGACAACTCACTTGATGCTTTATAGGACACTAAGGAAACAATGTCCTATAATCGAAACTGGGAGAGAACCAGGGAGAAAAAGCAAAAAGACCAAAAACGGCTGCCTTTGTTGTGGTCTCAAAACAAACCCTAACTCTGATTCTCTGGGCTCCAAGAAGAGCTCAACGTACCTACTACTGCTGTCAGAAACCAGGCCACTGTAAGAGGGACTGCCTTAAAAGGCCCACAAGCCATGCCCTGACTGCCAAGACAGCCACTAGAAGTGAGACTGCACTCTGAGGCGGGGGCCCAGAGCTCAGACTCAGCTTCCCAGATGGTCTAGTAGGACTGAAGGGCCCTGGGCCTGCCTCCTCCTTCTGGCCAAACTGTCATCTCTACCTGTCACCTCCACTGAGGAGCCCTGAGTAATCACGACTACAAGAAAAAAACCCAGCCGATTGCTGGATATTCTCTTTCTCTTTCTCCAACCCTGACCTTTATTCCAGTCATCATCATCTTATTTTAGTTGTAATTGAGATATATTGTTCATATAGATAAAATCTTGTCAATGTAAAAAGTGTCCAATAGCTTTGGGCCTATAAATAAAGCCAGGCCTGGCTTTAAAACATAAAACTCAGAGCCAATGCTAAAAAGATAAATCCTTTCATAGTGCCCCTTCCTTACAATAGGAGTCATATCCAAAACTGAATGGGGCATTAGTTTGATCTGACTGAATACTATATATTTCATGATAAATATATTAAGTTAGCCTGATTGATTTTTGATGTAACTCAGATATTTCATGCTGATAGTAAACACAGATGTAACTTTAAAAAAAAGAAATATGCCAAATTGTACTTAAATTAGTTAAAAACATTGACAATAATAATAAGGTATTAATCTGATTTTCATATGTTCTCAAAATTCAAAAATAATTATAAACATAGCTAGAGGGACTTATAGCAAACTGCCAGACTCCATAAATAAAGGGGTCTAAAAGCTACTGGGTTATGAATGCTAGCTTCAAATAGTTTATACATTTATCTGCTAGCTCAAAGGCTTGTGCTTTGATTATA
>NW_004524674.1:4167334-4169747 GCF_000260255.1 Octodon degus | reverse complement strand
TTATTATTATTATCATTATTATTATTATTTGGTACAGGGTCTCACTACACACCTCAGACTCATAGTGGTCCTCCTGTCTCAGCCTCTCCAGCTCTGGGATTACAGACGTGTGCCACCACACCCAGTTTCAGGATGGTACAGCACACCGAGGGTTTCTCAGGCCAGCACTATCTCCCCAGCCCTTTCTGTGCCATTTTCAAAGTCAGGAAACCCTAGAATTATATCCAGCTACAGATTTTCTGCTGTGTCTACAAGCCCTAGAAAACTTTATTTAGTATAATGGTTTTAGACACTTGTCTTTTCCAATAACTCTAAATACAATCCTGATCTCTTTCAGCAATTCCAGGCCCATCTGTCTAGCTGCTCTCCTGACATCTGCAGATGGATTTCTGTAGGCACTGGGAACTCCACATGGCCCTGTCTGAGCTCTTTTCCTCTCCCCACTGAATAACTTGATTTTCTCTCTCATCTTTTCATTTCCCTTTCCTCCTACCCAACATTCCAATACCATCATCCTACACTTCAGTCGCATCTTAGATCCACCATTATCCGTATTCCTTTCATTCCTCCCTTCTACATATCTCTTTGTCTGGAATGCCTCCCCACTATCCACTTGACAATGCCTCCATCAAAGTTTCTGCTCCTCTGGAAAACCTGTTCTCTTTGCCCAACTCAAAGCAAATGTGTGCCTGAGTATTTCCACCACACACTGGGGTGTGTGTGTGTGTGTGTGTGTGTGTGTGTATCAACTAACAATGCAGCCAACCTAACCTAGTAAGCCACAATGTTAGACCCTGGGCAGGCTCCTACGGAGACTAGGAGCGTGAAGCAGGGAGGGTAGTTAGATGCAAAACCACAGAGATTAGATTTAGAAGTACCTTGTAGATAGGATGAAGGCTCGGCAAGCTCCTCATTGTGGCCACAGAAATGGTCTCAGCCACCAGATGTCCCCTTAGCAGATGTGACTGTAGCTGGTGCAACTGGAAATCAGAGCTACGGACCCATATCTTGGCCAGCAGCCAGGCCATGGGGGGATCTGAAGGCAGGAAGAGCAGAGGAGGAGGCTGTCCCTGTTGAGGTGGCTGGAGCTATGCAGAAGAGAGGATGGAAGCTGAAGACCTGTGGGCCTAATTCCCCAGAGGAGATCAATGCACAGGAAAAAAGATAATTGGGTCCTTTTACCTGAATGGCCATGGGTAAAAGTCTTCCATCTGGCTGTAGCTTCAGCATGACCAAAGGGGCTGCCACATACTGCTGCTTAAAGGCGATGACATTTGGCTTAATTCCATCCAGCAGGGAGAAATCAGCTTCAAACAGAGATCCAGCCTGGAGGGGTGGGCACGGAGAGAAGGATGTTGGTGTCACTGCTGGACCTTCTCTCATTTGCCAAGGTGGAGCCTTCAAAGTGGATCCTTCTTCAGCCCCTCCATGTCTTATTTTAAACACCAATTGTTTGCCCAGTACCAAACCTCTGAAACCAAGATTTTTAAAAAATATTTATTTATGTATTTATTTAGTGGCTGGCTTAGCCTGCCCTGGGGGCAGAGCTGGCATGGCATATGGTGCCTGGATAAAACTGAGGTCCCTGAGCTTGCCTAAGCATTAGACCACTGAGTTAACATGCCGGCCCTGAATGCAAGATTTAATATTCAATATTTTCCATCAGATTTTGAGCTCTGTGAATTGAACTTTCTGGTTGCCTAATATATACCACCACTCCCAACCAATGTCTTCTCTTATCCCCTCCTCTGCCACTTGGGCCAAATGTGCCACCAAACGTTTCTTTTTTCCTCCCCCATCCTCCACAAGTAATTCCAGCTCTGCAAGCCTTCATCCCATCTTTCTTATCTTTCTTGTGGTTCTGCTGCAGAAGCTTGAGCTTTTAAAGCTGAGGCTGAGATACATTTCACTAGGAGAAGAAACGAAGGTAGATGAGAAAGGAGGAGACAAAATGGAAATGCAGGAAAGACTGTTTAGATCACAATCCTCAAGTAGAGGTGCTCTGTGGCTCACGCACACACACAGGTGGCAGTGTCTAGAGACAATTTGGGGTCACAACTGGGGGAGTGTATTTTTGTAAGTAAAACCCGGGACCGGTAGTAAAATCCTGTAGTGCTCAGGATAATGCCCTATAACAAAGAACTACCTGGTGCCAAAGTGGAGAAGCCATCAGAGCAGGTAAAGGAGAACACAGGTGACCGTAGTGCACATGGAGCAGAGGAAGGAAAGAGGAAAAACGAGAGTAGGAGGTGGGATGCTAGCTGGGGCGTGCATGGAGGGAGCAGGGCACCTGAAGCTCTTTGTCCAGCTGGGCATGCAAGTCTTCCATCCCCGGGGGCAGCACCAGCCGGGCTGGCAGGCTCTTAGAGCGCCTCAAAAGCATGGGGTTTGCCCCGTTGAGGAATTGGTACCC
>NW_004524674.1:4161536-4165474 GCF_000260255.1 Octodon degus | reverse complement strand
TGTGTGTGTGTCCAGCTCAGCCCACCAGGGGGCGAGGCTGGCTGGCATGTGGTGCCGGGGGATTGAACCGCGGTCCCTGTGCTTTGCTAAGCTTGTTCCAAGTAGGTGCTTTAGACCACTGAGCCATCTCACCAGCCCCTAGAAAATTTATTCTTAAAAGATACCAAAACCCAGGTAATCATACAGATTTTGTCTATAAAGACATAGTAAGGCCTTAACTGTCCACCTCATACAGCCCAAGAGGTGGCACAAAAACCAGTGGGGACATGGGAGATACTGTCTGTTCTCCCATTTTGACTTAACATTAATTGGACCTATGATTATATTCCTTCTAGTCCTAACTAAATATATACAAGCTAAGTTATAACGCTGATGAGTCAATGATTTGACTCGGCTACAAAAACCAGTGGAGAATGTTATAATCTGACCAAAGCACCGCAATCCTGTTCTGTATGCGCCGTCTTAGTGAACCATGTCAGCTGCTGTACAATGAGTGCCTAGCTCACAGAATTTCTGTTTCCATGTCAACTGCTTTAAAATGTGAGCCCATCTCACAGAACTTCTGTTTCTGCAAGCCCTCACCCCACCCCTTGAGTTCCAAAAATGTCACTGCTGTTCCTACACCCTTAAATTCCAAGAACTTCTCCAGACCTCTAGCCATATCTAGTCTCAACAGCTGCCATGTCTCCTTCAACTCCCCGAGTTGTCCCCTGCCTGCTTTGTAGTTTTATAAATCCTACACTCCTCCCCCCTTCAGGGCATACTTCAGCACTTTGTGCTGGGTGTTGCCGCTGGGTACCAGCTAAAATAAAGCGCTTTTTAAACTTTTGAGCCTGCCTCATTTTTGAGTTACAACATTATCCATTTATCAGTTGATGGACAGATTGTTTCCATTTCTTGGCTATTTGAATAATGCTTTAATCAATATGTATCTGGTACATGCCTGTAGTCCCAGCACTGATGAAGAGGATGAGGCAGGAGGATCATTGAGAGTTGGAGACCAGCCTGGGCTGCAAAGGGAATTCAAGGCCAGCCTGAACTGCATAGCAAGACCCCATCCCAAAAGGCAAAAAAGAAGAAGAGGAGGAGGAAAAAAAAGAAGAGGTGGAGGAGAAGCAGAAGAGAAAGAAAATATATCCTGAAATTTTGCTAAATTCATTTACTGTAGCAGTTTTGGAGTTTTTGGGATTTTCTACATACAAAATCATGTCATATACAGTGATAATTTGACTTCTTTCCAGTGAAGATGCCCTTTGTATTTCTCTCTGATGCCCAATTGCTCTGTCTAGGACTTTCATCAATGTTGCAGAAAAGTGGATGTCTTGGTCAGCTAACTGGAGAGCCAGGTCTTAGAATATTTCATCTGTTTAAAATTTTCCTAGCGGCTGGGGAGATGGCTCAGTGGAATAAGTGCTTCCCTGGCAAGTGCAAGGGCCTGAGTTCAATCCCTGGTTCTGCAAAACATAAATAAATAAATAAAATTTTCTTAATACATGTTTGCAGGACATGATAATTATATTCATTGTGGAGAGTTCATGCATGTATGTAACACATCTTAGATTTTTGCTTCCCTTCCCCTCCTTTAACTCCCCCTTCAGCCTTCTGTTGGTCTCCTTCACCAGAGACTTACTGCCCTATTTCTTATTATTTATCTTATTTTGTTCTTTAAATTATTTATCCTCTGAATTTATCATACAAGAAAAACCATGTGATATTTGAATTTGTGGATCTGATTTATTTCATGTAGGATGGTCTCAAGATCCATCCATTTTCCTACAAATAACTCAAAGTATCCTTCTTTTTGGCAGAGTAGTATTTCACTGGCTATAAAAAACACATTGTCTTTATCCGTTCATAAATTGATAGACACACAGGCCTCTTCCAGGATTGGGTTACTGTGCGTGGTGCTGCTGTAAACACGCATGTGTGTGTATCACCGTAATATGATGTCGTTACTTCTCTTAGGTACGTACCTAGAAGGGGAACAGCTAGGTTGAACGCAATTTCTAATTTCAGGTTTTTTGGGAACCTCCATAGTGATTTCTATAGTGGTTGCGATAGTTTGTATTCCTACCAAACATAGTAAAGTGTTCTTTATTCCCAGCAACCTTGCCAGCATATGTTATTCTTCAGGGTATTTGTTTGTTTGATGGTTTGTTTGGTGGCTGCCATTCTTTATAATGATGGAATTTCAGTGTTGTTTTTACTTGCATTTTCTAATGGTCAGAAATGTTGAACATTTTCCATGTATTTTTTCATGTACTTGCATTTCTTATTCTGAGAAGGGTCTATTCATTTCAATTGTCGTGTGTGTGTGTGTGTGTGTGTGTATGTGTGTGTGTGTGTGGTGTGTGTGTGTGTGTGTGTGCTTTAAACAATTTATTTCATTGAATTGCCATATAGTGACTTCCATTTCATTGATACATCTTTCCCCCACGGTGATTTACAGGATCTTCAAGCCAATATAAATGTTTCATAAATATTCGGCCACGTGGGTATACACCTACATAATACCTCAGCAATACTTTTCAGCCAGAAAAACATTGAAGAATGAAGACCACACAATTAACTAGGTATAAGGAAAATCTGCTTCAAATATTTGTTTCTGTTTAATAAAGAAAACCATCCTAAGCAGGCATGGTTGCGCATAGTTGAAATCCCAGCACTTGAGACAGGAGGATCGCTGTAAGTTCTAGACCAGCCTGGGGGCTACAAAAGTGAGCACAAGACCAGCCCAAACTGCATAGTGAGTCTAAAATAAATAAATAAATAAAAACCCAGGGCAATTTTTTGTTTTTAAGTAGGGCCTAGAACACCTAACCACTGTTTAGGTGCTGAGTGGCAGAGCTCCATCCCCAGCTTGTGCCATGAATTCATAGGGCACAGGTTCCAGCAACTCAGGCTGCTTCCCACTGATTCTCGCAAAGTGTGCTTCTCTGGGTGGGGCTGGCTGGCGCTTCAGTTGAACCAGGGACCTTTCTCTTTGGCTTCCATCCTTTTCTGATCATATTTCTTGACATGTTTCAGGAAGCTAGTTCAACTCTTTGAGTGTTTAATTTCTGCAATATGCACATTAATACTCTTAGCAAGTATCTTGCCCTTAACTTGCTCGTCTATAACAATGCCAACAGCATGCTGGGTAACATTGTAGATTCTTCCTGTTTTGCCACGGTAACATTTGTGTGACACTACTTTTTGCACAGTACCCATTCCGTTGATGTGTACAATATCACCTTTTTTGTACATTCCCATATGTATAGCCAAGGAACAACCCTGAGGATTTTTGTTTTTCTGTTTTTGCAGAACCAGAGATTGAACTCAGGCCCTTGTGCTTACTAGGGAAGTGTTTAACTGAACCATTTCACCAGTCCAGCCCTGAGTTTTCTAAAAGGCCTAGAGAGCATATACCAGAGTCCCTCCCTCTTTCCCTTTGTGTGTGTCATTTTGGTGAATTACTAGATGATGGCAGTCACGTCTGAAAGGGAGTTGCCAATTTTTTTTTACTGGCTCAAGCATTAACTAGACATCATCAAACTGTAAAAGTAAATAAAAGCTACCACTATGCCACCCTTAACAATATAAAACAGATTTGCAATAATACGATAGACAGATGAATAAAATTGTTATATAGTAAATATCTAATAAATTCAGTAATGATAAAACAATAGGAAAAAAAGATATTTCAAGATTAATAAAACTTCCGGGCTGAGGAAATAGCTCAGCAGTCTAAGTGCCTGCCTGGCAAGCACAAGGACCTGGGTTTGATCCCGAGGTTCCCATGCTGTGCTGGCACTGGAAACCCAGGTGTGCAGTGCCAGCCACCAAAGTGGTGATGTGGCTCACACCTGTGAACCCAGCACTGGAGAGGCTGAGACAGGAGGATCACTATGAGTCCAAGCTGTGTGGCGAGAACCTGTATTTATTTATTTATAAATAAA
>NW_004524674.1:4159193-4161085 GCF_000260255.1 Octodon degus | reverse complement strand
ACACTCCTGTTTTTGTTTTTGAATGCTGAGCCCCACCTCATCTTTCCTGCTGGATTCTGCTAGTCAGTCCTGTCCATCCTAGAGTTGTATTCACCCCAGCCACTCCCAGTTCCCAGTTCCCATTTGCTTGTGTGCATCCCAAGCCATGGCTCTCTCTGCCCAGCTTACAGGGTATGGACTTATGAGTTGCCCCCAACACAGCTCCAGAAGACACCCCAGGCTGTGGCAGTTATCTGAGCTGAGACGAGCTGTGTCCTTGACTATGTTGGCAGACAGCAGAAGCAAACAGACCACTGAGTTCTACTGGACTTAATGAACTTTGAGACCCAGATCCCTCCAAAAACTACACCAACCAGATGGGCTGCATATTAGTGCTGGTGTTTTCTCCAACATTTTAGTCTCTCATTTTTTTCAATTCAATATGAACTTTCTCCCTTCAATTTCATGCTCTCATACATACTTGATGAAAAAAACCACCAAAAACTGAAGAAATTCTGCATAAGTGTCTGGGCAAAGGTTTGTCTGCTACCTCCTCCCACCTGTGTAGATAGAATGGTTCCTGCAGGCAATAATTGGTTTTCTTGGAGCAATAAGTGTTCATCTGCATGCCCATCCTTGCTAGAAGAAAAAATTCCTAGAGAAGAAGCCAAGAAGATAGTAGGTAATCTACTCCACTGTTTAGCCTTGACAACGTGAAGTCCTATATCTTCTTCCCCTTTGCTAACTTCCATGCTCTACCATTCTCTCCTATACTCCTTAGAGTCTACAGAGAAATAAGACAAGTTGGAACTCTTCTTGAAGACACTATGCATTGTGGTTCTTTCAGCCTTCCTTTTTGCTCTCTACCAGTGTCTCATTCAAAAACTCCAGTGAGATTTTTAATTCAAAAACCACTAGAGCACTGTAAACAGGCAGATCACTATGAGTCTAAACTAGTGGTGAGACTCTGAACACCCTGTAGAACCTTTCCTAAAATACAAAACTAAACCACTAGAACAACAGCAAACACAAATTGCCCTATGAAAATATGCCCTCAAATTCAGAAGACATGTCAAGTAGCTTCTACTCTGCTGCGTCCTCCTCTTTCCCCATCTCTTCCCTGTTCTTGTTCCTCTTCTCATTCTCCTCCCCCTTCTTCTTGGATATAATGGAAGAAGAGGACTGGATGCTGATGCTCAATATTCCTAAGGTCTCAGAGTTGTTCTATAAACACATCAATGCACTAGACTACACTCAAGGGTCTAGGAATTCATATTCTGCCACTTTTCCAGTAGAAAACAGGTGGCACAGTTAAATTAAGATAATAAAAGGAAAGTTCACTCACAAAGGAACTAACTATAAACAGGATGGGTAAAGTATGAGAGAACTAAAAGGATAGTGTTGGAATCTGGGACAACAGACTGAAGTTGTCACCACCCTTAGGCCCAAAAGTAAAAAGGAAAGCAAATATGACCAAAACTCAGATAATTTTATCTAGAAAAGCCTCCGCTGAAACAGGAGGGTCCTTTTGTCAAGTAACTCAGTCTGAAATGAACTTCTAGAATGCAAGATCAGGGAATAAATACTGCCTCACTCTATAGCCTTCCTAGAATCCTTTTCTAAAGCTATATGTGTTATGACTTTTACAAATAACTACAACACAAGAACTTGAGGTCTCCAAACAAAGTAATGGTAAGGAGTTGGAGACATTAATTAGGCTTGACTGTATACATTACATATACATGTTGAATTGTAACACTATACCACATTAAAATAACATTTAATAAAGATAAGTGCTGGGGGCCTGGCCCTAGCCCAGGCCTTTAAGTGGCTGCTTCCACAAAGCTGTCAGCCTCAGGTTGCTGGAGTTCGAACCTCACAACTCTCCCGCTGGCCAAAAGTGCCCTGAAGGC
>NW_004524674.1:4155323-4157898 GCF_000260255.1 Octodon degus | reverse complement strand
TGCCTCCTTCAGTGGCAACTAGATTTCATTTTATTGAATAATTTCCCAGAGCAATGTAAAAGAAAGTCTGACTCCAAATTAAGAGGGCATTGACTGTGCAAAGCATGATTCAGACAGGACCACCTTGGTGAGTAAATGACATTTTTAGGGAATGATGACAGCCGCAAATGACTTGTGGATCGCCAAAGTTGCCAACACTCCTGTGCTATGTGATTGGTTTTACAAAGCACTAATTGGAACAGCAAAAGCAGGATCAATTATGAGAAGGGCTTATGGGAAAAGTTGTGTGTACTTCACTCCATCCTATCCTTCTCAGAAAATTCTGCTGGTCTCCATAGGTAGTCTAGCCACAGAGGTAAGTGATCCTGTTGTGTTATAATCTGACACATAGCCTCAGCTCCCAGTGGGGTCCTCTGAACAGATGAACCCCGGCCCAGCGCGAGCTACTTCAATTTGAGTTGGAAGACAATTCTCACTACATATTCAGTTACCTAAATCTCATCACTATGTACATGCCCCTACCTTCCTTTGCACATTCTTGTACTGGTGAAACGCTTTCTCATGGAAGAGAGCCACCACTAGTACTGTTGTTAAACTTGCCTTAGGACACATTGCCTTGGGAATTACACTTGGCTTTTCAAGGGACTGTTCATTTCCATGGTAAATTCATCTAAAAGTTCAATGAATACTTCCTCTGTCCCTGTGGTCCTGCCTAGGAAATATTGCCAAGTAGTTTTTTAGAGCGGCTGCCAATTTACATTTCTAGCAGCAGGGCCTGTAGGTTCTGTTGCTTCATATCAACACAATCATTCCATAGCTCAAGGTATTTTCCAGGGACCCCACTTAAAAACTGACTGAATGGATGTTGGAAAGTAATTAGCATTCTCTGCATGAAACAGAAAGCCCCAATACAGAGAAGCTATGGTGGGACACCAACACCTACACTTTCTCAGGTGCTTTCTAAAATATGTTATTCCCAGTAGAGAAAAGCCCCCTGGGTTCTGGTCTATGAACTGAACAGATGACTGTTGAGTACCTTGTGAGTAGGGAGGACAACAGACAAACATCTTGGACATAGCTTATATTAACACCACTGTTAGCTCCACTTCTTAATTCTCCATTCCTTGGCATCTTCCTTTACATCTAGATTTCCTCATAATATCTAGAAAATGAAGGAAAGATCCACTCAAGAATGGGGAAATGGCTCAGTGGAATAAATGCTTCCCTGGCAAGTGCAAGGGCCTGTTCCACCACAAAAAAAAAAAAAAAAAAGAAAGTAAGAAAAAGAAAGATCTACTTAGCCCCTAAAGTAAACTGCTCCTCCTTTTTCCCCCCACGCCCCCCCACAGGCTGCTACCTCCTTTATCCCATGTCATCAGTCACATCCCTCCATCTGTTTTCTGTCTTGTAAAATGTATTGAATCTTCCATATACTGTAGATCTTCTTCCAGTTCTTTACTGGGGGATTGATCGTTCTTATGCCTTTGCTATGACTTTTATGGAATCATGAGAAGAAAAAGAAAAGGAAGAGCACTCCACTTCTTGTTGAATCAAGTTTTTCACTTGGTTGAGTGCACAATTTGTTAGTTTGACCCTTACTAATAGAAATCAGCCACCTTCCAGTGGTTCGTAAAGCTCTATTGTGTGTAGAAAGAAGTGGAACAAGTCCTTTTGTGCACAAAGAACTGAAACTTGTAGAAAGAAATGAAAAATGTAGGGAAAAAGGAAAAATACCCTCTTCTGCCAAGACAGTATAAAGAGATCTATGGACTTACTTCCAGTGAAATTAGTGAGAAATATTTTTTAAAGAACTAGATAAAGTCTCTGGAAGGGATCCCAAAGGCAGAGAATAAATGAAGAAACATGTACTGGAGAAAATCTGAACCTTAATGAGCAAAACAAGTAAGAGTCTGTGCAATTTAAGCCAATAATTGCTCCCTCTCTTTCCCACACCAGCTCAGTAAGATGGAAATTCCACTCCAAATGGTTCAATTCATTAGGAACACAGCTTTGGGGCCAAGGATACAGCTCAGTGGCATAAGCGCCTGCCTGGCAAGCACAAGGTCCTGAGTTTGATCCCCAATACCAAAACAACAACAACAAAAAACCAAACAAACAAACAAACAAAAACCCACAGTTCTGTCCTTCAGCTCAATTCATTTTCTTTCTCAAGAATACATTCACATTTTTCGTAATGCTTCTTGCTCCCTGATGCTGAGAACGAGTTCCTGGCCAAGGCAGCTGACAGGTAGGGGTGTCCCACTTCCATCCAGCCTTCTTCATGGGACAGAGACCACCTGCTCCACAGGATGCAGAGATTGAGCCCATTTTACTCTTCAAGAAACATGGAGGGAAAGCCAATGAGACCTAAACCTAGCAAGAGAAAGAAATAATAAAA
Source organism: Octodon degus (assembly GCF_000260255.1). NCBI lineage: Eukaryota > Metazoa > Chordata > Mammalia > Rodentia > Octodontidae > Octodon > Octodon degus. The sequence continues at coordinate 4,155,500 of NW_004524674.1, read as the reverse complement.
ATTAGATAGAAAACAAATGAAATTTCCAACTTGGGCCCGGCAGAATGGCTCCCACAAAGAAGAGTGGCAGGACGAGGGGCTATTCTGTGGTCAATGAGGTGGTGACCCGAGAATACACAGTCAACATTCACAAGCACATCCACAAAGTAGGCTTCAGGAAGCGCGTCCCTCGGGGAC
>NW_004524674.1:4150214-4155017 GCF_000260255.1 Octodon degus | reverse complement strand
GAAAGGAAAGGAAAGGAAAGAAAGAAAGAAAGAAAACAAATGAAATAGAAACACTTTTTTAAACAGCAAAATCTTAAATTAAAAGTAGGATCTTGGACTGCATCCATGATTGAAAAACATTGAACTAGATTTACTAGGATAATAAGAGGAAAAAAACACGCATCATGAAACTGAGATGAAACTCCCTGTTGGGGGGATGATTATAAAAGAATACTACAATCAGTTGTATGTGTGAATACGAGGGAGCCTGCATAAATATGAACTCATTCCTAGAAACACACAAGCTATCAAAGTGGAATCGAGAATAAATAGCAAATCTAAGCAGAATTATATCAAGAAAACAAATCTATAATCAAAAAACTCCCCTTTTTCCTATCCTCGTTCCTTTTTCATTTTTAACAATTTCTTCCCATTTCACAGTATCTATTATACAATTTTTTCTATTATGCATTTTAGACTTAATTTACTTTTTCAGTTTCTCCCACCAGGGAAACAATACAATGATTTCACGTGTGAGTCTAATTTATTTCACTGTCTCTGTTCCTTTTCATTCACTGCTGGGACAAAATATCCGACACCCAAAATGAAGGAAGGAAAGGTTTACTTAGCTCACAGTTGGTGGGGATTTTAATCAATATTCGGCTGGCTCCCAGGCAGAGTGCCACATGGCAGAGAACAGCAGTTCATGGCAGCAGAAAACAGCGAAGAGCAAAGAGAAGGACAGCAGGTGCAGCCTCTAGCCAGCCTCTCCCCTCCTTATATTATAAGCCCAATACCCTGGGGTGGGGGCGTAGAACTCACAAAGTGTACATGCCCAGCTCTTGCATAGGATGAGGATGTTACCAAAGTAAGAATCCTGGCTCTCTACTTAGTCACTTAATTAAATTTCTAAACTTCTCAAGTTGACACAGTGTATCAACCAGTTTACTAATGAGTATAGCCTCAAGTTGGGCCCATTTACCTATAAAAGCCTCAAGTTTGTCATACTTCATGGCTGAGTAATACTCCATTGTATAAAAAGCACACTTTTTTATCCATTCATTGATTGATGGGCCTTTGAGTTGTTTCCAGGATTTACTGATGACAAATTGAAACAGTGAATAAATAATCTATAAACGTGAATGCACATATATCACTGTAGTATGATGTTTTTAATTCTGGGAAGATATCCAGCAGGAGAAGAGCTGGGTCAAATGAGACATCTAACACTAGTTTTCTGAGGAATCTAAACACTGATTTCCACAGAAGCGGCACCAGTCTGCACTCCCAAAAACAGTGAAAAAGTGTTTCCTTTTTCCCCATAGCCCCACAAGTATTTGTTATTGGTTGATTTTTTGATGAATGTCATTCATTTTGGGGTAAAAGGGGATCTCAGTGATGTTTCAATTTGCACTGAGAAGAAGTTTTGGTATGCTGCCCAGACTAGCCTCGAACTCCTGAGATCAAGGAATCCATCTGAAAGAAACCAGAAAAACCCCCCTAAATACATGGAAATTAAACAACACCCTAATCACCAATCAATGGGTTACAGATGAAATTAAACAAGAAATTCAACAATATCTACAATTTAATGAAAATTCATCCACAACTTATCGGAATTTATGGGGTGCGATGAAAGCAGTTCTCAGAGGGAAATTTATAGCTGTGAATTCACACATTAAGAAAACAGAATAGGAACAAATAAACACCTTAATGCTGCACCTCCAATGACTAGAAAAGAAAGAGGGAACCAAACACAGAGCCCAAAGACAGGAAGAAATCATAAAGATGAGACCAGAAATTAATTCATTTGAGATGACGAAAACAGTTCAAAGAATTAACGAATCAAAAAGCCGGTTCTTTGAAAGATTAAATAAAATTGATAAGCCCCTAGCTAACCTCATCAAAAAGAGGAAAGAAAAAATTCAAATACAAGCAATAAAGGATGAAAAGGGTGTAACTACTACAGACCCAGTGGAAATTCAGAAGATTATCAATAGCTGCTTGGAGAATCTTTACTCTCACAGAATAGAAACCACAGATGAAATGGACAGACTCCTAGAAAGGCACAAATTACCAAAACTGAATAAAGAAGATATAATGACTCTCAATAACCCAATAACAGCCAATGAAATATGAAAGGTAGTAAAGAGCCTGCCGACAGAGAAAAATCTAGGTCCTGATGGATTCACAGCTGAATTCTACAAGAAATTGACAGAAGATGTAATCCCTACACTACTCAAACTCCTCAATGAAATTGAAAAGGAAGCAAACCTCCTAAAATCATTCCTGAAGGCAAGTATTATACTGATACCAAAACCAGGGAAAGACGCAACTAGGAAAGAGAACTACAGGCCAATCTCCCTCATGAACATAGATGCAAAAATCCTGAAAAAAATACTAGCAAATAGAATGCAGCAAATCATCAAGAAGATCATACACCATGACCAGGTAGGATTCATTCCAGGGATGCAAGGATGGTTCAATATTTGAAAATCTATAAATGTAATACACTATATCAATAGAGCGAAATCTATAAAACACATTATCATCTCAATTGATATAGAAAAGGTTTTTGCCAAAGTCCAACTCTCATTCAAGTTCAAAGTCCTACAAAAATTTGGAATAGAAGGCCTCTACTTCAATCTGTTAAGAGCCATCTATGACAACGAAATGGCTAATATAATTCTCAGTGGGGAAAAACTGAAATATTTTACTCTGAAATCTGGTACAAGACAAGGATGTCCTCTATCACTTCCTCCTATTCAATATAGTTCTGGAATCATTAGCTAGAGCTATTAGACAATAGGGAGAAATAAAAGGAATAAGAATAAGTAAAGAAGTGAAACTATCATTATTTGCAGATGATATGATACTTTATTTGGAAGACCCAAAAAACTCCACCAAGAAGCTACTAGAATTGATAGACAAATTCAGCAGCATAGCAGGATACAAAGTCAATACCCAAAAGTCAATAACCTTCCTCTACAAAGATAACAAACACACTGAGAGGGAAATTAGAGAATGAATACCTTTTACGATAGCCTGCAAAAAATGAAATACCTTGGAATTCATCTCACTAAAGAAATCAAAGATCTTTTCATGGAAAATTACAGTATTCTGAAAAAAGAGATTGTAGAGGATTTCATAAAATGGAAAGATATTCCCTGCTCCTGAATAAGAAGAACCAACATTGTGAAGATGGTCATACTCCCAAAATTGCTGTATAGATTTATTGCAATCCCTATCAAACTACCACCAACATACCTCCCAGACCTAGAGAAATTATTCCTAAAATTTATTTGGACCTAGAATAGCAAAGGCAGTCCTGGCCAACAAAGACAAAGCAGGAGGCATTACAAGTTCTGACTTGAAATTATACTACAGTCCTACTATGATAAAATCAGCATGGTATTGGCAACAAAATAGACCTGAAGATCAATGGAATGGATTAGAAGATGCAGAGGCCTCTAGGAACACACTCAGCCACCTGATCTTCGACAAAGGGGCCAAACACACTTACCACAAGAAAGATATTCTCTTTAACAAATGGTGCTGGAAAATTTGGCTCTCTATATGCCAAAAACTAAAACTTGACTCAGGTCTATCACCATGCACTAAACTAAAGTCAAAATGGATTAAAGAACTGAACATTAAAACAGAAACACTAAATCTCCTGGAAGAGAAAAGAGGAGAAACTCTTGCTGGCATAGGGATAGGGAAAGAGTTCATGAACACAAATCAAATCACATGGAAAATACTTGAAAAAATTAACAACTGAGTCCACCTCTCATTGAGAAGATTTTGCACATCAAAAGAAATTACCAACAAAGTATAATGACAACCCACAAACTTCAAAAAAATCTTAACTAATAAGCACTCAGACAAAGGTCTGCTCTATAGAATTTATAAAAAACTAAAGAACATTTGGGCCCCTAAATTTAAAGACCCAATGCACAAATGGGTGTCTGAGATGAACACATACTTCTCAGAGGATGAAATTAAAGAAGCGAATAAATATATGAAAAATATACTCCTCATCACTAGCCATCAGTGAAATGCAAATTAAAACAACAATGAGATACTGTCTCACCCCAGAAAGAATGGCTATCATAAAGAAATCAACCAACAACAAATGTTGTAGAGGCTGTGGGGAAAAGGGAACTCTTGTTCACTGTTGATGGGAGTGTAGACTGGTGCAACCATTATGGAAATCAGTGTGAAGACTCCTTAAAAAATTAGGACTGGAAATCCCTCTCAAGCATCCTATTCCCCCTACTGGGAATTTTCCTGGAGGATCTGAAATAGTCATATCATAGTGATATATGTGTACCATGTTTACAGCAGCACAATTTGTGATAGCCAGATCTTGGAAACAACCAGGTTACCCGTCACATGTGGAATGGTTGAAAAAGATGTGGTATTTTTATACAATGGAGTATTGCTCAGCTATAAAGAATGATAAACTTAAAGCCTTCATATTTAAGTGGATGCCACTTGAAAATATACTTATAAGAGAAATAAACCAGATCCACATGTGTAAATACCATATTGTCTCCCTAGCATAAGAACCCAAAAGAGGAATTACATATAGAAAGGTACAACACAAAGAAAAGGAAAGCGAGAACTTGAGGATTGGACAATGAGGAGTGGGCAAGGAGAAAAGCTGGGAAACATGACAGGGGCAAAGCCATGCATTTGTATGCATGAGATGGGTGGAGCAGTGATCCTGGGGGACGTCAGCAGGTTTTTGAGACTGGCGGTTGGCTGGTGAGATTCTCACCTTGACTAATTGTATATGCTGGTGCCTGTGAACCAGGTGAC
>NW_004524674.1:4148075-4149963 GCF_000260255.1 Octodon degus | reverse complement strand
TAAATTTCTTTGTAAAAATATGTAAATGCTTATTTCTACTTTTTAAAAATTATTTTCCTTCATATTCTGTAAGGACTTAAAGTTCAACATATCAATATTTGATGGAAAAATACCTGTTCCATGATATGCCAAAGATGTTTGATATTTAGACACATAGGGTAAACCAAACTGCATATATTGCAGGTTAATAATAAGCTTCTCTTCCAGAGGGTTAACAACCTCAGTTAGCAGATCAAAATTGGAGAAAAGGAAGGGCTGCAAGGTCAGCCAACATTTTGACCCTAGCCTTTCAAGGTCAGTGAAGACTCGGGACATAGGAGAACCTGTATTTTAACTTCATGTAACTCAGTTGTGCTCCAAATTTTCTGGTAAAGGAGATTATGGAGCCAAAGAGGAATGTGATCGATGATGTATAGTGTGCCTGGGGAGAGCCACATGGAGAGAAAAAACATTCTCTCAAGCTTTTATAGAGAGCAAATTGGTCAAGCAATGGTCATGACTCATCCTCAAGGTTGACATTGACAAAGGCTCTACAAAGTGCAGTACAGGGCTACAGGATAAATCCTGAGGGTATTTGACTGACCTTATCAGATATAAAAGTTACATTTCTTGTTATATAGGTCTTGCTTTATCTTGGTCTTAACCATCCAGCAGAAAAGTATGAAAACGAGGTATATAAAGTAAAGCCATATTAATACAATGAGCTGTAAAAGGCTCAAGTTAATAACTTCTGAGGAAAACCCACTAATATTATAGATGGCTAGACAGTGTTGAATTGTTTACCTGGATTCAAACGCCTATAGTATTTAGATGCCAATAAAATATCCACCTCTGACAGGACTAAAAAAAAAAGGACACAAAGGAAAGATCATTTTGTATTTATATATACAAAATAGTTAAGATAGATATACAGTTACTTTTGCTTAGTTCAATGAGAAGAAAGAGGTGTACTGATAGTGTTTGGACAGGCTATCCTGTCTGTTTCTTGTGCTATGGATAACCACTAAGAAAATAACAATATACAATGTATTGATTATCAAAACTATCCTATTAATCAGTTTTGAAACTGTCTCATTCATATTTGTTTCTCAATTAAATTTTTAGAAAAAGGAATCCATCTGTGTCAGACTCCCAAGTAGCTGTGCCTAAGGCCTGCACTACTGCCCCCAGCTTTAATGCAACTGATGTTCATAGTCTGATCTTGTGCTCTGCAAGTGTTCTGGATTAATTAGCTTAATTCTCTTTTTGTACGTGTATGGATTCTTGGGAATTTCCATGTATGGGCTGATTTCACCTGTGAAAAGAGACAATTTTACTTCTTCCTTCCCATTCTATGTGTCTTTTATTTCCTTTTCTTGCCTAATTTTTCTTCAATCTCCAGCATAACATTGAAGAACAGTAGGAAACATGGACAGTCTTGGTTTTTTTGTTTGTTTGTTTTGTTTTGTTTTGTTTTGAGGTACTTGGTATTAAACTGCAGGCTTTACTATCAACTATAGATAGCTGCAAAATAAAGGAATGAAGGAAGTCCCTGTTCTTATAGAACTTGCAATTATAATAAACACACAGACAATAAAATAATAAAATTTACATAAACAATAAAAAATAAAAATAAATAAACTGCAGGCTCCTTGTGAGCTATGTAGTTGCTCTACCCCTAAGCTCATCTAAAACAGATGTGTCCCACCCTGCTTGGCTTGGTGTACATTTTTTTAGGCTACCCTGCAGCCCTGGTATAAACATTAGTTGATCATGATGTGTGATTAACCATCCTCCTATGCTAGCTTTTCTGTTCAATAAATCCCCGATTTTCTCTCTTCTTGGGTTTTTTCCTTATTTTGCTTAAGAAAGTTCTCTAGAAGCACAAGGGCCTGAGTTCAATCCCTGG
>NW_004524674.1:4144508-4147975 GCF_000260255.1 Octodon degus | reverse complement strand
AAGAGAGAGAGAGAGAGAGAGAGAGAGAGAGAGAGAGAGAGAGAGAGAGACCATGACAGAAATAGAGACAGACAGAGACAGAGAATGTTAATGACTACTTCCATAAAACAGAAGAAAAAGGCAATACTAAAATTTCCAATAGTGAGATCTTAATCCTTTTTCATCCTCATTAAGTTGACATGACAAACTGCAAATACTTGAAGTACACAATTTTTAAGCATTGCTATGTGTACACACCTATGCAATCATCATCAAAATCAAGATAATAGTAAGCATATCCATGAACTTCAAGATTCCTGACATTGCTTTGTAATGTCCTTTGATACTGCCCCTCCTCACTCCTGTTTCCAGGCAACCACTAATCTGCTTTTTTATGTTCTAAAATATTTTAAAGGGGCCAGGGAGATGGCTCAGTGGAATAAGTGCTTCTCTGGCAAGTGCAAGGGGCTGAGTTCAATCCCCGATTCTGAAAAACATAAATAAATAAGTAAAAAGTTCTCCAGGCACTTTCTTTTTTTTTTTTTTTTTTTTTATTTAGTACAGGGTCTGCAGGATCTCACTACACAGATAAGACTTGTAGTAATCCTCCTGTTTTCAGCCTCCCAAGTGCTGGGATTACATGACTGGCACCATGCCCAGTCTCCGTTGCCCTCTCAGTGCATCATGAGGGCGGGGCCAGCAGTAATCTGTATTCTTGTCAATGAAGTCTTTTATATGAACATTTAGTCTCTAATGTTTTTAATGTTTTAAAATTTCACATTGTTACATCACATTGACTCAAGAGCAATTGTGTGGTACAGGTGGCCTAATCTGGTACAGGAGCCTGGAATGCTGGGCACCCCCTTTCTAGATAGCATGAGATATAGATATGAGGCTTGGGTCACCTGTACCCACTCTGCTGTCCTCACCAAAACCAGTGTCAGGAGGAGCCTGATACACTGGGAGCAAAGAAAAGAAGAAACTGCAATTTTAAAAACATTAAATCAAACTAAACCTACAGGCTGCCATGCTGTTGAGATTTATTATACAAGTTAAGAAATTTCACATTGTAGAAGTCAATTTAGGATGAGTTTTTCTTTGTGTTAGTGATGTTTTTATTACTTGCAACAGAACATATTCTCACCATTGTATATATTTTTCTGAAAAATTTGGTGATTTCTAGCAGTCAATTGTGCAACACTATGATATCTAATCCCAGGTTTTGTTTATGGATCTTCTCTCATGACACCCTCCTCCGGAGTGGGACATGAAAACTAGAATTTCTCTTTCCCAAGACAGTCACAGAAACTCACATGTGTCCCTACCTAGCTGTTGGACAACACCTAGGGAGAGGCATGCTACACACACAGCCAGATGGAAAAGAATGAACAGCAGGCCTCACTGCATTTCCACACCTGGTCTATTGGCAACCAGGACTACACAGGAAGGTCTCCACAAAAACCCAAAAGGTTTTGAGTTTCAAAGAGTTTCTGGAGATCCAGTCTTAGCCCAGGCCCGTGACTGCCAGTTACAGAGCCACTGAACTGCAAGGGGGAGCCTTGATGAACTTCCAGTCAACCTGCTGAACGTTTCCAACCCAATACCAGAAGCCAGTGAACCCTGACCTCATCCTGCTGCTCTGCTGGAGTTCAGAACAAAACAGCAGGCAATGAACTGAATAAGCTAATAAGTGCAATCAGCCAGGGAACTCTACTGGGGAGAAACAAAATCACTCTGGGATTAACAAAGTATTAGTCACTGACAAATAAGTATATTTGGTTGTCTTAGAAGAAAGTCTGCATTTAGAGATTTAAGGGGATGGGTATTTGCACAGCATTATTCACTGATAAGAAAAGATATGGTATTTTTACACAATGGAGAATTATTCAGCTATAGAAAATATATATTCTAGGCTTTTGTAGATAAATGGATGCAGCTAGAGACTGTATTGGTAAGTGAAATAAATCAGGTCACATGTGCAAACATCCGATTATCTCCCAGTGTGAGAACCTGAAAGAGTAATTAAAATCTAAAAGGTATAATAGATACTGTAGTGGATTTCTAATTGGCAGTCAACTTATTACACCCAGATGAATTAAACTAGTACTGTGTTGGGTACAAGTGACCCACCTGAGGATTGTTGCCAGCAGCATAAAGGCAGAACAGAAAAGCTGCTAGAACACTATTAGGGATGCTGTTTGGAGAAGCTGTTTGTTGGAAGCTGCTAGTTCTCTTGGGCTATTCTTCTGGAAGACTTGTCATGCTGCCTTTCCTTATGAACTTTGGAGGAGCTCTGGTCCTCAACTTGAGCATTGCTTCCTGGCTCCAGAGGGGAAGATGGTGCACTTCTCAGCTTCATAGAGAAGCTTGTCACATTAGCTTTTCTGATGAGAACACAGCTTTCCTCATCACTGGAGGAGCTCAGGACCTCACTGTTGCTGAGGAGGGTGTTGTACTTTGGGGGGAGTTCTGGTGCTTACATTGAGTGGTGCTTCCTAGCTCCAGTTCAAATCCCTCAGCTTGCTGGCACAGATTCTTCATCCCACTAGCATAGACTTCCTAGCTTCTACCAGTGACCTTTGTGCCAGATCCGAGAAGTGGACCTACATGAGCCTTTGTTGTGGGCTCTAGGCCTCCCCTTGGTCTTGTAGAAGGCATTGCTATGAGCTCTAGGTTTTTAGCTGGACTCATGTAGGATATTAGGATCTAGGCACTCAGCTGGAGTCTTTAGTGTTTATATGTGTAGACAGATTTCCTACATGTCTTCTGTGTAATTCTTCGATGATTCATTATAAAATACTATTATAAAATGTGTCCTGTATTATATTGTTCACCTTGCAAAAGAACCCCAAACCACAATAGATACTGTGAAAGGAAACAAATTTGTTCAATGGGAAGGAAAAGGATGGGATGAGGAAAAGAACAAATGGAAGAAGGGGAAAAGATATATTTAGGCATATATGCAGAATAATTTGGACAATGGTACTGTCAGTTTCTGCTGGTCTTTTACAAGAGCAGTTGATGGTTAAAATTTTTTTCTTTTTATTCTTTTTTTTAATATCTTACAACTTTTGTTATTGTTTTGTTTTGATTTTTCTTTAAACAAATCTTGCATATTTATATCCAGTAACCAGAGCAACTAATTTGAAGATAGCATTGTGTAATAGATAATCATTATTGAATTCCTATTACTTTGTTTAGTGAAATTTTCTATCATTTCTAATGCTGTTTTTTACCATCACTGTTTTGTATTCTTTAAAAAATAAAAATGAAAGGATAAAAATTTTTTAAAAAAGAGTTTCTGGAATGCAGCACACAGAGGCTCCAGGAGGGTGGTGACCCAGACAGGGCAGGGACTGCACAGCTCTTCCCCAGGACTCCCCCATGCACTGCTGTATCTGGGTCCTGGGAGTCAGCCTTTGCAGTAGACCAGGATTGGACCAAAAGCACTAGAACTCTTGAAGTAGACCAGCCAGGACTCTTCCATC
>NW_004524674.1:4141780-4142852 GCF_000260255.1 Octodon degus | reverse complement strand
TGCCGCCTCCTCCGCCCGAGGTTCCTCTCCTGACCCATTATAAATCTTTGTATCCCGACCTTACTACTTTATAAGAGGTCAATTGGGAAGACTTAGCCAAAGAGGCTTCCAAAAACCGTCCTGACCCCGTTTCAGCACCAGTTGCTACAAAACTGCCTCCTGATAATAATGAACTGTCCACATTTGCTCCTCAATCTTCCGATGTGCTTTTGGACCTGGAAACTCGACTGTTTGAGAGGCTTATGTTACATTTACAATCTTTGCAGGCTGATCAGACACGTGGCACCCCTAAAATGGCGCCTGGGCTCAGCAGGCCCCTGCCCAAAATGGCGCCTGATCATGATAAGCTTCTACCCAAAATGGCATTTCCGGTTTCGGAAGTGATGGCCCCTGGCCAAAATGGGGCCGAGCCTCGGACTGTTAGAGCCCATGCCCCTTTTGCTGTAAATGTATTGAAAGAACTAAAAACTGCAGTTGCTCAATATGGTCCTACTGCAGCTTATACCATCGCTGTCCTTGATTCTATGACTCAGGGCTGGACTACTCCAAAGGACTGGCTAGACCTAGCTAGAGCAACTCTTTCGGGGGGAAATTACCTCTTATGGAAATCTGACTTTTTTGAGCAATGTGAAATTATGGCAAAAAACAATGCCGATAATGGCGATCCTTGGACTTTTGCCATGCTTACCGGCACAGGTGACTATTCCACTAAGGAAGCCCAGATGCGCTATGACGCTGGTCTTTTTGCTCAAATTAATTTGTCTGCAACTACAGCATGGAAAAAGCTCCCTGTAGAAGGGGAGGCAACTTCCCCATTTGCAGAAATTCAACAAGGACCAGAAGAGCCCTTTCCAGATTTTGTGAATCGCCTTTTACAGGCCGCTGAGCGCCTTTTTGGCAATGCCGATACAGCCTCCGACATTGTTAAACAACTTGCTTTTGAAAATGCCAACTCATCCTGCCAGGCCGCGATTAGACCTCACAGAAAAAAGACTGATTTGTCTGGTTACATACGTTTATGTGCAGACATTGGACCTTCCTATCGTCAAGGCTTGGCTATGGCTGCGGCTCT
>NW_004524674.1:4120245-4121684 GCF_000260255.1 Octodon degus | reverse complement strand
GGTAGGATACATGTATAGTTACATTCTCTTAATGAATAGTATGATTTGTTCTAATGGTGTTTGTAAATAGGATATTAAGTCCGCATCTTGTACAGCAATTAACGTCTAAGAAGAATGTATTCAGTGTGTTAATTATTGAAACTGTCCTACTGATTTGATTTGAAACTGTCTCATTGTTATTTGTTTATCAATAAAATTATGGCAAAAAAAGAAATAATTTCTGAACTAAAAAATGTAGTGATAACTATAATCAAAGAAGTACTAAGTGCTTCTAAAGAATACACTGATAAAAAAAATAGAGCAGAATATAAAAATGATATGCCCAACTGAGCAAGCTCCCATGTCTTCTCCACCACCTTAGACCCGCCTCACCGCATGGTTTTCCTCTATAAAAGTCCGTGCAAGAGACATCTTCCAGGGGAGGGGTGTTGGGGAGGGAAACTACCCACTCGGCCCCCTCTCCTGTCCCTCTCTCCGGACAGGAGCTTTCTTTCTCTCAATAAATATATTCTGTTCATTAAAAAATATATAAAAATGATAGAACCCTTGAATAAACAATTTAATAAAGAAATAAAATTTATGAAACAGGTTCAGGGCCATGGAGATGGCTCAGTAGAATCAGTGCTTGCCTAGCAAGCACACAGGCCTGAGTTCAATCCCTGGTTCCTCAAAAAAAAGTAAAAAAGAAACAGGTTCAAAGTGATATATAGGAAATTAAAACCTCAATCACAAGCTGGCAAAACCATTTGAGTGAAAGTGAAAATAGACTTTCTAACCTTTTTTTGTTTTCAGTTCTCCACATTTATTTTTTTGAGATGAATATATACTTCTTTTTCAAGGAAAAATAATTTTATAAAAGTAGAAATAAGCATTAACATATTTTTACAAAGAAATTTAGAAATCTAACTATATACAGTATTGTAACAGGGCAGACCTGTGACATTTTTTTTTCTTATTCTTGTTTTTTTCAATTAATTACCCTTTTAAAAAAAGAAAAAAGAAAAAACCTGTTGTTGCCTTCTTCAATTACCATTTAATATGATTCTTACTGACTGTTTACAGTAAGTAAACTTTGTGCTCTTTAATAGAAAAAACTAAGCTACCAAAATAAACCTGATGTCCCCAAAAGGTTTTCTATTAAGATTCTAAAGGACTGTAATCTAGTATTTACACCCAAAAAGTTGTATTTCTTGGTGAGCTCACCAAGCTAAATTTCTGTATACGATTAAGGGAATATATTTATTTATTTACAACATAAATACAGCAATATGTAAAATGTATACATTCTCTTAAGCCATTTCAGATGAATCTTATTTAATTTATGAAAAACATCCCCAAAACCAATGCTCACAGATTTATTCAGCCTCAACAAATAAGAAAAAGAAATCCCTTGGCTAGGCTTAGCTGTCCCACACATTCAACAACCAGGCATTCCTTCC
>NW_004524674.1:4117926-4119345 GCF_000260255.1 Octodon degus | reverse complement strand
CAGCTGGCTGGCATGTGGTGCTGGGGGAATCGAACTGCGGTCCATGTGCTTTATCAAGCTTGTTCCAAGTAGGTGCCTTAGACCACTGAGCCATCTCTCCAGCCCATTGAAGAGATTCTTTTTATCTGAAGTTTTTCATGCATGCAGTATTTTGTGTGATGTCTGACCGATCAACCATAAGGGTGGCAGTGAAGTAATATTTATTTATGACCATAACCTTCTTGTAATCTAAAAACAACAGATATTTCCTCAGCTGTACAGGCAGTGATGAAGTTCTCAGGGAGTGGCTGCCCCTCTGAGAGGAGCTGGTCATGTTTTCCTTGATCAATCAGAAAATGTTTCTGTTTCTCACAAGAACCAGATTGTGTGATGGATCTTGTGAAATGGGAAAATAGATGCTCAAATGGGAAAGGAAACTAGGAAGGGAAGAGAGGAAAAAATGAAGGAAACTAGGAAGGGAAGAGAGGAAAAAATGAACAGAAAAGAAAAAATAAGATGAGAAGAAAAGGATAAATTTGAAGCAAAGCTTTTGTAAATAAGGAGGAGAACAAGGACTGAAGGGAGGGTAGGGAAATGGAAAAAAAGAATCAAGTCAGGTTTATGAGGTATTTTGTTGGTATTTTGATAGGGAAAATCAGGTTTGTTGTGTTACCGGTTGGTCCCGAAAGAAACGACGAGAAGATCTGATGAATGTAGCTTCAGAGGTCTCACTGAGATTAGTCTCTCTCCAAGTGAGCCCAGAGCCTCAGAAGCATCTCACTTTTATTGAGGGATAAAGGCAACTAAGGAATGTGCATAATTACCTAAGTGAATACAAATTACTATCTCTATTGACTTCCACCATTTGCCTAACACTAGGTTCACAAAAATGCTAGCCAATAACATCCCAAGCAAGGGATCAAAGGGCAGAGCGCCTGCAGGAGAAGCTGTTATCTGCTGCTTTGTGGTCCCAGCTTTCCGGGAAATTTGCAAACAGACAGCAGCCCTCCTCAGTCTCAGTCCAGTGTTCCCTACTCTCTTGGGACATCAGGCTTTTGTCTTAAAACTATGTCTCTACACAAGTTAATATCATGTACAGCTGCAAATTCCCTATAATGAATGTGATCATTACATATACCTAAAATGTACCAATAAACTTAATTTCTTTTAAATTTTTTTTTAGGAGAGTAACAATGGTTAGTACATTGTGTATTGTTACTGCCAAAGTAGTTTCTCGTATTACAAGATATATGCAAGAAATAATAAGCAAATAACATAGGTACAAATCCTTTTTTTTTAAGTCAACAGAAAATGGAAATATACTTTTTAAAGCTTCTAATATTAGGAGAAAATATCATACAATGTCTTTTAAATAAATTTTAAGTCAAAGATACAGTATAGATTTTAGAACAAAAATTAAGATTAAGCAATATTCAGAAA
>NW_004524674.1:4115077-4116346 GCF_000260255.1 Octodon degus | reverse complement strand
TATACCACTGTCTTCTGACCTTTGCTGTAGAGCTTAGATAGAGTTATTACCTTAGCACCAGGTCCGGATCTACGAAGTTCCGATTCCTCCAGGTGGGTGTTGCTTGGATCTGGCTGCTGTGCTCCACTTCTTTCTGCTGCAGGCATTAGAGTTGAACCCTTTGTATCACTCTGGCAAGATGTTCTGCTCCTGAATCACCTGGGTGGGTCTTGCCTCTAGCCTCTTTGCAGGGAGTTCTGCTGAAGGGTTTCATACTGGGCCTGCAGCTTGGGTGGAGTGAAGATCCCGCGGCCCAGTCATCTCACTCACTCAGCCAAGTTTCAATCCCCAGTGTGCTGTGCTGGCCCCACCCCTGGGGCACTAAGAAGGCAATTGAAACCAGGCATGCTGGCACTCACCTATAATCCCAGCACTTGGGAGGCTGAAAACAGGAGAATCACTGATTCCAATCTACATAATGAGACCCTGTAGACCCTATCCTAAATACAGAAAGAGAGAGAGAGAGAGAGAGAGAGAGAGAGAGAGAGAGAGAGAGAGAGAGAGAGAACTCTGCACTCTGGGATGAACACATGCATCACCTGCTCTTACCTTCTGGGTAATATCCAGTCATCACAGAGTGAGACAATCTCACTGCTGTGCTTTAAGATCTCATCCACCACCTCATCGCCTCCAATGTTTCCCCATTTGCCTTTCTCTAGCCCTTCTGGTTTCCCTGCTATTCTTTCAATGTGCTGAGCACAAACCCACCAGCCTTTCAACTCAGTTTTTCTGTCTGCTTGGAACATTCATTTTTTGATAACTATTTACACCTTTTCATTGAATGTCTCAGTGTATTGGGCCTGTGGAGCAAATTGTTTTGCATTGATGGCAGGTTTCATAATAGCATCAGGAAGCTGTATCAGGAGAGCGCTGGCCAAAATAGCTTTGTCCAAGGTGACCACAGCGTATCCAGCCTGTCAGGATCCATTCCTAACACAGCTACTTCCATCTGTAAACAGGGTGCATTCAGCATCTGTGACTGGTAACTTATAGTGGTCCACAGTTATTTTGGGGGATCCAGTACAACATGTGGCACCTTGATAATTAGCTCTTGGCCTAAGGTGAGCTTGCCAGCTTTCTTGATCAGAATGACAGTGGCTGGTGGAGCACAGATACAAAGCGGGGAGGGCAGCCCTTAGTGACTAGATCCAAGTATTTACACAGGTAGACCACTGGCTGCTCACAGGAGATGACAGTATGAGTAAGTATCATTTCTTTGTGAACTCAAGG
>NW_004524674.1:4111038-4114467 GCF_000260255.1 Octodon degus | reverse complement strand
TTTTTTCTCAGGGGATCATGATGGCAAGCAGGAAGGGACAGAGAAACAGGCTGTCTCTGAGAAAAGATGCTGGTGGCTTGGCAAAATCTGTTGGTAGAGGCCGGTGAGATAGTTCAGTGGCCTAAAGCACCTGCTTAGGCAAACTTAGGCAAGTGCAGGGACCACAGTTGGATCCCCAGCACCACATGCCACACCCTGCCTCCAGGGCAGGCTGAGCTGACCACACACATGCAAAAATATCTGTTGTTATAGCCTCCTCAAAAATATTGGGATAGTTTTAAACTCCTTGTGGCATTTGAGTCCAAGTGAGTTGTGTCTTGTCTCAGGATTTTCCCAGCTGAAGGGGCTTATGGGAGCAACTGACAAGCAGAAGAAGGCATCTTGTAAATCTAGACATGTCTGAAAAGGGTGTATGGCTTGGGAACCGCAGAGTGCATGGTGATTAACAGCCCGTCAGGATGTCCCACTGCTGTGTGCCTGGATGCCTGTGCTTCCTGCAACATCTGATAGCAGTGGGAGTCACACGAGGTGGCATGGTTGATGGCCAGGGTTGGAGGTGACTCTTTGGCTCATACTTATGCAAGGAGAGTTTTGAGAATTTCAGGATTGTGGTTATCTGTCTCAGGCTAAAGCAGACATCATTCTCCTCTTGGGAAGCAGTCATAGTTGAAAGTGAGAGAGAGGCTGACTGGCTTGGTGCAAAGGAGATGGTCACTTCTAATTTGAAGAGGAGGTCTCTTCCCAGGAGTGGAGTGGGGACTGGCTCATACAGGAATTCATGTTACTCTCAGGCTGCAAGATGTACCTGGCAGAGGGATGAAAGGCAAGAGGCCTAGCTGCCCTAGTGATGGTAATTTTTGATAGAGGGAACTTTTGAAGGCAGAGTTCTGTTCCATTATCTAACAGAAAATTGACAGATTTGCCTTCAACTTTTGCAATGACTGCTGGCTCTTGGGGGCCTGATGTGACAAGAGTCCAGTCTGTCCTATTCATCCCTGCCTGGTCTGAGAGGGTGAGAAGAGGTTCAGCTTGAAGTGGACCTCAACAGTTAGGTTTTCTGTATGTCTTGAAGACAGATGGGGCATTTATTTTTTATGAATATAGCCCTTGTATCCAGAGGGTATGGTCATCTAGCAGACTGGATTTTCCTAGAAACATCAGGTGTTTTTATTAAATTTCTGGATGGCAGTGGTTGGTGGGCTTTTTGTCCCCCCTTTGATGTCTTTGAGAAATGCTTGACTGATTTTATGCTCCTAGGTGGGGCTTCCTTTAGGAAAGCCCATGGCAACTCATTCATCAGGGCTGACAATCCAAGTTTTTCTCAGTCAAAATCTGGAACTCAGAAGTAATTGTTAATAGTCATCTCGGGTGGACATTAGATGATGCTTGTTATGGGTCACTCAGGATAGGAACCAGATCAACCAGATTGGAATTTGGAAAGCCTTTTATTACTGAGCTCAGGGCCCCCGGTCTGCTCTCATGCAGGAGAGGATTGAAAGGCAGCAGCTCAGGAAGCAGAAAGGGGTGTTAAATACCTGGAACCACATTGAGTTTGATAAGCAAATTCATTGAATGACCACATTCAGTTTGGTAAAAAAATTCATTGTCTGACACAAAATAATTCTTTCAGAGTGATTGGGACCACGACTCAAATTACACTTCCTGGGGCTTTTCTTTTAGTTTCTGGTTAATTTGCATCTGAGTACTTGCAGGCAGTCTTGCATAGCCCGAGGTTACAAGAAGCTAAAGCCTGTTTAGTTTTCTTTAACTCATCTCTGTAAGCTAACTTTGCTGACAGGAATTGGTGAGGGTTACAGGAATTTTATCTAGCAAACAGCAAGAAACAGCCACTAGTTATTAAACAACTTAGAACATTGTTAAGTATACATTTTTATACAACAAAAAACACAAGATTTATATTTGTAATCTAAAATGTGAGTTGATCCATTACAATGCTCTCTAAGACAGGTACATCTGCAGGGAGGCTTCTGTGGCCAAATACAGGCAATGATTGGTCAAACTGGAATTGGTTCAGTTCTCTGGAAATAGATGAGTCAGAAGTGAGGAGGGGAGTGAGACAATTGGCAGAAACTGTGCAACCAACAAAGAAGTCTTGTTGCAAGTGCCCAGGTAGAATTGTCAGGAATTTTAGGCCTTTTTTTTTTTTTTTTTTTTCCTTGAGATGCAGGGAGAAGTTCAGTTTCATTTTAACCCCACAAAACCCCCCTTTCCTGCAGGGACTGGATTTTGATTAATTCCCTTCTCGACTTCCTACATGTGTATTGTGTACCCTTGAACAATGATACAACAGACAAAGGGTAGGTGCCCCTCAGAGACAGAGGGACCACTCAGATGCTGGCCCAGGCATGCCCCTTGTGGGAACATAGGTGTGGCTTAGCTAAGAAAGGTGCAAGGCCTCTGCTATGCTGTATATAGATTGCCACAGAACCAAAGCTGAGGGTCCAATCAGCCACTGGGACCAGGGCTTTCCAGTTTTGGTGCAGAGATGGAGCAGCCTCTTGCTTACACTGTCTGTTCCACTCAGTCCCACATTCAGTCAGCAGGCACTTAGAGGTGAAAACACTCCAAACCCCTTTCCTTTAGAGTAGTTCTGACTAACAAGAGGTGATATTGTCTCCTGCTCAAGCTGAGCAAGACTGACAGAAAGACTAACTAGGGTGACCACAGGAGTGTTACCAGAATCAAAATCAAGTAGGAAGACAGGAAGATAGACAGACAGACAGACAGACAGACAGACAGACAGACAGACAGACATGCAGATATGCAGACAGACAGACACACTGACTGACTGACTGACTGACTGACTGACTGACTGACTGACTGACAATCCTTCTGCCTTTGAGTCCAATGTGAGTTGTTTGAGGGGGGAGCTATGGATTCTCCTTCAGACCTCAGAGGGGACTTCAGAAATCTCAGGGATGTGCCTTCCCACTGGGACCTGGAAGAGGTCCTTGCTCCATCTACAAGGGCCACAATCAGTGACCAAAGAGGTCAGCCCCAGTCAGTTTTCCCAGCCAACACACCACATGCAATGGCAAACAGGAACACAAAAATGACACCTAGGATTTGGAGGCAGATCAATTTTATGTCAAAAGGCACTGATCAGGATCATTCCTAAAATATCAGGCTCTGATCTCTGGTGGTCTAGGATTTACATGGGATAAGCAAGCAGGAAGTATGGAGGTAGAACGGTTTGTCAATTGGGGTTGGTTCTTACCATATGCACCATTGAGACCAGCTATGCATCACAGTGACCGGCCATTTCTGAGAAACAAAAGTAATAAGAACTGGAACTGGAACTATTATCTGGCCAACTAACAAACTAATGCATGCTGGCATAGTGGGGTAGGGAGATCTTCTGCTACAGGAGAGCCTAGAAGACATTTTCTTCACTAAAGTAATGTGACA
>NW_004524674.1:4108990-4110428 GCF_000260255.1 Octodon degus | reverse complement strand
TTGTAATCCCATTGGTTGACCATAGTTTTGTCCCACCTCCTGCCCACCTAAGCGAGTTCCCATTCTCTCCACCTTAGCCCCGCATGGTTTACTATAAAAATCCCTGGAAAAGACAGCTTCCTGGGGAACTACCCGCTGGGGCCCCCCTCCTATCGCTCTCTCAGGACAGGAATCTTTCTTTCTCTCAATGAATATATTCTGCTCATGACCTCCGTTTGTTCCTAAAATTCATTCTTCGGTTTTAGAGAACACGAACTTGTGCAAGTCAGGTCCCGAGATTCATTTTTCTCTATGTCATTTGGAGGTTCCCTATGTGGTTTAGCTCCCTGTATCAGGATCATGGGCACACACCACCATGCCCAGACTCATTCACAAGCTCAGTGCACCCCAGGAGCAGGGCTGGCATGGCATGCATGACCCGGGATCAAGCCATGGTCCCTGCACTTGCCAAAGCAGGTGCTCAGTCCTCTGTGCTATCTCACCAGCCCTAGAAATTTTTATTATTATGATTCATTCCTCAGAACCAGAGTGCTGGCCTGGTAAGTGAATGAGACTGCCCAGGGCCACGGGATCCTGAATAGACCCAGAGTGCAGGCCTGGCGAGTGAGTGAGACAACAGAGGGCCCATGGATCCTGAATAGACCCAGAGCACAGGCCCAGAGAGTGAGAGAGACTCCCCGGGGCAACTGGATCCTGAATAGACCCAGAGCGCAGGGCCGGCAAGTGAGTGAGACAACTGAGGGCCGCAGGATCCTGAACTGACCCAGAGCACAGGCCCAGTGTGTGAATGAGATGGCCTGGGGTCTACTGAATCATCATTTGACCCAGAGTGCAGGCCCAGCGAGGAGCTCTTCAGCAGAACTCCCTACAAAGAGCCTAGAGTCAAGACCCACCCAGATGATTCAGGAACAGAACATCTTGCCAGAGAGACACAAAGGTTTCAATTCTAAAGGCTTCAGCAGAAAGAAGTGGAGCACAGTAACCAGATCCAAACAACACCCACCTGGAGGAATCTGAACTTCGTAGATCCGGACCTCATGCTAAGGTAATAACTCTCTCTAAGCTCTGCACCAAAGGTCAGAAGACAGTGGTGTACAAAATGACAAAGAGAAGGAACAAAATGCAGTCTCAGGCCCGGAGTCCACCCAGTACAATTGTAGAAGACACTAGCACTGAGGACACTGGAAATCACATGCCAGATATCTGTGAAATAATAACATTGGCAGTGCAGAAACTTTTAGAAGAAATCAGATCAGATATAATTTCTGAACTAAAAAATGTAGTGATAACTATAATCAAAGAAGTACTAAGTGCTTCTAAAGAATACACTGATAAAAAAAAATAGAGTAGAATATAAAAATGATGGAACCCCTGAATAAGCAATTTAGGAAAGAAATAGAATCTATGAAACAGGTTCAAAGTGATTACAGGAAATTAA
>NW_004524674.1:4103420-4107306 GCF_000260255.1 Octodon degus | reverse complement strand
TTGTGCATCTTGGTATGATTTTATTTAAATGTCTTTGCAAAAGGTTCATTTTTCTTGGAAATGTGGTATTATAAGTTGAACTAAATTCAGAAATTCAGAAATTTTAAATCTTTAAAAAAATGCTTGAAACTATTGTTTGAAGCAAGGTACAATTCCCCTATTATGAATGCTATCACTATGTATATATAAAATGTGCCAATAAAAAAATTCAAGGAAAAAAATTCATTCCTCAATGGTATTTGAATCTGAATAGTCAATAGTTCTTAGTATTTAGTGTTATCAGCAAAAGGGAGATATCAAAGCTCCATGATTTACAGCCTGAACTGTGGGATGGATGAAGTTGCCATTAGCTATGATTAGGAGGCTGAAGGAAGAAGAGTTCTAAAGAAAAAGATCAAGTTCAGTCCCATTTTTTTAAGGTAATTTGATTGTGTTTCTTTGTTTGTTTGGCTGGTTGGTTGGTTGCTTGCTTGCTTGGTGGGTGGGATAGTTGGTTGGTTGGGTTTTTGAGACAGGATCTCATTATGTAACTCAGGCTGCCCTAGAACTCACTATGTAGCCCAGGATGGCTTCAAACTCACAGTGATCCACCTGCCTCAGCCCCCTCAAGTGCTGGAATTACAAGCATGCACCACTGCACCTGGCACTGTTGATGCATTGGCTTTAGCCAGTTTGTGATGTTACAAGTGGGTAACTTACTTACATCTAAATACATCCCACTGTACTGAAAAATTAGTGCCAGCAAAGAGCTTTAATCATCAAATCACTAAAATGTAGAATTGCCTGCAACTAATTCTTGTTAATGGAGAAATAAAGATGGAAAACAGTAAGAACTCCACCTTTCTGGATTAAAATTGATTGACTAAAGCCTGTTTCATGTTAAACTTAAAAATGCTTTAGCATTGCAAACCTCGGGAGAGGAAAATCATGGTATCAGACTATGCTGGGTAAATCACATAACTTCTCATTAAAAGAAAGGGACTGGCTTAGGCTGAAGGCAATTATTAAAATGCAGAAAAGAGGCCAGGGAGATGGCTCAGTAGAATAAGCACTTTCCTGGCAAGTGCAAGGGCCTGAGTTCAAACCCCAGTTCCACCAAAAAAAAAAAAAAAAAAGCAGAGAAAAGAATGGTTTTTATTAACTGTTCTTGTCCAGTGATGACTCTTGCCCAAAAACTGATGTAATGGCCAGGATTGGATATATTGCCCACGGGAGACCAAATGAAAAGGAACCACAGAACCTTTATTAATTAGCCAGTGACCCATGCGCTCCCCTTCCCATCTGGGAAAATACAAAAGGCCCAGTTCTTTGTTCCCTACTTGCTTTCATAGTTTCTTTGTTGCTATGGCAACTGGGGAGGAATGTGGTGCCCCCTATATCCTATAGGTGTGAGGTCTCAGGCAGGGGGATTTATGGCTAAGCATGGGCAAACAGTCCATCTCTTATTAGCCTAAATGGGTCCTGTCTCCTCCTTATCTTCTGTATGTTTGTGAAGTTCTGGCAGGGCAGGGGAAGGAATGAGCAATGGGGTATTTTAGGCAAGGCTACTTCTATGTAAATACTTCAGGCAGGAGTAAAACTAAATTGAACTCTGCCACAATATCTTTTACTTCTAAAAGTGAATAGGGTATTATGCTAGACGCCACCCCTTACACTGAAGCTATCTGATCCTTTGAAGCCTTCTTCTGGCAAAGGGAGGCAAGTTGTGATCTCAGTAGGAAATGAGACTGGGACATAAACTAAGGTCAGTACCAAGCGCCCCCTGAAGGAGCACCCAGATTCAGTGTGATGGTGAAACACATCAGCACTGTCCCTGGCCACCCAATACCTTTTTGAGATGTAGAAGTCATGTCCTTGCAGGCTTAGGCTGCTCCACAGGGGTCCCCTATAGATCCTACTTGCCGTGGAAACCAGTTCATCCTCTTCCAACTTCAGTCATGTATGTAGTGATCACTAAGGACTATCAAGAAACATGTCACTTAGTCCTCACTGAAAAACCATCTCTGAGCTCCCTAGTCCTCTTCTTTCTTTTCCTGGTATTTCAGGACTTTCTTAACTTACCTCTGGTACCCCAGCCCCGCTGCTGGCCCAGCCCTTCCCAGGAACAGACTCTGCACTATGGAGTTTCTCATTTTCTCTTCTGACTTAGACTCATAAACTCAGTTTGCTGGACTGAATTTATCCAGGCTTTCATTTCCAATCTCAGAGACCTTTTCTAAGACAGCCAGGGCCAGGGAGATAGCTCAGTAGAATAAGTACTTGCCTAGCAAGTGGAGAGCACTGAGTTCAATTCCTGGTACTGAAAAAAAAGTTCTCTCCAAGACAGCCAGCTTCTCCACCAACTGCAGCATTGGGCCCAAGGCTTAAAAAATACTCCTCATCCACAGGCACCTGGGATGGACAGAAAAGGCAGATTGGAGCCTACGATCCCAGATTGGGACTACCCACACTACCCACTTTGCCTCTTTCCTCAAAATCCCATGCACCTAGTTCTTGCCATCATGGGTTGGTTTTCCCAGGTACCCAATGATGAATATCTGAAGTGTAACCCTCTTAATATCAGGAATTGAGGCCATCATTGTCACATCATGAGAACTGATGAAGGCAGTTCCATAGTACAGGGTTCCTTAGTGACCCAAGATCCAGTCCACCTAAGAGAGCTAGGGATGTAGAGTCAAGGTCTAATAAATATCAAAACCCCTTATCCACCTGCACACAGCCCCCTACCCCACTCTAGCCCACAAACTCCCAGTCACCTCCCTCTGGTAAGTAACTGCCCAGGTGGATAAAGGAGTGATTGCCAACACAAGTGGAAATGTACATGGTGACAAGTGCAATCCTGAGCCCATGACTGTAGAGAGGTAGGAAAACCTACCAACATGGGAAAAGTTAAACCTGTGAGGCAGCAGAGCTGAGAGAGATGAAGTGAGAACAGAAGGCTGCAAAGGGAGGCCAAGATACTAGTCATGTGTGGAAATTAACATGGGACTGAGTGGAGTAGGAGGATGGCTTTGCTGGAAGGGCCCCTATTGGCAGGGTGCTGGTGCTAGCTCACAAGTCTCAGTGATGTCAACATCTCAAATATTCTGATTGACTTCACATTGATAGCCATAGTGTAGATATTTCCACCAGGAATGGCCAAGTACCCTAAGTCAGGGACCTCTTTATGCAGAGCCAGGTATTAAGCATTTTATGTGGCTACATAGACCTTTGGGAGATTTCATGGAGATTAGAAATGTTTCTGGAAGAATCTATAGAAGCAGAGAGGATGCTGGGGAGGTTTCAGGCACCATGCATCTTGTTGTCAAGGTAAGAGGGTACTAAGGTATTACTCTCTCTACTGGACTCCTAGCTGCCCAATTTCAATGGTTCTCAACACCAGTTCTGTAGTCCACAGTCATCTCTCACAGCCACATCTGCCTTACGGTAGAAAACCACAGTTCCCTGCATGTGCCTGCTGGACAATGGGTCAGGACAGGAGTGCTAATACTCCCTACTCCTAACTCACATGGCCAAACCAGAAGGTCCAGCCCTCATGACCAAAACACAGACTGCTGTTCTCCTAGCCTTCTTATCTGCCTTCCTCCTTGACCCCACCTGCCCTGCCTTCCCACCTGCCTCATGGGTGGGTGATTTCCCAGGGCTGCAGGGCATCTTAGACATCTCAGGAAGACTTACTACCAGGAGCCCCCATTCAGCCAAGTCATTAGGGAGACCAAGCAAACAATAGGCCAGAAGGGCTCCCCCTCTCCTGAGAAGCTCCATATGGCCATACCCAACCTGAGTTCAAATCTAAAAAGATGTAACAGGAAGGGCCAGGCACCTCAAGGACCCTGAAGGCAGAGCCTGGAGGGAGAATGAACCTAGAATCCCCCTTTCTCGTCCC
>NW_004524674.1:4100806-4102462 GCF_000260255.1 Octodon degus | reverse complement strand
ATTATTTTAAAAATGTTTAATATATATACTAATTCATTTCATTTACACAAATAATTTACCTTGGTTTGTTGAAAAGAAAAATTTATGTTGTTTCTTTTTTTGTAAGAATATTTTTGGCTTATGAAGATCTTATACTCTGAGAAACGCCTTTAAGAATAATGATGTGCAGTATAATAACTATTGTTATTCTTTGATTATAAAATTTTATTTTCTTCATAAAGTAATTTTTTTATTTTAAAAAGCCAAAAATGTAGCTCAGTAATCGAGTGCTTACCTAGCATGAGTGAGAAACTGGAGTTAATTCCCAGTACTGAAAAGAAAAAAACAATTGACTTAGTAATAGGTTTTGATGGTGTCACAGCAGAGAAACAAGCAGAAGAAAAAAGGAAAGGGGCTTTATTATAAATGGGGCTTTATTATCTTAGAAGATACGGAGAGAATTTGGAAAGATAAGGAATTCTCTGGATTGGAACAGAGAGGCTGAGGCTTTCACAGCCTTTTCTCAGGGGTGGGACTTGAGGGGGATGTTTAAGAGGTGGGGTCTATCTATAGACCCGAGGAGCTGACTGGGGCCTTCCCTGAGGTGGAGGGAAAGGACAAAGGAAATTGCACCCTGGGTTGAGCTGGAGAAGAGGGGAGAGGTGGTCTCTTGGAAGATAAGCTGTTGTTTTAAGGGTTTCGGTCATATTAGATAAGCATCATAATTATTCAGCAATTCTTAGTAGGCCAGAACCTATCACTTAGCATGAAAACTTCTTTTCTTTTTAATTTTTTAATTTTTAATTTTTTTTTCCTTAATTTTATTGAGAAACAAATAGCAATGAGACAGTATCAAACCAAATTGGTAGGACAGTTTCAATAATTAACACATTGCATACATTCTTCCTGGTGGTTAATTGCTGTACAAGAGGCGGACATGATATCCTATTTAAAAACACCATTAGAACAAATCCCTCTATTCAATAAGAGAATGTAACTATATATCTATCCTAACCACTCTGAATACACAGATACAAAATGGACATTCATCTGTATCCCCTTTTTTTGTTTAGTTCCATCATTTAAATATTATTGGTGTGGTGCTCGCTTCAGCAGCATATGTACGAAAATTGGAAAGATACAGAGATTAGCATGGCCCCTGCGCAAGGATGACACGCAAATCCGTGAAGCATTTCATATTTTTCAGCTGCACATGGGTCATTTTCTAAAATAGACCACATACTGGTCCATAGGTCATGCTTAAGTATATATAAGAAAACAGAAATTATCCCATGCACATTATCTGACCACAGTGCAATACAACTGGAAATAAATCACAAAAAAAACCCAGAAAAAAACTTTAAATACATGGAAATTAAATGACACCCTACTCAGCAACCAATGGGTAACAGATGAAATTAAACAACAAATTCAACAATATCTACAATTCAATGAAAATTCAAGCACAACTTATCGTAATTTCTGGGGTACGATGAAAGCAGTTCTCAGAGGGAAATTCATAGCTCTGAACTCACACATTAGGAAAACAGAATGAGAACAAATAACTACCCTAATGCTGCACCTTCAACAACTAGAAAAGGAAGAGCAAACCAAACGCAGAGCCCAAAGACCAGAGGAAATCATAAAGATTAGAGCAGAAATTAATTCAATTGAGAC
>NW_004524674.1:4098408-4098927 GCF_000260255.1 Octodon degus | reverse complement strand
TGAAGATGGCCATATGCCCAAAATTGCTGTACAGATTTAATACAATCCCTATCAGACAGACTACCACTGACATATCTCACAGACATAGAGAAATCATTCTTAAAATTTATCTGGAACTGGAAAAGACCTAGAATAGTAAAGGCAATCCTGGGCAATAAAGACAACGCAGGTGGCATTACCATTCCTGACTTGAAATTCTACTACAAGGCTATTGTGATAAAATCAGCATGGTACCGGCATCAAAATAGACCTGAGGAACAATGGAATAGATTAGAAGACACTGAAGCCCCTATGAACACACTCAGCCACCTTATCTTAGACAAAGGGGCCAAACATACTCACTGGAAGGAGAGCCTCTTTAACAAATGGTGCTGGAAAAACAGGCTCTCTACATGCTGAAAACTCAAACTTGACCCAGGTCTACCACCATGGACTAAACTAAAGTCAAAATGGATTAAAGATGTAAACATTAAACGAGAGACACTAAATCTCATGGAAGGGAAAGTAGGAGGAACTCTT
>NW_004524674.1:4072874-4077303 GCF_000260255.1 Octodon degus | reverse complement strand
AGCTTCTACAGAGAGCCAGAGAGGTGGGGCACTTCATTAGCTCCATGCATTGGAACAAAAGACTGCAGGTGGGTCACTGAGACTCTACGTTAACAGCTTGGACCTAAATTGAGACACTCAGAGAAAGTTTGGGGGGTTTCCATCTCCAAGATTCTCCTTACGCTGCAGATCCATCCCAGGCATGACGCCCTCCTCCATGGAATTAAAAGATGAGATATTTTCAAGAAGCATCCTAAGGGCAAAGGCAACACCTCCCGGTCCACAGCACTGCCTTTCTGATTCCCCTGCCTCTGTCTTTCATTGGGACATGGCTGTTGGTGCCTGGCTTGCTATCATGGGAACAGAGGACTTCAGATATTTAGCTTACTTAACATAGTAGAAAGTAAGGCAATTCATTCCCAGCTCCTCTGTATTGGTGTCTAGGAATCGGGTAGGGCTAGACCCTCAAAAACTGGATCACCCATAACAGATGATTGGGCTGAGCAGTACCCAATGCAGGGAGGTGGGACTGGCCCCAGAGCTGCCTAAACCAAGACCTTAGAGGCTCGACTCACCTGAGTTGGTATCCCAGATGTTCTTACCCAGGGCTGGGAAATCATGGGAAAACGGAGGGATCTACAGATTTGTGGGTCCTAAATCTTTCTTCTTGCCCAGTCTGGCTCCGCTGGCTCCCCTCGATCTCCTTAGGCCTTGGCTGGTGAAGGCACTGCCCTTCCACCCTCTCCACATCAGCTCTCCCCACTGCTCCACACCCTGTGTGGGCAGCTCCTCAAGCCCTTGCCCATCTGTGCTGGGGAAGCACACCTCCCCCCAGGAGCTTGCCTGCCTAAGCCCAGGAGCCCTCAGCTCTCAGGGCTTAAGTGCTGCCGTTTGCAGTAATTACTTAGTGACAAAAATATTTTATATTGTATGTGAGCAATCAGAGTGTATTCATGAATTAAAGGCTTCTGTGTATTTTTTTTTTATTTTTTTTTTTTTTTTTTTTGTCTCAGAAAACTCCGGGGTAATTTTAAGTTAAAAGCAACAGTAGGACGACTAGGAATACAGCTTAATAGTAAAGTATTCGTCTAGTATGCATAAGGCTCTAGGTTCAATCCCTAGCAATGCAAAAAATAATTTTAAAAAAAGGTAATAGTGGGTTAGGTAAGTCAGTAAGTATATTTCCAAAAATACTGACTGAAATACTAAATATCACAACACAAAAAATATAGCAAGCAAGGAAAGTTTATATTCTAGTTTTGCTTTTTTTTTTTTTTTTGGCAGAACAGGGGATTGAACTCATGACCCTGCGCTTGCCAGGCAAGCACTTATCCTAGTGAGTTATCTCCTCAGCCCACTAGTTTTGCATTCTTAAAATAGATTAAGCATAGAGAAACTCAATGGATTAGATTCCTTTTCAGTCTAGCTCTATAGCCTAAAATTTGTGTGTGTTCTGTTCTCCTATAAGACATAATTTATGCCTTTGGAAAAAAATGAATTATCATAGTGATTCAAACTGTGAAGTTGCTGGGTTTTGGTCATTAGGAAGTGATGATTGTGTAAGTTTAAACATGGCTAACAATGAGAAAATAAAGCTGCTGAGAGATTTGGATCCATGACCTGGAAAACTACAGGGTGGTGGTGGTTGTTGTTGTTGCTGAACTTCAGACTCTGAAAAGGCTTAACTGCAAAACTTTCTAGTGTAATTCCACATGATATCATTTGAAAACTGCTATTTAGAGTCAAGGGTGTAGCTCAGTGGTAGAGCATTTGCATGGCATGTACAAGGTCCTAGATTCAATCCCTAGCACATCCAGAAAAAGGAAGGAAATAAGGAAAAGAGAAGGAAAAAAAAAGAAATTAAATTTAACCATGCAAACAACATATATGGAACTAGATGTTTCCAGTTGAGTTATTTCAAATTAGATTTAATGTAAGCTTCAGATTCAAAAGCTATAGGATGAATTAAGATGCTTGGGCCACCCAAACTCACTCATAATATATAGCATTATGAATGTGACTGGAATTTTAGAAACACCTCAGGTTCAATATAGGGTAACCTGGGTCATAGAGACAAGATTAGAAAAGACACCTGAGGTAAGTAGTGGACACATATAATCCCAGTACCTTAAGAGGCTAAAGTAGGAGAATCCCAAATGCAAGAATAGCCTAGATGAATTAGTGAGATCGTGTCTCAAAATAAAAACTAGAAAGAGCTAGGGATGGCAGCTCAGCTGAAGGGCACTTTTGGGCTCAATCCCAAGAACCACAAAAATGAAAATCACTTATAAATGTTCTAGCCACAGACAGAACACATTAACAGAAATAGCCTGAAGAACATGAGTTTGCCAGGTCAAACGTTCATCAGGAGATCTGACGGATGTCATAAACAGAAGCATCTGTGAGGACAGGGATGGAGTGAGAGTCTCTGCAAATCCCTCACAGCAAAGAATGGGGGTCAGGATGGGTTGCTATAGTTTGGATCTAGAATGTCCCCCTGAGGGTCTTTTGTGGAAGGCTTGGTCTCAGGCTGAGGCATTATTGGGAGATGGTGGCCTACAGGAGGAGTGATCTGGCTGACAGAAGCAGGTCACTGAGGGAGTACCCTTCAAGGGGTATCAGAACTCCTGCCTTTTTCTTTCTTTTGCCTCCCAGCCACCGTAAGGTGAGCAGCTTTGCTTTGCTTCACTACCTACCACAATGTTTTGCCTCACCACAGCCCAAAAGCATAAATTGACCATGGACCGAAATATCTGAAGCTACGAGCAACATCAATCTCTATTCCTTTTAAAGTTCAAGTGTTTTTGTCACAGTAATGAAAAGCTAACATATAAGGACAGAACTGTATAGAGGTCTCTGTATCCTGCCTTAAACACACCACAATATACAAACACACATGTAAGTTTAGTACCTGCCATGTTTTATTCCCAACATGATATACCCATCAGCTCTATAATACACCTGAGGAAGTTGGGTTTGATAACCAAGATAAGGGTGCTAACCCTAAGTCCAAGGAAATGATTGCAGTTATTTTCGATTTTTTTTAGAAAGGATGAGCACATCTTTATGCATCTTGTCCTAAAACCCGATTAGAATGACAGTAAAGGAAGTTTTTCAAACACACACACACATC
Source organism: Octodon degus (assembly GCF_000260255.1). Lineage (NCBI taxonomy): Eukaryota > Metazoa > Chordata > Mammalia > Rodentia > Octodontidae > Octodon > Octodon degus. The sequence goes on along the minus strand of NW_004524674.1, from coordinate 4,074,191 downwards.
CACTAGCAAGAGCAATGACAAAGAGATGAGAGAATCAGCACATTTTGCCACCTGGAAGCAGTCAGGTGATAAGTGCTTTAATAGACTGCAAAAAGATGAAAATAAAATGTAGGAAGCAGATCTGGGGTCATAAAACTCCCCCAAAAGTAAGCCAATTCCTGACACATGTCCTGAAAGGCTCAGAAAATTGGGCCCCAGTACCTCCAAAACCAAAACGTACAGAAGACTGGACACTGAGAAATTATTGAAAATCTTTAAAAGCAGTAGTTCTATCCCCAGATCTCTGCCCTAATCAGTACAGTCAGGGAACTACCTCCACCCAACCTTTGGAGAAATTATGTGTTTTATGTTCTGGGAATGCTAGCCAGGGGTAAAAGCCAAGTTACAATTCTTTGCTCAAAACAACATGACTAGATAGGGGAATTCCCAGTCCCTAGCCCACCCAAGCTTCTTCAACACCAGCAGTCAGGTTACATCTTTTAAGTAAGAAATAAACAAGAGATGGGTACAACCTCCTATGTAGGGGATGAGTACAACCAAGAGAAATCACCTACAGATACTGTCTGTAAGTCCCAACACTTGAGAGGTGAATTCAAGGTCAGCCAGAACTACATAGGGAGACCCTGTCTTTAAAAAAAAACTAACAAAAAAAGAAACTAAACAGGGGACTGGGGAGATGGCTCAGTGGAATAAGCGCTTCCCTGGCAAGTGCAAGGGTCTGAGTTCAATCCCCGGTTCCACCAAAAAAGAAAAAAAAAAAAAAAGAAAGAAACTAAACAGAGAGGAAACATGGAGGAGATAAAAAGGAACAAAAGAAAACTAAAAAATTATCATTACTGGGGGCCAGCGAGACAGCTCAGCGGACTAAGTGCCTGCTTTGGCAAGGGTTTAATCCCTGGTCCCACATGCCATGCCTGAGAGCCTGAGATGGAGTTCGGGAATGGCAGCGCACACCTGTAATCCCAGCACTGGGGAGGCTGAGAACAGGAGGATCACTCATAGTGAGACTCTGTGACAAATACAGAAATGAAAAAGGGGTGGGGGGAGCAATTCAACATCTAAATACTAAGGGTTCTTAATGAAAGAAGAGGGAGAAAAAATGAGGAAAAGGTAACACTGAGAACAAAGGAAGAGACAAAGAGGGAGAGGGAAAAGGAGAGGGACAGGGAGAGGAGAGAGGTCACATAGAAAGTGAGGCAATCTTCTGGATGGTTAACAAACTAAGTTTGCAGACCAAAATTAGAGAAAAAGGAGGGCCACAAGGAAAGCCAACATTTTGGCCCTAGCCCTCCAAGGTCAATTAAGACTCAGGACATA
>NW_004524674.1:4071145-4072774 GCF_000260255.1 Octodon degus | reverse complement strand
GGCAGCTCTCCCACACACTCACCAGGCCTGGACTAGGACTGGATCTGGGGTTTCCCAGAACATGACAGAAATTCCTACTCAGCAGGCAGGGTAGGGGAGATGCTGCAGAGTGGTGGGGGCTCTCCCAAGGGGGTGGAAGAGGGTCTCACCCACACGGCATCTGGGCTGGAACCAGTAGGTCCCGCCAGCGCGGGGTACCCGGAAGCTTTCCCACACACTCACTGGGCCTTGGCTAGGACTGGATCTCTTAGTGTGAAAACTTCTTTCCAGACTATGTGATTAAATATTCCCAGGTCACCTTCAAGGCAAAATAAAACATTTCACCTAGAGTCCCAAAAAGTTAGAAAAACCTGAGATGGAATGGAAGTCAGATATCCGTGGTCTGTTCTGGGCAGAAGTACGTTGCGCCTGGTGAACGTAGAGGAGTCCATAGAAGGAAAGACGTGACCACCAGCCATTCCGCTGCCCCTCAGGCGTCCTGCAGCGCCTCAGCAGGCTGGCAGCGCTGCATAATTATGAAGAAACTTGGGGACTCACTAGGTCCCCCGCTATCCCAGGCTCCAGATTCTCTTCAGTCACCAATTACATTAGCTTTTGCAAGGAAATGGCAGGAACTCAGAGTCAGCAGGTGCAAAGACAACAATGGTTCCCGCCTCAAAATAGATACATTGTCCACCAACTGTATGGAGCTGAGGAAAATGTCCCAAATTCCACAACTCTTATAAAACCCCAAGTCTTTTCTACAGGAACTATATTGGAAGTGGTTGCAAACACAGAAAGCCACTGGCTGGCACATGGGTGGCCATGAAGCAGGCGGGTGACAAGCTCTCAGCCTGAGGTGACAGCTACATGCCTGAGCAGGACCTGAATGACAAGATGTCTCCACTAAGGCACTACCTGGCTCCAGTGTTTAGCTCGGGCTGAGATGCTGGATCTGACCAGAGGGGCGGTGGAAGTGGGCCTGGCTGAGTCCTAGGCCTGGTGGCCCTAAGGAGAGGCCTTGGCACCAGAGTCTGGAGCAGGGATAAGACAAAGCAGTTATAGAGTGTGTGACTGTGACCAGCCCTGGAGCCTGCCCTGCCTGCCCACCCTGTTCCCTTGGACCATGTCCCTACTGCATGAGATCCAGCTTCCTGTCCTATTCTATCCACCCTTTATTATTCTCACTCAAATGAAACACCCTACAGTATTCAGGCTTATGTGTCTACTTTATTTCACTCAACATGATAGTTTACAGTTGCATCCACTTTCTCACAAATGTCTCAAATTTGTCATTCTTTATAGCAGAGTAGTATTCCATTATATACAGATAACCACATTTTTAAAATCCAGTCTTCTGTTGGGTTACAGACTGTTTCCAGGATTCAATTATTCCAAGCTGTGCTGCCATAAACATTGTTAAGCATGTATTGCTGCAGTGTGGTATCTTAAGCTCTTTGGGGGAAATACACAGCATGGGGATAGCTGGGTCACATGGAGTTTCAAATTTCAGTTGAGAAATCTCCATATTGATTTCCACGATGGTGGTAGTAGCTTACATTTCTACCAACAATGTGGTTCCGTTTTCACCACAGCCTCACCAGCATTTGTTATTGATTTCTGAATGATTTTCTTTCTTTCTTTTTTTTT
>NW_004524674.1:4069016-4070200 GCF_000260255.1 Octodon degus | reverse complement strand
AAAAAAAAAAAACCATTTTATCTTTTTTAAAAAAAATCCTGCCTCAGGTTTATTTGTACAAAGAACACAAGAGGACACCAGCCCCCCACAGATGGCACCCCAGGGGTCAAACTATTTTTCTGTTTTTACATCAGCAGATAAGAGGCTTTCACTGTGGAGCCTTCACCAGGGCCTGGGCACCTTTGGGAGCCTGGGCTGGAGCAGGAGCTGGAGCCTGGGCCTTGGCTGGAGCCTGGGGTGATTTTCATTCTTTCTGGAGTAAGATGGAATACTAGTGTTGCTTTAATTTGCACTTCTCTAATGACCAGAGATGTTGAACATTTTTCATATATTTGATCATATATATTTCCTTCTGTGTAAAGTATCTGTTTGTTTCTCTTCCCCATTTCTTGACTGTATCTTTAATTTTAGGTGGTTTAATTTCTTAAATATTTTAGAAGTAGATACTATTTATTATTTCTCATTTTACAAGAATAAAATCTGAGGCTTAGGAATGAAAATACCTTGCTTGTTACATACGAAAAAAGTGGCGGTATAGGACTTGGAATCATGCCTACCACAGTATTTGCCATCAGTTCTCTTATTAATCTTAACTCATACTTAAACCTTATAGTATATACAAAAAAATTTTTTCCTCATTCACATTTACCATCTTTCCTGAATTTTGGATTTAATGTCAACAACAACAAATACACAAATAGGGACAAGTTATTCAAATAGTTCTTTGTATTGTCTACGTGCTGATCCTCTGAGTAGCCGGCAAAAGTGAGAGAGAGAGAGAGAGAGAGAGAGAGAGAGAGAGAGAGAGAGAGAGAGAACCTCGCAAGTGGAGCGCCCCAGCGAAGTCCAGCCCAGTTCCTGGGCCACCATGCCATGCTCTTTCCTGGTCAGGCAGCGCCATGACTCCGACCACGAGGCCAACTACAGCAAGCTGCAAGATTCCTCTCCGCAGTTTTCCTCCCAGCAGCTGGACGCGTGGGCCCAGCCTCTGGCAGCCGCCGCACCTCCTGACATCGGACATCCCATGGCCTCCCTGCCTGCTCATCAGGTCCCTGCCTGCTCATCTGGGACGCTGTGGGGTTGCCTCTGGCCCAGCCCTTCGCCCGCAGCTCCAGGAGAGCCCCTAGGCAACCGAGCTGACCTTGCCCTCTGACAGGATCAGCAGGAAGGATTCCCAGCCCCCC
>NW_004524674.1:4018955-4057556 GCF_000260255.1 Octodon degus | reverse complement strand
ATACAGACGAATGTCCATTTTGTATCTGTGTTTTCAAAGTGGTTAGGATAGATATATAGTTACATTCTCATGATGAATAGAGGGATTTGTTCTAATGATTTTTGTAAATAGGGTATCATGTCCACATCTTGTATACCAATTAACCACTAGGAAGAATGTATGCAATGTGTTAATTACTGAAACTGTCCTACCAATTTGGTTTGAAACTGTCTCATTGCTATTTCTCTATAAATAATTATGGAAAATTAAATTAAATTAAAAAGTGAGGGAAAACAGCATCAAACTGTTTTTGAAAAAAAAACTTTTTGAGACAAGGTCTCACTGTATAGTTCAGGCTGGCCTCAAACTCCCAGCACTCTTCCTGCCTCAGCCCCCCAAGCACAAGGATTAACAGATGTGCACCACCACAATTGGCATCAAACTTTTTTTCATTTGTGTATTTGGTATAGGGTCTCACTATGCAAATCTGACTCCTGGTGACCCTTCTGTTTTCAGGATCCCCAGCAATGTGATTACAGGCATGCGCCACCACACCCATACTCTCTCCAGCTCAGTATGCACTGGAGGTGGGGCCGACACAGCACGCGCAGGACCAGGGATCGAACCTGGTCCCTGCACTTGCTAAAGCAGGAGCTTTGTCTGCTGATCTATCTTGCTGGCCCAGCATCAAACTCTTTAATGGCACTCTGGAAACTAGAGGAAAATGGGAAAATATCTATAGAATTTTAAGAAAAAACAATTTGACCACTGTAACTGGCCATATTGTTAAATGGTTAAATTTATTTTCAGAACTGGAAAAAGTAAACCTTTTTACCTCTTCCACACCCTTTCTTAAGAATAGGATCCCAAGTCCCCACCCTCTAAAACTGTGGTGAAATGAGAGGAGATACTGGGAACCTGCCCATCTACCAATCCTGCCACTACCTGGACTTTACCTTTGCCTGATACAGATGGCATTCTTGTTTAATAGGTATCTTTGCTAGTTAAAAACTATTATCTGTTAGTTGGGATTAAACTCTAATTCTAGATCTAATGCTTTAGAAGCTAAGCAGAAGTAGACAGAGGTGGCCCATACAAGATGCAGCAGATATCTATTAAAGGACCAGGAATGGTACAGGTAAGAGCTGGGGAGGGAAGAGACACAGGAATAGGACAAGGGACTGAGTTCACGTCCAGAATGGAGTGAGGATACCTGTGACTTGGTGATACAAAAAACTAAAACTGAGAAGACAACCACAGAAATGAGAATATGAACAGCAGCATTCTCGGTTGTTAAAATTCTTGATAATTACATTGTCAGACAACATCCTTAATCTGGGAAATGATGTATAAAAAACTTAGGAGTATATAGTCTTAAAGTATCATAGTGATACAATTTATTCTCAAATGGTTCAAGGAAAAAATATAAAGAAATACAAAGGGCCGGCCAGATAGCTCAGTGGACTACAGCGCCTGATCAGGCAGAACACAGCGCCCGGAGTTCAATCCCTGGTATGCTGTGCCAGTCCCACCCCCAGGGCACACTGAGACTGTGCATGGTGGCATGTGACTATAATCCCAGTTCTTAGGAGGGCGGACACAGATGGATCGCTATGAGTCTGATCTACATAGTGAGATGCTGTAGACTGTACTAAAATACATTAAGAAAAAAGAAATCCAATGTGACAAAATTAGTACTTAATCTAATTTAAATGTATATGGATATGTTATATTACTGTTAGTTTTTTTAATAGATAAAAAACTTTTGGGGATAGCTGGGCATGGTGGTGCATACCTTTAATCCTAGCATTTAGGAGGTTGAGGCAGGATTGTTGCCAAGTTCAAGACCAGCCTGGGCTGCAAAGTGAACTCAAGCCCAGCCTGACCTGCACAGCTAGATCCTGTCTCAAAAAAAAAAAAAAAAAAAATGCGGAGGGAAGGAAGTTTTTAAAGGCAAATAGTTTGCTATAAGGTAAACACAGAAATGTTCTACTTCCTGACTCCAGCACCTCAGTGCTGCCTAACTTCTTCTGGTTAGCATACCCAGATAACCAGCCCTGCTCTCCAGCGTGCTGACACCCAGAGATCTCCCCACCCCTTCATGGACCTAGGAGCTCTTTTCAAGATCCCATTATATTCAAAAATACGAGGGATTTCATGTCCCTGCTTGGCTGTGTTTGGGGGAGTTTTTTGGTACCAGGAACCGAACTCGGGGCCTTGCACTTGCCAGGCTGCTACTGTGCCGCTGAGCTACATCCCCAGCCCTCATGTCCCTGCATTGATCCCTTTAACTTTCTCTCTTCCAGGAGACTGAATTTCTTGCACATGGTGAGTTTTCATTCTGGTTACTTTCAGCACTCAGCATGTGTGAACTACCAAAAGCACTACATTTACAGAAGGAATCTCTGAACCAATGGTTCACTGGATGGGTAAACAGAGATGACAGTTGAAGTATGACAAATTAAACTGCCGGGGCGTAGTGGCACACACCTGTAATCCCAGCACTGGGGAGGCTGATGCAGGAGGATCACAATGAGTTTAAGGCCAGCCTGGGGCTACATAGTAAATTCAAGGCCAGATTAATCTGCAGAGCAAGATGCCGTTTCATGAAGACCTGGGAGTGACAGCTTCCTCCTGCACACAGAAACATTTATTTGCCACCCCTGCCCACCGCATCCTCTCACACTTCTATGCCAAGTATTTTACTAAGAACCACAAGGAGAAAAAGAATTCCCAAGTCACTGCCCAGAGGACGCTGTGAATGAGACGCTCTAGAGAAGCTCCACTGGGTGAGAGGTAGAGGCCTCTGCCCAGCCTTGTAAAACAGTCTAAGGCGGCAGGGACCTAAACCAGAAGGGCAAACCAGGTATGAGGACTGAAGATCAACCTGTGAAGACCAAAGCCAGGAAGAGGCACCTGTGGGCTCCATAGGACTTGTACTCACAGCTGCCACACAACCTCCTTGGCTTGCAAGAAGCAAGGGAGCAGAGTGTGCAGGCCCAAGGATGTCCTACAGCCAAGCCTTCTTTAGGATGCTGTGCTCAAGCATTTGAAAGAGGGGAATTGGGACAGACTGTGATATGAGGTCACTGAACAGTGACATCCAACAGATAATTCTCAACAAGACAGATGCTTTTGATCTCTCCTGCCTGAAACTTTTTGCTGGGACACTACCATATTCTCATTTATTTATTTTTGAATACTGATCTAGGACTTTTGCTTTGAGCTACATCCCCTGCCTGTTTTCCTCCTTTTTGGAGAGGGTATCTTGCAAAGGCTTTAAACTGCCCAGGGTGGACTTAAATTTGCAATCCTCCGGCCTCAGCTTCCCAGAGTGCCAGGATTACAGCCACATGCCACCCACCTGGTTCCTCTGCCAAGTTCTCCTTGCTCACCCTGAAAGGTCCGTTGTCCCTACATGTGGTGTTATCAGGGTTCTCTACTCACACTTTTTTTTTTTTTTCTGTATTTAGGACAGGGTGTACAGGGTCTCACTACGCAGATCGGACTCATAGCGCTTCTTCTCCTGTTTTCAGCCTCCCAAGAGCTGGGATTATAGGCACGTGCCACCATGCCCACTCTCAATCGCCCTCTCAGGGCTCCCCGTGGCAGGGCCTGCATGGCAGGCCAGGGATTGAACCCAGGCCACTGCACTCTGCCAAAGCAGGCATTTCAGTCCACTGAGCTATCAGGCCAGCTCACACTGCTTTTCATTCCCATCAACTCCCTAGATGATCTGTCACCTCTTGGATCTCCAGTCTTCTCAGCCCTCTCCTGGGCTCCAAGCCCAGAATCTGTGGCTGCTTATACTCACAGGTGCTGCTCAGGCAGTATTTTCTACAATGTCACCAGATTGTGAGTTTCTCTAGAGGCATCCCGTGCGTTTCTTCAGTGTCCTGTACCTGCTTGTTCAACATAAGCACAATAAATGTCCCTCCTTTCATCTTGGCTCTAACTACCGTGTCATTTGGGAAATCATTTAGTTTCCAGATACCTACAGTGTAAAGCATTAAGGACAAGACTCCTCATACTTAAGAGGGTGACAACAACAAGAAATGCTAGGTTGGGCAGCCAGCTCCTGGGAAGAGCAGGAAGGCAGGCTGCTGGCCCTAGCCAGTTCTGGCAAAAGGCCCTGGAACTGAAGTGCCCGTGGCTCTGCAGCAGCTGTTTCCATGACAGTAGGCTGAAGGAAACCAGCATGCCACAGTGCCTTAACCCCATCATCGCCAATCCTAGCTCCTGCCCAAGTCAGCACTCACTACCCTCCCTCTGGACCCCAGCACATCTCCTCTCTCATCTCTTGGGCTCCAGTTCTTCACAGGCTGCTTCAGCTGGCTGGAAATAGAACAAGTCACTTCCCTAAGGGTAAACCTTAAAGGAATCCTTATTACTTACAAAGCACAAACTGCTAAGCATAGCTTTCGAGGCCCTTCACTAACAGTCCCACACACCATCCAACTGCATCCCTGTACCTCCTTCACTGCACCATAAGCTGCATTCACCTGTACTGAAGTGAACCTGAGCATGAAGGTCCCCACTGCTCCCCCAGACATCTGAGTGCCCCTATACCTGCTATGCCACATCCTCCTCCTGCATTTACACAACCAATAGCCCAAAGACAGAGCACAATCTGATTTCTGCAAAATTCTACCTAGCAACTTTTTTTCCAGTAGTGCTGAGGATTAAGCCCAGGCATTTAGCACATGGTAGGCAAATTTTTAAGTTTTCTTTAGTGAGATAGGGGAGTGATCTCACTCAGGTTGGCCTCTAATTACTAATGCTCCTGCCTCAGTCTCCTAAGTGCTAAGGTTACAAGCATGTGACACCCTGGTCCTGTACAACTCTTTAAAAATCCTTGTTATAAATGCTGGCAGGGGTGTGGGGAAAAAGGAACCCTTCTCTACTGTTGGTGGGAATGTAGACTGGTGCAACCACTGTGGAAACCAGTGTGGAGATTCCTCAAAAAATTAAAATTAGAGGTCTCACTTGACTTAGCTATTCCTTCTTGGTATCTTTCTGAAAGAATGAAAAGCATCATACTACAGGGATATAAGCACACCCATGTTTACAGCAGCAGTTTGTAATAGCTAAATCTTGGAAACAGCCCAAATGCCCATAAACCAACCAATGAATGGATGGAGATGCAGTGGGCTTTTTTTATACAATGGAGTACTCTGCCATAAAGGTTATATCTGAGACATTTCTAGGTAAAAGAATCTACCTTGGGGCCGGGGAGATGTCTTAGTGGAATAAGCACTTCCCTGGCAAGTGCAAGGGTCTGAGTTCAATTCCTGGTTCTGCCAAAAAAAAAAAAAAAAAAGAATCCACCTTAAGACCATACCCCTAAGTGAAATAAATCAGCAATATGGTGTAAATACCATATTGCTTCTCTGGTGTGAAAAACGAAAACTAAGGACCAAAATGTGTAACTGATAATGTGAGTAAGGACCAAAATGTATAGGAAGAAAATGTTCAAATGGGAAGAGGAACTAAAGAGGGGAAATAAGTCTTTTTTTTTTTTTTTTTTTTTTGGTGGAACCGGGGATTGAACTCAGGCCCTTGCGCTTGCCAGAGAAGTGCTCATTCCACTGAGCCATCTCCTCGGCCCCAAGAGGGGAAATAGGAATTGAAGGGAAGGGAAAAGAAAAAAACAAGCCGAAAAGAAAAACATGGAAACAAAGCTTTTGTAAATGAAGAGGGGAAAGAGTATGAAGGGAAGGTAAGGGAATGGGAAAAAAAAAAAAAAGAATAAAGATACACTATGTACTGGTACAAATTCCCTATGATGAATGTGATCATTATGTATACCTAAAACATACCAATAAACAATTTTTAAAAATCCAATTTCTTTGAATTTTTCCTAAATAGCCTTCTAACTCTTTACAATTAAACCACTTACAGTAATTTTGGCTAAAGTCTGAAGCATACTCTAAGACAAGCTCTCTAGGTGAACTCCGATTCGCTACCTCTTGGGGCTAACTACTGACTGTGTAAATGACCATTCGTCCTAACATTCACTGGCCATGAGACATGAAAAACTGAAGAGCTTCTGAGGTTGGCATGCTGGGCTATGCCGCTCCACCTCCAATCAAAAAAATGACTGGACAAGCCTGACAGGCCCAACATGAACTTGACCTGCTGTGCCCCTTCCATTTTCACCTAAACTCAAAGCATATTTAGCAACCTACTCTTCTTACCAATTATGTAATCCTATCACAAAGCCATAATAAATTGTGCACACAGGCAAATCAATGGAACAGAACACAAAAAATAAACATGTAGAAATCAAGTTTATGATCAAGGTGCCATCTGAAATCATGAACAAATGGAACTGCCATAAAATGACATTTAAATGAAATAATAAAGCTAGATTTGTACTTCATGTGTTATATTAGGATAAATTCCAAGTGGATGAAAACTTTAAAAGAACCAAAGCCATTAAAATAGTATTACAAGTCAAGTGTGGTAGCACGAGTTCGATGCCAGCACGGGCTACACCAAGTCCAAGCCAGCCTAAACTACACAGCAAGACCGTCTCCAAAACACAAAAACCCTAATTTGCCATTTAACATACTGCTATGATTCACATAATTTAATGCTTTGGCAAAGATTTGGGAAACATTATTGGTGGGAGCAAACTGACAATACATTTAGTAAAAGATTTACCAACTCAGCTTCTAGGGATTTTCTTAGGTGGAAGATGCTTTCTGCACATATGTATGTATGTACCTGTTTCATGGAAGCAAAAAGTAATCAACCTAAATATCCACTGGCCAAAGACTGAATTTTTAAATTATGATATAATTTTATGCAGCTGTGTTAGGGGAATGAAGTTCTGTATGAACTGTAATTTAGATATCTTTAAATTTCTGCCAATTCCATCTCAAAAGTTTTATCCAGAATCCATTTTTCCAATGAACTCAGGGGCATCATCTCTTCTTGCTACAATCTGGCCTCCATGTTGTCACCTTTATTCCCCTATATACGTCCCAGGAGTGTCAAGTGGATCCTGTGAGAACACAAGCCAGTCAGCTCTCCATTGCAGCACCTTCCTCTCTCCAGAGAAGTCACTGGTTCCCTCCGCTCCCATTTCCACCTTGCTCCTTCCCAGAGCCTTCTTTTCAACCTCATTAGCCTCCCTGCCACCAAGAACACTCCTGTTTCAGTATACTTGTACTAGCAGTACAGTGCAGAGCATTTTGAGACAGGGTCTCACTATGCAGTTCAGGTTGGCCTTTAACTAAATATACCAGGTCGGCCTCAAACTCTCAGTGCTCCCCCACCTTTGCCTCCCACGTGCTGGTGTTACAGGAGTGTGCCATGTTGTGTAGCACCTGCTGTACCTTCTGCCCAGAACACACTTTCCCTGAACTCTCCATGTGTCTCAACTTGCCTGTATTCAACTTCAGCTTCTCAGCACTTTCCTGCCAACTGAACTTGAAATTACATAAACTCTCTCTCTCACACACACACACACACACACACACACACACACACACACACATATACAAACATGGGTAGACACATGAATGTCCTCTGTACAATTCTTTCAGCTTCTCTTAATGTTTGAAAATAGCAATAGGTTGAAAGAATATACCCACACAAACCTACTCCCTTTCCCCACTTATTTTTCCATGGCACATCATCAATGAACAGGTGTTTTACTCATCTCTCTCAAAACTCCAAACATCTACACTATAATTCACAGAGTTGGGAAGCAATTTTTGTCTGTTCCGTTTACTGCTTCTCTGCTTGGAAAAGTATCTGTTGTTATAAAACAGCCATTGGTTCTGTCATTACACTATATTCATTCAAGCTGCAACTCCAGGGAAAACCAGGTAGTGAGCATCCTGGTACCCCTACCCTCAGTACCATCTTTGCAATCCCTTGTGGAGCTACAATTACTCTAATTTTATATAAATACATATGATGGTACCTACTATGTAATTAGTACTAATAAGTATTTGCTGAATGAATAAATCCCCACAAAAATGCAAGTGGTTTCCATGAGTTAAGTGATAATACATTAACTTTGTAGACTAAGTAAATGAAACTTGCTTATAAATGCACAGTATGTCTGGAAGAGTATGTAGCCACTACTCGAAGTGGCTGCTCCAGGAAGATAATTTGGGTGACTGAAAGGAAAAACAGCCTTCTCAACAAACTGTGTATTTCCTGACTTTTGAGCCATGTGAATATATTACCTATTCAGAACAAAATTGGAATTGGAAATATCTGTTATATCCCTTCCCAGGGACAATATATCTACAGTTTCTACAAATCAAGTTCTTTCCCTTCCTGAAAAATCACTGTTGTGGGAGTTTTGGCCCTTGTGTACCTCTGTCCTTACAGTGATACTAAAGCTTTAACCAGTCTTTACCACCTAATAAAAGCATCCTCATGAACTTAGGAAGACAGAGAAGTGTAAGACAGTTTGGGAATAACTAGGAAAATCTGACTATTACAATATATACAATACAGGACTGGTGTGATGGCTCAGTGGACTAAAGTGCCTGCTTAGGCAAGCTTAGGCAAGTACAGGGACAATTTGATCCCCAGCACCACAATCTGTGTTGGCTCTGCCCCCAGGGCAGGCTGAGCCAGCCACAGAGTCTGGGCACAGTAGAGGCTGAAAACAGGAGGATCACTATGAGTTCGAGCTGCCTAGTGTTTTGAAAATGCATGGGCATGGTGGTGCACAGCTATAATCCCAGCACTTGGGAGACTGAGGCCGGAGGATCACTGAGAGTTCAAAGCCAGCCCAGAATGTGTAGTACGTTCAAAGCCAGCATGAACTATATCACCTACTCCACTAACCATAGCTTAGCGAGGTCTACTAAAATATGTTCAAAAGACATACATTGTCCCACAATTGGGTGAAATCATCTACAATGCCTATTTTACAACCAAGTGTTGAGTATCTGCTATAATTAATTAAACATCATACTGCAAGCAAAATGCAATCTTTACTGTCTTAAGCCACTCACAGCTTAAAAATAAATGGCAGCTGACACTATAGTAAAGTAAAAAAACTAAAGTCAAACCATCATGAGAATGACCATCTGTATTAATGAATTACTATTATTTTTCTTAGATTTGATAACGGTATTGTGATTGTTTTAATTTTTTTTTTTTGGCGGAACTGGGGATTGAACTCAGGCCCTTGCGCTTGCCAGGCAAGCACTTATTCTACTGAGCTATCTCCCCAGCCCCCCCTTAATCTTTTTTTTTTTTTTTTTTTTCAAAACTGGGAATTGAACTCAGGCCCTTGCACTTGCCAGGGAAGCACTTATTCCACTGAGCCATCTCCCTCGCCTCCATTTTCTTAATCTTATCAGAAAATGTTAAAGAATTAAGGGGGAGAAAGGGTGTATCTACAGCTTATTTACACATAGTCCCATAAAAAAAGAAATATATACAGATACAGGTATTTATGTGTACCTACAAATACATGTCTATATACAAATACACAGTTATAGAGGAATAAAAGCTATCATGGCTAAAAACCTCTATTAATGAATTTAGGCAAACATTACACATTATACTACTCTTACACTTTTTTTTTTTTTTTTTCCGGAACCAGGGATTGATCTTACACTTTTGAGGGCTTGGAATTTCACAACAAGCTTGGATAATACTTTTTTTTTCCGTTTTTCCTTTTTTTGCAGTACTAGGGATTGAACTCAGGACCTTGCACTTGCCAGGCAGGTGCTTATGCTGCTGAGCTATCTCCCTGGCCCTGGGCAATATTTTTTAAACTCGACTAAAGTTTCCAAAAACTAGCTGAGATGTCAACTCCTAGAAGCAGCCCTTCAAGACACATGCAGTTGAAAGAAATAACTCCCTTTTCCACATTCCAAAGCACTTATGTTCATACGTCAACAGCTTGAGTAAAAACATCAATGGGCCCTATCTCAGGCCTCCCAGCAAGTCCTAGACTAAACATAAGTGCTTATGTGGACCAAACTGACTGGAAAACAACCAGACCTCAGGGATATGTAGGAAGGCAGCCCTGGGTGGCGGCTCCAACTCTGGACAACAGAGACAGCAGGCCAGTTATGAAGACATCTTAGGACACCTGGAGACACAGATACTTTGAATACCTCAGCAGACACCCTGGCTCCTGGCTGGAGACACAGTGTGGCAAGACCTGGAAGCAGCATCAATACCTTAGGACATAACTTTATTGGAAACAAGGTGATGGGTGCAAAGGAGCTAGGAGTCAGGCTCCGTGACAGATGGTGGCTTCTCATCATCAGGGGGACAATCAATGAAATCAGCTAGCATGGCAGCTGTGTCATCTTCCTCCTTTTAAGGACAAAGACATAAGATTCAAAACAGTCTCCCTCCTCTCCTTTCTCCCTCCTCCTCCCACACAGTAAAGTTGTCGAATTACGTGAACCTCTAACATGCCAAGTTGCCGTTCTCCTGCCAGCCCCACTTTCCCACTCCAAAGATGCCTGCCCTGCCCTCTTACCTTTTCCTGCAAAGCTGTGGCCTCTGTTTCTGTCTCCATCTCTTCTTGTGTTGCTGCCTCCGGTAGAGGCAGCACCTTGTCACTCCCACCCTCAGTCTCCTCTTCCAGCAGAGTTGGGGGGGCAGAGGGCTCTTCTTCAGGGGGCTCCTGAAGAGGTGGCCCTCCTGTGGGGCTTTCCCCTTCCCTTTCCTCCTCACCCTGGGAGGGGAGCACCTCAGGAGCCAGGGTGGGTGCTGTTTCAGCCCCTGGCTCCTCTTCAGTTCCTGGTTCCTCCACTTCTAACAGCAGCCCAGGTTCAGGTTCTGGCTCAGGTGGTACTTTGGGGGACTCTGGAGGGGGCAGAGCTGGAGGCAGGGTAGGGGGTGGTGGTCCACTTTCTTCTTCTACCTCGCCCCCTGTTGAACCGAACTCTAAGTCTTCTACCTCTTCCAACTCTTCTTCCTCCTCTTCTTCCTCCTCTTCCTCTTCTTCCTCTAACTCACCTTCTTCTTCCTCAAACTCTTCCTCAAACTCTTCTTCCTCTTCTTCCTCTTCAAAATATTCTTCCTCTTCTTCTTCTTCCTCGAAGTCTTCCTCCTCCTCCTCTTCTTCCTCTTCCTCCTCTTCCTCTTCCTCCTCTTCATCACTGCTATTGATATTAATAACTGTCAAGTCTTCTTCCAAGGCTGGGGGTCCTGCCCCTCCAGTAGTCCCTTCAGGAACCAACTGGGGTGGTGGAAGTGTCACAGGACCAGGAACAGGTGGAGGTGGGGGTGGAGGAAGAGGCCCTGGGGTTGCAGGAAGTTCTTCAGGCTCCTCTTTGGCTGGCATAGGAGGAGAAGCTGTTGGTGGCCCAGCAGGGGCCACAGGGGGAGGACTAGTGCCAGAGGGTGGGGGTGGGGGCAGGGGTGGCAAACCCTCAGGCACAATCACAACGCTATCATCAGAGTCGCTTTCCAAAGAAATCTCCACATCAGATGCTTCTTCTTTATCATAGTGGACAAAGGCTGGTCTGGGCACTCTGCCCCCAAACGTCTCATCCGGGGCTATGGTAGGTGGAGGAGTCCCACTAGAGGCAAGGACAGGGTCCTCAGTGGAACCTCCACGGTGATTCTCGGGGCCAGGAAGAAGCCGGGGAGGAACAGACACCAGGCCTGGGACAGACAAGCCAAGGTGATTGGCTGTGGCTGGAGGCCCCGGGCGTGCAGGCGGCATGGGACCTCCAGAGGGCATGGGGCCTGCAGATGGCATGGGGCCTGCAGATGGCATGGGGCCTACAGAGGACAGAGGTCCTGCAGCAGATAATGGGCCAGTGGAGGGCATGGGACCTACAGAGGGCATGGGGCCCAGGGAGGGCATGGGGCCCGGGGGATGGAAGGATGGAGCTCTGAATGGAGATGGTGCCTCAGGAGGGGGAACGGAGGCAGGTGTGGGGCAGGTTGGGCCCATGGTTTGGAGAGGAGGAACTCGAGGGTGGGTCAGAGCAGCGCAGGTCACTAGTGCTTCTGAGCAGAAAGAGGAAACCTGAGGGAAAAAAGGACAAGTATAAGCATCTGGACTACAGGGTGTCATGGGGTCTTAATCTGAGAACCAAAGGAAATGGGCACAGTCAGCAGTTACCTCAAGGCTGTCTTCTCTCTGGCCAAGGGAGAAAGCCTGAAGAGCACAGGAGAGAGGAGGTGGGCATCGAGGAGAAGGGGCCAGGAGCAGGGCCAGCAGCAGGCGATAAAGCTCACGGCGGCAGCAGGAGCTGCTGTATGGGGAGCTGCCCAGGACCTCGCCCTGCTGAACACCCATGGCCAGGGGTAGGACTAGATCGTGCAATCTCTGAAAAGTACACAGAGCACACTGAAACTTCACCACAACCACCCAAGCTTTCTCCAGAAACTCCTCACAGGTTTCAGTGCACCCACCTTTAGGGTGCACCCCCACCCCCCATGTACATATCAGCAGTCCCCTCCCCAGGCTTCACTCACCCTGTGAGTCTCCTCCTTGATGAGGGGCCCACACATGAGGATGGACCGGCTGAGGCCTGGGGAAGAGAATGGTACATAAGAGGTAGGGCATGATGGTACATGGCTATAATTTCAGCTACTCAGGAAGGTGAGGCAGAAAGATCCCAAGTCTAAGCCAACCTGAGCAACTCAGCAAGACCCTCTCTCAAACAAGTGCTGGGGATACAGCTCAGCAGTGAACTGCTTAGCTAAAATGTAAAAGGTCTGGGTTCAATCCCCAAGACAGGCAAGAAAACAAAAACAAAAACAGAAGAAAAAGAAAGAGAAAAATAAATAAAAAGAAAAGGGGGGGGGTGAGATGCAGAGGAGAGGGCAGATTACTGTCAGGACCAGGAGCACATATCCCAAAGGGAGTGTTCAGCTCTCACTGCCTACCCTAAGCAAGGTGCTTACCTTTTCGGTCTACCTTCTCATTTACTAAGCTAGGGTCATAAAAATACCTCTATTATATAGTGTTGTTGACAATACTTAAGGGGTAGAACTGAAAACATTCTAAATGTGCATGGGGGGGTAGATACTAGAAACTGAACTCAGGACCACACACTTGCCAAGCAGGCACAGCACCACCAAGCTAAATCTCCAGCCCCTCTAAATGTGCACTTACATACTTTGTAAGAGTGAGAGACCCAAAAGAAAGTCACCCACCAACTACACGGCATCTGACTATTAACTTCTATTTATAGAGATTATAGTTGCATGGCAACAAGAAGCTCTACTGGTCAGCCTGCCCTTCAAGGAATGAGGCCAAGGGGCTGGGGGTATAGCTCAGTGGCACAAGTGCCTGCCTGGCAAGCACAAGGTCCTGAGTTTAATTCTCAGTACCAAAAAAAAAGAAAGGAGTCTCAAAGGCAGGGATTTCCCCCCAAGTGCTAGAACTACACCTGACATACAGAATGCACAGGCAGTGTCTGACCCAAGTTTTCAGCTGCAGACATCAGAACTGGTTTTTTTTCATAGCTGGTTCTACATCTAACATCTGTGTGTTTTAGGTACACCCTCTATTTCACCAACTGGTTTGGAGCTATAACTCCTAGAGCTACAAGAATACATACAAGGGGCTGGGGAGATGGCTCAGTGGAATAAGTGCTTCCCTAGCAAGCGCAAGGGTCTGAGTTCAATCCCTGGTTCTGAAAAAAAAAAAAACAAAAAACGAGTACATACAAGGTCTCACCCACCTCTCAGTGCAGCTGCACACACATCACTGTTGGCATTGCTATCACCTTTCCGCTGGCTAGGTGGTGCCACAGCTTCCCCCACATCCAGCTTTAGCTTCTTGGGTGCACTGGGCTTGCCAGTTTGCAAACCTCCATCAGGACTCCCCCGGGGACTGCGTAGCTATTGAAGGGAAACAAACATCACACACAGA
Source organism: Octodon degus (assembly GCF_000260255.1). Taxonomy (NCBI): domain Eukaryota; kingdom Metazoa; phylum Chordata; class Mammalia; order Rodentia; family Octodontidae; genus Octodon; species Octodon degus. The sequence goes on along the minus strand of NW_004524674.1, from coordinate 4,043,740 downwards.
TACACACAGGAAAGCAGGACAATCAGGAAACAGTTGTTTGGTGAGGAGGCATGTTAAGACAAGGCCACAGGAGCCAAGGCACAGGAGCTGAGGTGTCTCACCTTAAGGGCATCAGCAGGAGGGGAGATGTCACTGAGCAGGTGCGTGAGCAGGGCCTCTCCAGAGACTCCTCCTTGAAGCACGCCTGCCGAGGCCCCACAGACCTGGACCCACAATTCCAACACAGCATACACCTTAGTCCGTATGGTGCTGTGGTGTGAACAAAGAGCATGTTATGGGAAGGTACATGTTGGAACCCCTTGCCCACCTGCATGCCTTCTCATTCTTTCCTCTTTATCCCCTTCCAAGATGATCACCTGTAAGGCCTCTCCTGGCCTGAAGAGAAGGGGTCCCTGCCAACACTCCAGGCATTGAGGACCTGGGGAAGCAGGCGGCTGATCAGGGCCCCAAAGCGTAAGAGCCGGCCACCACACCTGGGGGCAGAGATGGAATGGTGATCCTCATATCCAGTGTGCCCCAGATCCTTCTTCAGACCCTCCCCCATTCCACTCACGCAAGGATGAGAGCAGAGAGCAGGTCCAAGGCTTCAAGGTGGATGGAAGGCAGCAGCAACAGCCTCAGAGGCCCATCTCCAAGCAAGCTCTGGAGAAAAAAATCAGCAACAGTAAAGGCTAAGACAAACAAGAGGCGGGGCAGGACAGAAACACAGCCAGAGCAGACCCTTATGGCTATATATGATATCCCTGGGCCTAGTAATCCTAGTAAACTGACTTCCTTACAGATCTTGGTTGAGCAGAAGTGAAGATGGCTGAGCCTTGCAACAGTGACTCATGTGATCCCTAAATTCACTCACCTCTCTGGAAGCAACAGCCACAGTGGCACTGCCCTATGTGAGCAAATCCACTGACAGAAAGCAGGGAGTAATGGTACTTGAAAAGCAGCAGTTGTTTTCACTTTTTGGGTTATTCTGGGTTTTTTTTGTTGTTGTTGTTTTGGCAGAACTGGGGATTGAACTCAGGCCCTTGCGCTTGCCAGGAAGTGCATATTCCACTGAGCCATCTCCCCAGCCCTGGGTTATTCGGTTTTTTTTGAGATCACCTCAGTATGTAGTCCAGGCTGGTCTCAAATTCCCAGTGAGCCCCCTGACTCAGCCTCCCACTGGGATTACAGGCACGTACCATGCACACCCGGCTAGGAATTACCTTATCTGTGACAACTTTAGGGATGACACAGGGGTATTCAGATCACAAACTGCTTTCCTCGCTGCCCGAGTCCTGAGTGAAAGCTCCATAAAAAGACAAAGCCCACTCACAATATTCTTGCCGCTGACGCTGAGGATCCGGCAGATGAGATCCAAAACTTCCTGTACAGGCACGGACACAGGAGCCTCAAATTCAGAGCTGCAGAGAATTAGTAGCACAACCTTCAAAACAAGACCCCAGCATGACTCCACACCCACTTCCACCTCCTTCCCACGAAGAAGATACTCCCCTCACCTCCTGCTCCAGGCCCCTGCTCCCTCCAACAACCACACACCTGAGCATCAGCCCCAGGCAGCGGGCCAGTCCCGAAAACCTTTGCTGAAGCCGGAGGAGGACATGGGCATCACCTTCTTCTGAGTGGGAAAGCAGCATCTCCACTCCAGGGCCTTCGCTCTGCACAGGAGCTGGGCAGCAACATAATCACCTTGTACCTGCTATGTCTTTCACCTATCCCCTGTCTCTGTTTGTGGTAGATGACCTGCATATGTTCTCACCAACTTGCCTAGAAACCAACTGCCCCACCTGTTCGGGCCACCTCCCACACCTTTCTGCTCAGCTCCTGAAGTCCAGTCTGCTGACTACCAGCCCTGGTCCCTACCTGTTTCTGTTCCCTCATACAGGGCACCAAGCAGGCTGTGCAGTGAGGCCAGCAGGCTGTGCAGCTCCTGCTCCCAGCTCTCTGTGTGCTTCAGGCCCTGTGAAAAGCCAGCTCCTAACGAGGGAAGCCTGGAGTAACACTCACAGGCCAGCTACAAAAAGAAGGGCAGAAGTTCCGTCAGATGGAAATTAGCCTAGAAACAGAGCCCCCTCCCTACTAATGCTCAAGAGAGATAGTAATCAAAAGGATGTTAAGGGAAGAGGCAGAGAGGTCCAGACAGCAGAGGTCAGGACTTGTGTATGGTTAACAAGGAGGGAGTGGCAAGAGAGAAAAGCTAAGAAAGAACCATAACCAATATTCCCAGCTCAGATTCCCATGCTCACTATACCTCTCTCCCTTCCTCTTTACCTGTTGGAGCTGCGGACTCAAGGAATGCACCCGAGACAGGAAAAATGAGGCCAGCTTGCCCTAAAGTAGGGGAAGTAAGAGTAAAGAGTCTATGAGCCTGTTATAAGGGCCATAGATGCACATCCCATCTATTCCCAACAGAAGACTCTATACCTAGCTGTTTCCTTCTTATAGACAAGGAAGCTTGATGGATCTACTGGGCAGCCAGGAATAACCTACTACCAGACATGTTTTTGTGGAATAAAGACATCCTGCATGTCAGCTCTGGGCCTTAGCTTCCTACCTACAAGCAAAGGACCGAACCCCAACCCACAGACAACTGGATTCCCTCATTTCAGTTTTTTTCATAATGACTATAACCTGTCTCCCTCAAGCCAAAAGGATAGAGTTTGAAAAACAATCCCCATACTCCAGCTCTCTACCAGCTTAGATACTGAAAGGAGGGTCTACATTGGGAAATAAGGAACTACCCAGGGCCGGGGAGATGGCTCAATAGAGTAAGTGCGTCCCTGGCAAGCACAAGGGCCTGAATTCAATCCCCAGTTTTGCCGCCCAAAAAAAAAAAAAAAAGCATGAGGGGAAGGAGAGAGCAGAACAGTCTGGTGGAACACAAGGAAGGCAGCAAATATCAGAGCAACACCCTGTCAGTCAACAAACCTCTTCTTTGCCTGCTATTAGAAAGTCTTAGAGTGAAACTATCTATAACCTAAGGATCACAATTTATTTAGGGGTACACTCAAAGAAGCCTGTGAACATGGATGGAGAAAATATTTATATCATTTTCACTAACCTATAAATGAAATGTATTTCTTTCAAAGGTGAATACAAACAGCTACAGTATTAGCAACAGCTTTAACACAAAACTCACACATTTTCATTTCACATTATCCTTTTGACATTATCTTCAAATATCCACATACATCACTAATTTAAAAGTATGAGCTAGGAGGTGGTAGTGCACACTTAGGAGGTTAAGGCAGTTAGGACTGCTGCCCTGAGTTCAAGGCCAATCAGGGCTACATAGTGAGTTCAAGACTATTCTGGACTGCATAGCAAGACCCTGTCTCAAAAAACAAAAATAGAAAAAGTACAATAGTTACAACAGCTGTCACTTGATCTAAATGAACTATGATTTAACATTTCCTTGGCCTCCTCTGTGAATATGAAAAGGCTGGACTTTTTCATATCAGAAGCAGGCATCAGTGACCCCAAAAGTTTTCAGTTCTCTTTCCTCCCAAGCCCTTAATATGGGATAAACCAATTACGTGTCTTACACAATTTCTTCATGGAAACTAGCTCGTCAGATCCAGCCTGCCCCATGCAAGGCCTTGTTGACCCCCACACCCGCATGGACTTTGCAAGCAGGCCACAGCAAGGGCTTCTCAGACACAGTGTGACCTCCTACAACACCTACCTGATTATTTTAAATCCTCTACTTAGCATTCTCCAAAAGAAATACTCTGAACTCAACAAAGGTACTAGCCCATGTGTTTGCCTGGGCATGTGCATGTATGTGTCTCCCCTCATGCTCCCTAATCCTTGTGGATGTAATCTCCAGGTATACTGGGTACCCCATAAGGTCACTGTAAGGAATAAAATTACTTTCAAAAACTTTTAAGAATACAATTTAACTTGTGTCTCTCCTGATCATTGAAGGAATGCTCAACTTAAAGATCCTATGATAAAACAAGACCTTATTAGTGTTAATAATCATATATGTACCAATCTACCATAATTTTAAAAACTATTTTGATAACATTTTGATAAAATGAGTTTCATTATAACTCTGTGCATTATACATTTTGAAATATTACTGTGGAGAAGGAGTCCAGGTACAATAAAAGAATACTGCTCTACAAGGGAGGATGAATTTCTATTTTCAGAGAGACGTTCAGAATTGTAAAGAGCAGGGGCCAGGGGTTCAATCCCAGGGCCTGCCCTGCCGGCCACGCTCCCAGGGTGTTCTGAGACAGCAATTGAGACTGGATGTGGTGGCACGCCTGTAATCCCAGCTCTTGGGAGGCTGTAAACAGGCTGATCAGTACGAGTCCAATCTAGTAGTGAGACCCTGTACACCTTCCCTAAAATACAGAAAGAAAAGAAGAAAAGAAAAGAAAAGAATTGGAAAGAGCCAGGCATGGTGGTACACAGTAATCTCAACACTAGGAGGTTGAAGCCCGAGTTCTAGGCCAGCCTGGGCTGCATAGCTTGAGTTCAAGGCCAACCTGAACTACAAAGTGAGAGCCTGTCTCCAAGAAGAGAGAGAGAGAGAGAGAGAGAGAGAGAGAGAGAGAGAGAGAGAGAGACACAGACAGAAGCATACAGACAACAATAACCTGGAGTCAACAGTGGGCCTGTATAAAAGGAAACAGAGGGGGACAGAACAACACTGAGGCTAGAAAGAGTTAGACTAAATTGAGCTTTAAAGAAAGGTTAGACTCTGAATTGCAAAGCCAGACAGGGAGAAACACTCAAAAATACAGACAAGGCCAATGGACATGCAGGCTAAGACCTTAAATCCTGGGCTAGAATAACCTCATCCTGTGGATAGAACCATCTCATGCACAAAGGAAAACTTACAGAAAACAAGCAAGCTATAGTACCAGTCGTAAAACAAGGCATTTAGAAAGGAAACAGAAGCAAAAGCTTCTGTTAACAGGTAGTTCTCAAATAAACTCTCCATCTTCCTGGGACAGGAGCCATATTTAATTTCCCAAATTACAAGGAAGTTTTATTTTGTTTTGTTTTGGTCTGGTTTAAATAACACAAGGGAGGGCCAAGGAGATAGCTCAGTAGAATAAGCACTACCTGGCAAGCACAATGTCCTGAGTTCAATCCCCAGTACCGCAAAAAATAAACAAATAAATAAATAAATAATAAAAATAAATTATACGAGGGATCAAACCAGGGAAACTCTAACACTGAGCTACATCCTCAGTCATTTTTATTTTTTATTTTGAGACAGGGTCTTGCTATGTTGCCACGGCTGGCCTCAAACTTAAAATCCTCCTGCCTCAGCTGCCTGACCAACTGGGATTAAAGATTTACTTCAAGATTACCATACATGTAACAACTACGCTTTGTTACAACCAATCTCAAATCAGAGAGGAACTAGAATTTCCCTTGGGATTTGGAAAGCTGATGTGATATATATCCTGAATAAATGAAAGAGTAACCACTTAATGTCACCTGATTCACCAGCTTCTCCAATTCTTAGAGGTAACAATTACAATAGCAGGGACCAGGGAGATAGCTCGGTAGAATAAGCACTTGCCTGGCAAGTGCAAGGGCCTGAGTTCAATCCCTGGTTCCGCCAGAAAACAAAAAACAAACAAAAATTTCAATAGCATTTGACCAGTTTTCTGTTCATTCAGTCCCCAAGACTTGGGTTCAAACTAGCTGAGGCCAACAGAAGTCAGCTTGTGTGACAGCAATGAAGCAGAGTACAGTAAAGCAACAGAGCTCCAACAACAAGTCTACACTAGCTGAACCACAAAACAAGCCAAAATAATGAGTCTCTTAGACTGTGTCACTCAAAAAATACACACAGCACAGCCTGAGCCTCTCTCAAGAGGATTTATTTAGTCTTCTAGATCATCCCAAGCAATTACTAATCAATTTGAAAAGGAGGAGAAAGTGAGGTAACACCTTGACAGGGACAGACTTTAGGAAGTCAGAATGCTTAAGACACATAATTTGGGAGGAATAACCCTGAGACTAGAGACTCTAAAATGGTCCTGGGAGCATCTAATGGGTGGGACAGAAAACAAAAAATATTTCCAAAAGACAATAATCAGTTTCTTAAGTAGCGAGCCACAACATTTCACAAGAAGTAGCTGCTCGTAGGGCCTTTGCAAAAAGGCAGATTCTTACATAAGGGGCTGGCAATAACACCAAAATCGTTAATAAAGTCAAGTTCTCTAGAAGATACTATTCTCAAGAGAAAGGGATACATTCCCTGAAACAAGGTCCTGTTATTTGGTTTGGAAAGGGCACTCAAAATGCAGCCCATAACTCCAAACACCATATTGTCTGATAAAAGGCTGTTAATTACGAAGGACTCTCCTGACTACTCACACTGAGAAACTGAAAGACAATGGACCACAGAGAAATGCTTAGCACAACCACTAGACCTATATCAGACCTGCACATGGCACTGCAAAATAAATTGCCATGCACTTTTTGTTTGTTTTTTTTGAGACAGGGTCTCACTATGCAGTTCAGGCTGGCCTTGCGCTAACTCTGTAGCCCACACTTGCCTTGAACTTGCAACAATCCTCCTGCCTCAACCTCTCCAGTACTTGGATTACTTGCATGCACCACCACTCGGCATTTGACACACACTTTTATAAGGGGATGAAGGTAGACATAAATAGTAAAGACAGATAACTCAACACAGACATATAAAGTATAACTTCACAAACTCTTGGACAAGGTCAAACTGCTAACTTGGGGGCCAGAGAGATGGCTCAGTGGAATAAGCCCTTCCCTGGCAAGTGCAAGGGCCAGAGTTCAATCCCCAGTTCCGCCAAAAACAAACAAACTAACGAACTTGACTTGAGAAACAACATTTTACAAGATAGGCAGTTTTTAGTGAACTTAGTAAATGTGACTTAAAAAAAAAAAAAACTAACTGTTACAAAAATCCATTGCCCTGGCAAGCGCAAGGCCCTGAGTTTGATCCCCAGTACCACAAAAAGAAAAGAAAATCCAGAGTTATTCCAGATTCTTGACAAAAGTCACTCAAATCTTTTATTAGCTATAAGTAGGTAAGAACATTCATAGGAAAAATGAAGACTCATCAAAGATAAAAATAACCTCTTGCTCACTAAGAAACATCATCGGAAGACTTTTCAGATAGTATAGTAATCATTTATAGTGGTGACCTCTAATTAGCAAGGTATGTATTCCAAGACCTCAGTTGATGTCTGAAACCACAGATAGTCCTGAACTTCATATATACTATTTTTTCCTATACGTACCTATGATAAAGTTTACAAATTGGAGGGCCGGCCAGATAGCTCAATGGATTAAAGCACCTGCTTAGGCAGATGTAGTGTAGAGTCTGGAGTTTGATCACTAGCATGCCGTGCCGGCCCCACCCCCAGCACGCTGAGATGGAGACTGAGACAGGGCATGGTGGCACGCGCCAATAATTCCAGGCTGAAAACAGGAGGGTCACTACAAGTCCAATCTGCGTAGGGAGACCCTGTAAACCCTGTACTAAAGACATAAAAAATAAAAACTAAATTGGAAACAGAGCCAGCCACTGCAGCACACACTTAGAATCCTAGCACTGAGACTAAAGTAGGAGGATTCAAAGTCAAAGACCAGGATGAGCAACTAAGAGACTTAGTAAAATCATGTCGCAAAATAAAAACAAGTAAGAGGGGTCAGGGAGATGGCACAGTAGAATAAGTGCTTCCCTGGCAAGCACAAGGATCTGAGTTCAACCACCGGTTCTGCCAAAAAAAAAAAAGAAAGACTCAGCATATGGCTTAGTATGAAAAGTCCTGGGCAATATCCATTATTGCAAAAACTACACAGAAGGGTAAGGAAGTAAGCAAGCAGAAACAGTAAGAGATTAATAATAGAACAAGTATAGCTAATTGTAATGAAAGCTATTTGCACGTGTACTTGTACTCCCTTAATACACTATTTTAGCAGGCGTCTTTTATCATACTACTGTAGTACTATTGTCCTTGTGTTCAAGTAACCTTTATTTTAATTAATAATGGCCACAAGAAAAAATAAATAAATAAAGGCCAGAAGGGACAAGAGCAGAGATGATGGGGGCCACGGATATAGCTCAGGGGCACAGTGCCTGCCTAGCAAGTATGAGGTTGTGAGTTCAATTCTCAGTCCAAAAAAAAAGCAGAAATGCTGGCAATTCAGATATACCAGAGAGAGGCCATAAAGCACTTTAAGTGGAAAGATGAAAGTTCTATACTTAAAAAGAAAAAAATTGTATGCAGAGGTTGTTGTGGTAGACATAGTAAAAACAAATCTACCTATAAAACTGTGTGGAAGGCAGATAAATAAGTGCCAGTTTTGCTACCCAGTTGAATCTAAGTAAGTGAAACCTTGAAACATGAAACAGAAGGTAAGGGGGGGAGCAGTCTGGCAACTGTACTAATCTGACTGTACACCATCTGCAGATCCTGTCTGATTATCAGCAGAAGGGCCCGGGAGATGGCTCAGTAGGATAAGCGCTTGACTGGCAAACGCAAGGATCTGAGTTCAATCCCCGGTTCCGCAAAAAAAAAAAAAAAAAAGATGTGATTATCAGCAGAGTGCCTTGCTGTGTTCACAAAACTATATACCTTTATTTTCAAGACAATATGAATGGGGGCTGGAGAGATGGCTCAGTGGTCTAAAGCACCTACTTAGAACAAGCTTGGCAAAGCACAAAGACCACAGTTCGATCCCCCAGCACCACATGCCAGCCAGCCCCGCCCCCTGCTGGGCTGAGCTGGCCACACCCACACACACAAATAAATAAATAAATGAATGAATAAATAAAATTAATTAAAAAAATTATTAAGGGGCCAGGGAGATGGCTCAGTAAGAATAAGCACTTTCCTGGCAAGTGCCTGGCAAGTGCAAGGACCTGAGTTCAATCCCTGGTTCCGGAAAAAAAAAAAAAATTAAAAAGACAATATGAATGACAAACATTCCCTTAATAATAATACCAAGGTGCTGCATACTTGTCATCCTAGTACTCTAGAAGGCTGAATCAGGATGACCACAAGTTTGAGCCTTGCCTGGGTAATGCAATAATTTAGCAAGACTCTCAAAAAAAATTTTAAAGGGCTGAGCATGTAACTCAGTGCAAACACTTTGAGTTCGATCCTGAGAACCACAAATAAATGCAGGAATAATAACATTTATGGCCAATTGTCATAAATGATAAATTAAAAAATTAATTTAATACAGTTGAGTGTAGTGGTACACACCTATAATCCTAGCCACTCAGAAGAATGATCAAGAAGACCCTGTCTCAAAATAAACAATAAAGGGGGCCAGGGAAATAGCTCAGTAGAATAAGCGCCTGCCTGGTAAGCACAAGGGACTGAGTTCAATCCCCGGTTCCACCAAAAAAATAAAAAATAAACAATAAACAATAAAAAGGGCTGGGAGTGGCCAGGGATATGGCTCAGTAGAGTAAGTGCTTCCCTGGCAAGCGCAAGGACCTGAGCTCAATCCCTGGTTCTGCCAAAAAATAAAAATAAAAAAAAGTCCACTATGAAGTCAAAAAGAAAAAAGAGCCCAACCTGGGCAACTTACCACTTTCATAAGACTGTCTCAAAATAAAAAATGGGGGGGGGTGTAGGGAAGCTAAGAATAAAGCTCAGTGTGAAGGCCCTGGGTTTACTCTGAGGTAAGAGCTATAAAGGCCAATGTTGTAGGGGGAGGAATTTCCATGAATACTTACTTTGAGAGAACCACAAGCCCGGGGAAAATAGGTCATACAAGCCTTCATTCCTTCCAATGCTGACTGTTCACACTGTGAGAAAGAAGAAAGTCAACGAGAAGACACACACTTACTGACCCCACGTTAGGTCCATCTCATCCCACCAACCCAGAAAACTCCTTCTCTACAATCTCAATTTTGTTTTGGCCCCTTCTTCCTCCTACTTCCTTGATCCTATTCCCTGATCAATTCCCATTGTATTATTTAGCCCAAACAGTATACAGAAGGAATCACAGGGTAGAGCACCAGGAAAGGGTCTCACCTCTGGTCTGAGGCCCAGCAACGAAGTGAGAAGGCCAGGGAGGTGGTTGACAGAGATGTCCCGGGACAGTGTAGGAAGCTGGGCTGCATATCGGAGCAGCTCTTTCAGAACAGCCACAGCCAACTCCATGGTGGGTGGTGGATCCTGGGACTAAGCAACAACACCCATGCTGCCAACCTCACCATCACTGTCACTGACAGGAGGAGGGACTGGAGGTATAACAACATGAGGCTTTTGAGAAACACCATGGTTAAGGTCAATATTATCATCAAATCCACTACCTCTACAGAAAAAGCAAGAGAAAATATGTCCCAAAAGGAATCTATTTGTCCACAGAAAGGACAGGTGTTTAATATTAAAGGTATCTGAGGTCCTAGGAATTTTGGAAAAAAGGTAACAAAGCCACATCTCAAAGATCACTCAGGCTAACTGGAAGATCTCAAGAGTTTTCTGATTCTCTCATACTTTATTTCCCTGCTGGCATTGGAGAAGAGTATTTTTCAGACTGAAAACTAAATCTTGGCCACAATAAAACTGCCCTTTCTCTCCAAGATTACTTTAAGCTGACTCAAACCTGCCCTACTATTCACAAAACAGTGAAGACTAGACTTAGAAGAAAAATTAATACTACCTCAGGAAACAGCACTTGCCATGTGTCATACATCAACAAAAGAAAATACTTATTTAAGAAAAGCAGGTAGACCTATCAACTACAAACAGGCCCTCAACACTGTACAGCAATTCTGCATTTCTCTGTGGCAAACTCTGCTACTCCAACCTTCTCCTCGAACATTTTTTTTTTTTAATCTATTTATTTGGTATAGGGTCTTGCTATGCAGCTCAGACTTGTAGTGAACTTCCTGTCTCAGCCTCCCCAAGGCTGGGATTACAGGTACGCACCAACATGCCCAGTCTCAGTGGTTGGTAAGGTACCACCTCCAGGGCCAGCACAGCATGTGGTACCAGGGACAGAACCCACGTCCTTATGCTCGCCAGGCAGGCACTAAGACTGCTAAACTATCTCCCCAGCCCATCTCCTCCAATTTCTAAGCCCCAATTTCTCCCACCACTGTTACCTCTGTGTGGCCTGTCTACAACTTTGAAAACTGAGGCCCAAAAACGGAAGCCACCTGAGCTTGCTACTCCATCCAATCATCCCTCTTCTCTTCCTTATCCTTTACCCGACCATGAAGAACAGTGTAACTTAAAACTCAGCCCACACAAAAATTCACTTCATCCTCAATTTTATTTTTTTTTATTTTTTTTCATCCTCAATTTTAACTGTCATCTAAGACTTTCCTTTATAAAATAAGCCGAAAACCCAGGCATGGTGGCACACACCCATAATCTCAGCACTCTGGAGACAGAGGCAGGGGATCACCACAAGTTCAAGGTCAGCTGGAACTACAGTGAGACCCTGTCTCAAAAAAAGCAACTGAAGCCACATCCTGCCCCCTGGCTCCACAGAGACACCTGGGCGCCTGGTCACTTCCAGCAGTGCCACACTGGGCATTCTCACTAAAAGGCCTTCTGTTGAACACCTAGGGCCATACTCATGATGGTGTTTTCTCCCATGCCCTCTGAACCTGGCTCTCTTACAATATTCTAAAGGCCACAAGCCATCCTGGTTACATTTCTCTCCATAACACTAATTAATCATCAGTACTGTCTACTTTGCCACTGCATTCCTCTCAATTCTATTTATTTCTTATCAGTTCTGCTGCTACCAACTTCATCCAAGATATCATGAAGGTTCTCCATCACTTGAATAACCTTCTACATAGTCTCTGCTTTCACAACAGACAGTGATATTTTCAAATGAAAACATGACCTTGTTACCACTACATCTTTTCTATGGTTTGAATGTACTCCCCAAAAATCATGCTATGATGAAGCAAAAAGGCCCTTACCTAATGCCACCCCTCGATCTTGCACATCCTAGCTTCTAGACTTCTGATGACACCTACTGAAAACCTCTGATGAATTTCCAGTACTCTTAAGAATAAAAACCAGAATCCATAGCATGTCTGGAAAGACCATATCTGGCTTGGTCCCCTTCCTGCCTCTTCCTCTGCTATATTTCAAAGCCAGCCTCACCAGGTGCTTACAGTTTTTCAAATGGCCAAACTCCTGCCAGAGCTGTTACACTCTTTGAACACTTTTCAGCCCAATTAAGTACTGATCAGTTTAATACAGCCCTCCCTTAATCTCTGGCCCCTATCTCTACTACTCCAGACAGGATGAGATTCTTTTGATATATGCTGCCAAAGAACTGCATTCTTAGCCACCATAAAAATTATTTCATTTTATCGTGTCACCAACACATTTATCTTTACTCAACTAAAGTATCTTCCATTAAAATAAAAATCATGGTTCAGAAGACTAAGCACCTGCTTAAGCAAGCACAAGGACCAGGGTTCGATCCCCAGTATTGAATGCTGTACTGGCCATGCCCTCCTTTCCCCAGTACTGCATGCAGCGCTGGCCCTGCCCTCCTCCTGGCTGAAAACAGGAAGATCACTACAAACCTAAGCTGCGAAGTGAGACCCTGTATCAAACACAAAAAATTTAAAAAAAAGAAAATCACCCAATTATGGACTGTGAGTACATTCTTTTGCATGGCCCACAAGCTAAGAGTAGTGTGTGTGATTTGTTTATGCTTTTTGCTTTGCTTTTGAGACAGGATCTCCTTAGACAGTCCAGGCTAGCCTTGGAATCACAGCAATCCTGCTTCAGCCTTTTGAGTGCTGGGATTATGTGCATGTACCACTATCCTCAGCTGGTCTTTTTTTTTTTTTGGCAGTACCAGGGATCAAACCCAAGACTTTGCTTGCCAGGCAGGCGTTTACACTGCTAAACTATATCCCTGGCCCCCTGATCTTCACATTTTTAAAGGGATGGAAAACAATATACAATAGAAACAACTACACAGAGAACAGCAATGTGTAATACTAAAATCATGCTTGAAATACCTGTCATCTCAGTCTTCTAAATGTGTACTCTTTCTAATGTCATATTATTACTATACTCTCTTTAAAGTTATTTTAAAAAATAATAATAAAATAAAATGAGGGCCATCCAGATAGCTCAGCAGATTAAGGCGCCTGCTTAGGCAGACACAGGGGCCAGGGGTTCTATCCCCTGCCTGCCATGCCAGCCCTGCCCCCGGGACACACCGAGACAGGCGATTGAGACTGGGCATGGTGGCGAGTGCCTGTAATCCCAGCGCTTGGGAGGCTGAAAAACAGAAGGATCACAAGTCCAATCTATGTAGTGAGACCCTGTAGGCCCTGTACTAAAAACAAAAAATTAGGGGCCGGGGAGATGGCTCAGTGGAATAAGCGCTTCCCTGGCAAGCGCAAGGGTCTGAGTTCAATCCCTGGTTCCGACAAAAAAAATAAAATAAAAAAATTAAAAATTAAAAAGAAAAAAAAATGAGAAACAAGAACAAAAATTTAAGTTTTCTTGAAAGCATGTGGTAATACTCAATCATGTCCCATGCCTAACTATATCTGTAATCTGAGCAACAGCTTTTATGATAAAGATAGTATATCAATCATTGTTAAACAGCTATTCCTATTTTGAAATCTATAATGTATGTATTATATTATCCTGTTTGTCTTTGCTTTTTTCTTGCTCTTGTCTTTACTCTTTAAAATGAAATTATGAAAAAAATAAAAAGAAAATTATGTTTAAAAAAAAAATATGCAACAGAAACCATGTAGTTCATGGCCTAAAACATTTACTGTCTGCGAACATTTCACAGAGCCTTTCCCAGGAAACCCGCTCGGGTCCCCCTTCTGTCCCTCTGTCAGATAGGAGCTTTCTTTCCCCCAATAAATATATTCTGCTATTAACCTCCATTATTTCTAAAATTTATTCTTGAAAAAGATGTGGTACTTTTATATAATGGAGTACTACTCAGCTATAAAGAATGATAAACTTGAAGCCTTCATATTTAAGTGGATGCCACTTGAAGATATACTTATTAGTGAAATAAACCAGACCCACATCTGTAAATATTGTATTGTCTCCCTAATATAAGGACTTACAATTCCGTATATGGTTAGGTTTCTAAATTTTTTTGTAAAAATATGTAAATGCTTATTTCTACATTTATATAATTATTTTTCCTTCATATTCTATAACGACTTAAGGTTCAACATATCAATATCTGATGGAAAATGCCTGTTCCATGATATGCCAAAATGTTTGATATTTAGACAGATAGGGTAAACCAAACTGCATATATTGCAGGTTAATAATTAGCTTCTCTTTTGGAGGGTTAACAACCTAAGTTAGCAGATCAAAATTGGAGAAAAGGAAGGGCTGCAAGGTCAGCCAACATTTTGGCCCTAGCCTTTCAAGGTCAGTGAAGACTCGGGACATAGGAGAACCTGTACTGTAACAACATGTAACTCAGTTGTGCTCCTAATTCTCTGATCAAGAAGATTATGGAGCCACAGAGGAATGTGCTCGATGATCTAAAGTGAGCCTGGGGAGAGTCACATGGAGAGAAAAAACATTTTCTCAAGCTTTCACAGAGAGCAAATTGGTCAAGCAATGGCCGTGACTCATCCTCATGTCAGACACTGACAAAAGAATGTACGAAAGGCAGTACAAGGCTCCAGGATAAATCCTGAGGGTACTTGGCTAACCTCATCAGATACAAAAGTTACATCTCTTGGTATATAGGTCTTGCTATATCTTGGTCTTAACCATCCAGCAGAAAAGTATAAAAACAAGGTATATAAAGTAAAGCCAGGGCTGGTGAGATGGCTCAGTGGTTTAAAGCACCTACTTGGAACAAGCTTGGCAAAGCACAGGGACCGCAGTTCAATCCCCCAGCACCACATGTCAGCCAGCCCTGCCCCCAGGTGGGCTGAGCTGGCCACACACACACACACACACACGTAATAAATTTAAAAAAAAAATTTTTAAAGTAAAGCCATATTAATACAATGAGCTGTAAAAGGCTCAAGTCAATAACTTCTGAAGATAACCCACTAATATTATAGACTGCTAGACAGTGTTAGATTGTTCAGTTGAATTCAAACACCTATAGTATTTAGATGCCAACAGATTATTCACCTCTGACAGGACAAAAAAATAAAATAAAATAAAATAATAATAATAAAAGGATACAAAGGAAAGATCATTTTGTATTTATATACACAAAATTGTTAGGATAAATTCACAGCTACTTTCGCTTAATTCAATGAGAAGAAAGAGGTATACTAACAGTGTTTGGACAGAATATCCTGTCTGCTTCTTGTACTATGGATAACCACTAAGAAGATAACAATGTACAGTGTATTGACTATCAAAACTGTCCTACTAATCAGCTGTGAAACTGTCTCATTCATATGTATTTCTCAATAAAAAAAATATATAGATAAATAAAAATAAAAAGTAAAATAAAATTTATTCTTGGGTTTTAAATTATTTATTTTACTATTATATTTTTTAATTTATTAGACACACTACACAGCTCAGATTTGTAATGATCCTCCTGTCTCAGCCTCCCTAGAGCTGAGATTATAAGCGTGCGCCACCATCCTCGGTGGTTTCAGGGCTGGTCTGTCACGCCCTGGGTTTGGGGCCAGCACAGCATGCAGTACCGGGGATTGAGTCTGGGTTCTTGTGCTTGCCAGGCTGGCACTTATACCACTGAGCTAACTCCCCATCCCCCATTCTTCAGTTTTAGAGATCACGAATTCATCTTAGGTACCTTTAAAGTTGAGGGTTTCATTCCCCTTTATCAGGTTTTAAATACTATCCTTAGCTTCTCTAAAATTATTATCATCTTTGTGGTTGAATGGGTAAATTAGAGTTTCCTTTTCACAAACAAAATGAAAAACACCCTACGAAATAATGTTTAAAGTGGGGCTGGTGAGATGGCTCAGTGGTCTAAAGCACCTACTTAGAACAAGCTTAGCTAAAGCACAAGGACCGCGGTTCAATCCCCCAGTACCACATGCCAGCCAGCCCTGCCCCCTGGTGGACTGAGCTGGACACACACACACACACACACACAAATAAATAAATAAAATTTTTAAAAAAATAAATAAAGTGAATCAGCAGGCATGGTAGAGCATGCCAGTAATCCCAGCACTTGAGAGACTGAGGTAGGATGATCACCATGAGTTTAAGGCTAGCCAAAGCTACATACTGAGTTCAATGCCAACCTGAACTATATCATGAGACCACGTCTCAAAAAATACAGTGAAACAAAAAGTAGATCTGTTTCATGCCCGTCACTATATGTGGTAAATTTTACTTATGTGAGTTTTGTGGGAATCTGTATCTCAGTATTTCCATCCTAACTGTAATAGTAGCAGTAGTAGCAGTAGTAGTAGTCGTTGTCATCACTGTCATCGTCATCACTGTCATCTTTTTGAGATAGGCTCTCTATGCAATTCAGGCTGGCCTTGAGCTCACTTTGTAGGCCAGGCTGGTCTCAAACTCACAGCCCTCCTGCCTCAGCCTCCCAGGTGCTGGGATTACAGGCATGCACCACCATACCCAGCTTCCATCCTAACTTTAAAGCGCTCTGTAATATAAACTGCCGCATGAATTTCACCACTGCTTACTAGAAAACCTTAGTGGTACATGAAACAACTGTGAGCTGCGAGGAAAGGAGGAAAAAGAAGAGAAAATCTCCCAAGCCATGCACTAGAACTTAAGCACTATGACAGCAAGGTCCCTAGATATTCTACCTCTGTGCCTGGCGCTTAGCACACAGCCTGCCTTATGTGCTCAGAAAATACTCGTGAAATAAGTGAAGAGGTCATCAAAGAATGTAAAAGAGAAGGAGGGGGTGGTTGAATGTTAAAAGAGAACAAAGAAATGACTAAAACAAAGGAACTGGGGCCAGGGAGATAGCTCAGTGGAATAAGCGCTTGCCTGCCAAGTGCAAGGGCCTGAGTTCAATCGCCGGTTCCACAAAAAAATAAAAAAATAAAAATAAAAATAAAAATAAAACGAAGGAACTTAAGACTTGTCACTCATTAGAAACACTAAGAAGTGAAGCTATCTAAGGTCACAGCATGTACATAGTCAGATGAATCAAAATAAGCCAGCAGATGAAAATATCAAAAAGTTCAAAAGAATGTTTCTACTTGATTTATTAAAAAGTTCAAAAGACCCCAGCACTCAGGAGGCAAGACCAACCTACACTACGCAGTGAAACTTTGTCTCAAAAAACAAAAGTTCAAAAGAATGTTTCTATTCAAAACTTACCCTCTCACTATCAAGAAATTACCTCTAATTATTCTGTCCTCAGAAATAAAAGTCCAAGCCACAAAGAACACACCAGTTCTAGGATGAAGGACAATATGGAAGGGGGTAGTGGACAGACAGTTAAATCCTTACCTGCAACACCTGTTGAATGCTCCGAAGCCAAGAGACACAGTGCTGCTGGAACATGTCCGTGGGACTCTCCCCTACCAGGAGGGAGAGCAGACACAGGCCCTCAAACCTTATAAGCAAGAAGAGAATAGCAAATGGGCAGAAACTGTACTCCAGAAAAAGCCAGGGACTATTCTTTCATTCTTGCTGTGCTATAGCAAGACTTCACCCTCAGATTCACTGTGACTGCTACCTCCTGAAATGCTTAGAGGGAGGTAGGAACAGCAAGAAAGGAAGAGTAGAGATAATCCTCAGGGTAGAACAGATAATTTGGGAGCTGCAAAGAGTGTGTTTGATTCAGGTGAGCTCATAAAAGAATGAAACTAACCCTCCTGGGAATTGAAAAATCTCTTCAAACCATGGAGGGCTAACAATGGACAGACAGATACACATACAAGCCCACTTATTAGCGGAACATCCTCCCCCCAACCCGCCAAAAAAAAAAAAAAAAAAAAAACAAAAAGTGCTGAAAGACTTACCGAGTTTTCATGGAACCAAGACACGCATTACTGAGATTCACCAATGCCCCAACAGCAGAAAGGTTCTGCGAGAAAGAAAATGGGAGTCCAGAATAGGACATTAGAGATGGAGAAATTCTAAAAAATCTTCCATCCCAGTATCTATAAAGCCTTTCTAAAGTTATACTTTTTAAGGCCAAAAGGCTAGCCCTTCACAGGCCTTTACCCACTGCCCTTTTTTCCTGTGGGTAAAAAAACCCAGTAGCCTATCAACCTCTCCTCAAGTTCTATCTTGCCTGACCCATCACTCATGTCCTATCCTACAAATCATAGCTAACAGAGGACAGCCAAAATTCTGTTGGTCTGCTTCACTTCTGTACCTCTAGACAGCACTGTACACAGAAAAAACACCCAGAAATGCTTGCTGAATGGACACTGAATTCATCCCTATCTTCCCTTTACCACTAAACAAATCTTCTTCTTTCCTATTTTTCATTTCCCTACACCTAAAACACCCATGCATGTCTACTCAATCACAGTTCTCCCTCCAATTCTCCCTTCTCTCATATGCTAGAGGCCAGGCAAGATGTTTTCTGAACAGTCCTCCCCTAGATGACCTCTCCTCACCTGAATGATCAGACTCCTCTCATTATCCTTCCCCTCCCTAATGGTATGCATCACTCACTCTTTCTAAACAGGTATTATGAACAGGATCAGGAAAAGGAAAACAAAACTGAGTAAAACAAATAAGGTTCTTCTTCTGCTTTGATGGAGGGAAAAAGGCATTCATTTACCCAATAAATATGTTCTTATCATTTACTTCCTGGGAGACTTTCTTTTAGATGCTGAGTAGCATACTTTCTAGTTAACGCAGACAGAAAATAAACAACACATACACAGATTGAGTATCCTTAACCAGAATGCACAAATATTTTTTAAAAAGCCCAAAATTTGAAATGCTCCCAAAATCAAAATATTTTGAGTGCTGATACGACACAAGTGGAAAATTCCACACTTCACCTATTATGACAGGATTTCGTCAAAACACAGGTGCATAACAGTTTATTTATTGTCCAAGAGGAAAAAAAAAAAACGACCCTAGCAGCCCCCTTCAGCTGTGATCTTTTTGGCATGCTTGCCTTACTCCTTTGCGTGCCAAAAAGTGTAATAAAACGCACATGTGTAGACCATACTAGTCAATGACAGACTTCTCACAATGCTGTATATAAAGTCAAGACCTGTATGGATTGCTCAATGCTTGTTTAGTTTTGCTTCTTTTGCATTATGACATATACAGATATTGTTGAAAATGTCAAACCGATACCCCTATAGGTAATAGTGATCAAAAAATGTTTCCCTGTAGCACACATCAACGAACATGATACAAGTGATAATGAAAATGACATTAACAATACACAGTAACTATAGATGACACAGTGAAAATGTGTGAAGCTCTTATTACAGGACAAAGGCAACAGGCATTCATAATGGAACAAGAAATTGGACCAGGGACACAGCTCAGCGGCACAAGCACCTGCCTGGCAAGCGCAAAGTCCTGAGTTCAATCCCTAGTACCCCCCCCCCCAAAAAAAAAAATCCATCCAACAATGCTTCCTCAGGTTGGGTGTCGTGGCACATGCCTATGGTCCCAGCACTTGGGAGGCTGATGCAGAAGGATTGCTAAAAGTTCAAAGCCAACCTGGACTACACATTGAGTTCAAGGCCAGCCAGCACTGCACAGCAAGACAGTCTAAAAAAAAAAAAAAAAACTTCTCGAACCTAGAGGACTTAATTCCTAGTCTCACAATTTCTTCTGATGTTTCTTCTCACCTCCAAAAATAAAACACTGCTGCCAGCTAGGCGTGGTGACACATGCCTATAATCCTAGCACTCAGGAGGCTAAGGCAGTAGGATCGTTGAGAGTTGGACACCAGACTGGGCTACAAAGTGAGCTCGAGGCCAGCCTGAACCACACAGCAAGAGCCTGTCTCAAAAAGACCAAAATATAAAAAATTAAAAACCCCACAGTGCACAGTAATCACTCAATAAAAAACCATGACAGCTGCAAGATGAAGGCCACTGTTTGCTAGTATTGGTGTTCAGCAGCCAATAAAAGGATTCTCCAGTGCTGCTTACTCAGGCCAAACATCTCTTTTTCCACTGTATTAGTATTTTTTCACTGGAAAGCATTTATGTGTATATAAGAAAATGATTGCTTACTGGCAGCATATAAATCAATGCTAACAAATAATAGTGATGTTAAACAACCACAAACTGTTTACTACATGGGTAGCTAACGAAAGTGACAGCTTTGCTTTTTCATGGCCCAATGTATTCAAACTTTGTTTCACGTATAGTTATTGAATGTGTTTATATAATGTTCTTCAGTCTATGTACACAAGGTGTTTATGAAACATAAATAAGACTCATGTTTAGACTTAGGTCCCATCCCTGAAACATCTCATGTAGATACAAATATTTCAAGCTCCAAAAATAAAACCCAATATCCAAAGCACTTCTGGTCTTAAGTTTTTAAGATAAGAAATATTCAAACCACATACTGTATGTCAGATGGTACTAAGTGCAATATGGGTTAATAAAGCAGAGTATGAACGGTAGTGGCCCAAGTAGGGAACGTAGTAGAGTGAACACTAAAGTCCTCTCTTAAAAGGTAATTAAAACAAAGACCTACAGGAAAGAACAATAAACCCTCATATTAGTGGAGGTTTGGGAATGAGAATCAGTTCAGCTTCAGATATGTTAAACCTGTGGTATCTATCTAAGATCAAAATGGAGATGGAGGCACAGGGCAGACAAGTCTGGAGTTGAGAATTTCCAGTTACACATGTGTATTTGAAAACTGTTAGCCTAGAGACCGGGTTAGTCCACCAAAAGGGTATGTGTAAATAGAGCAGAGGATCCGGGCGTAGTGGTGCACAACTGCAATCCCAGCACTTGGAAGGCTGGGGGAGAAGGATCACCACGAGATTAGCAGTAAGAACCTGGGAAAGTTTATACGTTGAATATGTCCATTAACCCAGTGAAAACTAACCCTACAACAAATTATCCCCAAAAGAAAGAGGCGGAAGATCATTCAGCTAATGATCCCGCCACTAACTGAATGTATTCCGGAATACCTAACAGTCTAAAAACAGAAAGAGGGCCTAATCTTTTCTCTAGAGTAACGGCGGATAAAAGAGAAATGGCGTTCTGCCCTCAACTCTCCTCCCTTCAACCTCCCCACTGCAGCTTCAGTACAGGGTAACCAAGCCCGGAGCACAGATGTCCCGCCAACCTTCCAAGAGTTGGCGGCCAGCGAAGCTCAGGCTTACCTGGGCCCCGCCCACCGTCCCATGCAGCCGTAGGAGGCACATGAGCCCTGGCAAATGTGGGGCCGAGCGGACTGGGGGATGTACGGGAGCCACGCTGGACCCCGTTCGCGGCTGCAACAACCCGGAAACACTCTCCAGCAGCAGCAGACGGAGACGCGGGCCCGAGCTCATCGCTGAGAGACCCCCGCCCCCGCCAGGAACCCCAGCCGGGGAGCCCGCAGAGGGTCCACTTAGAACGGCTGCCGCCATCTTCCCCCGGCTCTGGTGGTGGCGTGGCGCGATGACGCAAACACACCGCGCCCGACGCCTCTAGGTGAGCGGGTATGAGGAGGGGGCTGCGGTCCTGCGCACTGGGTAAACGGAGGTGCGTTCCGGGGCTCAGCAGGCTCAGAGGGAGCATGCGCGCCGCGTGTTAACGCAGGGCGTGTACTGAAGTGACCGGCAGGGCTGGGCGGGGCGTGGAGGGGCGGGGCCAGAGGCCGGCCAGTGGTGTTAGCGAACACGTGGTCTGAACAAAAGGCGCGGGAGTCCGAAAGGTCCTCTTAAAGGGGAGTCTTGGGGCACCTTCGCTGTACAATTCTGTAATAACTAAGGAGCTTGAGCCCCGTATTTGCAGTCAGACATTTTAAATTGTATTTGCACTCTGGGAAATGATACAATATATGGGCCTTTATTTTTTTTTGTCGGAACCGGGGATTGAACTCAGGCCCTTGCTCTTGCCAGGTAAGTGCTTATTCCATTGAACCATCTCTCCGGCCCCTTTTCTTTTTTCTTTTCTTTTTTTTAATGCACCTTTAGAAAACAAGTTCAAACAATATAGAGGCATCTAAAGTAAAAATAAAAACTCCCACTCCTCTCAGGATCTCCCAGGTAACATGTATACTTTCCTAATATTAGTCTGCACAAACTTGAGTATATAATCTTTTGTAAGAATAGGATATACACTTGGCTTTTTCACACAGAATGGACGTCTTAAACTACAGTAAGAATGAAATACGTGTGCCATGATTTAGTAGTTCAACTAGTGATGGCCACTGTTTGTATGTAGTGTGATTGTTAGATTCAAGTCCCAGAGGCATCTTTTTTCCTCTTAAAAGCCTCTATCCAACTCAAGTCCATGTATTCTGCTTGCAAACTATACTGAACCTACAGGGCATAGCAGTGCAAGCCTGTAAACCAGCACTCCTGAGGCTGAGGCACTAGGATCACTTTGAGTTCACTACTTAGACCCTGTCTCAAAAAGTGTCTTGTGACTTTGCAAAGGTTTAAATAAATGCCTCTACTGTTATTTGGGGGGGGGGGGTGGTCTCCTATCTTCTTGTCTATCTTTTTCTCATTCCTGCAGCTGTTTCTTTCTCCAGGGTACAAGGGTTCACATCGAGAGACCAAGTCCCTACTCCACACAGCAGCCAGAGGCTGGCTTTTTCTAACAGTTCTTGTTAGTTTCTGTTAAAAGCCTTCAGTAGCTTCCAAATGCTGGAGAAAACCAAATTTTTTTTTTTTTTTTTGGTACCAGGGATGGAACTCAGGACCTTGAACTTGCCAGGCAAGCACTTATTCCACTGAGTTATCTCCTCAGCCCCAGAAAATCACCTCTTATCTCTTAGGCCCACTAAAATCCAAATGATCTGACCCAAACCCACCTCCTTGACTATAAAACATACCAACATTAGTGCAAGGCTCAATTGACTGAAGATCCCATGAGCTCTCGGTCAACCTGGGCTACACAGTAAGTTCAAGGAAACCATGAACTCCACAGCAAAACTTATTTTCTAGTTTGTTGGGTTTATTTTCTCCTTGAGACAAAGTCTTACTATTTATCCTAGGCCAGCCTTGAACATGCAGTGATCCTCCTGCCTCCTGTAATCCCAAATGCTGGGATAAACAGGTGTGTGATACCAAGCCCAACTGATGCTGGGCTCTCACTAACTTATCATCCTTTATGTCTAAAATACAAAGTGAAATACAAACTCCATAAAGGACCCTTGTCTTCTTCACTATTTTATCGCATCATCTGGAACAGTGCATCCCTACACATAATAGGTACTCTGTAAACATTTGTTGAGTGGTGTAAATAAATGATATTTGGATGAAGGAGAATGCCTGTCTTTTGTTGCTGATGGTGGTTGTTTATTGTTTGTTTTTGTTGCTGGAGTTTGTTTTTGCAGTGTCAGATTAACCTAGAATGTGAGCACTGAGCTATATCTCATCTCTCTTTTTATTTTGAGGCAGAATTTTTCCAGGTTGCTAAATTGCCCATCCTAGGCTCAATCTTACAATCAAAAAAAAAAAAGAAAGAAAGAAAAGAAAACTTATACTTGATAGGTTTGGGCCCAGGTACAAATGACTAAATTATCATGGCCCTGATTCAACATGGCTAAATTCCAAAAATAACAGTTTATCTTCACAATGATCACTTCCTCCTTCTTTCCCATCCCAGTCCTGGATTCCTTTCCCTTTTGCACAAGGAAGCCCCCATTCAACTCCTTGTGTGTCACTGAACCTGCTCCTCAAACTCCGCCCTATCAAAAGTCCATAAAGTCTCAATCTTCCTGTCTCAGGTCAGATGATCCCCCCCCCATGGATCCTCTCTCTGTCCTGCTCGATGACAATAAAGGCCTTTTCCTTCCTTTTCTTTTACTTCTGCTTCTCTGCTGTGCTGCTGAAAAACCTAACAATAATCCTCCTGTTTCAGCTTCCCAGGGTGCTGTGATTACAGGTGAAGGCCACTATAACTAGCAAGAATGTCTTTTTTTTTTTTTTTTTTCAGAGCTACGTTGTACACTTTCCAACCGCTTCCATCATTTGCTTCAGTAGTTCATCAGGTCCTCAGCAGCCAGCATGGTACAGCAGATCGAAAGCAAAGAGGCCTTTCAGGAAGCCCTGGCTGCTGCAGGAGATAAACTTGCAGTAGTTGATTTCTCAGATATGTGGTGTGGGCCTTGCAAAATGATCAAGCCTTTCTTTCATTCCCTGTCTGAAAAATATTCCAATGTGTTGCTCCTTGCAGTAGATGTAGATGACTGTCGGGATGTTGTTGCAGATTGTTATCAAGCTTTTTAATTTTATTATTTTATTTTATTTTGTCCTGGGCAGTACTAGGAATGGAATCCAGGGTTTTGGCACTGAACAATAAGCATAGCTGTTTTTCTTTATTTTATTTTATTTTTGCAGTAACTGGGGATTGAGCTCAGGACCTTGTGCTTGCCAGGCAAGTGCTTATTCTACTGAGCTATCTCCCCGGTCCTTGTTGCTGCAGATTGTAAAGTCAGGTGCATGCCAACCTTCTAGTTTTTTAAAAGTGGGGAGATGAGTGAGTTTTCTGGTGCTAATAAGTTTGAAGCCACCATTAATGGAGTAGTCTAACTGTGTTTTCTGAAGAATGTGACTATCATCTGTTTAAAACTTTTAATTTTTCTTTAATTTAGAAAAAAAATAATTCAGACAGTGGGTTTAAACTTAACAGCCTAGGTTGTATGGTAATAACAATAGGCTTCTCTTCTGGAGGGTTAACAACCTAAGTTTGCAGACCAAAATTAGAGAAAAAGGAGGGCTGCAAGGAAAGCCAACATTTTGGCCCT
>NW_004524674.1:4009569-4010621 GCF_000260255.1 Octodon degus | reverse complement strand
CCCTTTGTGTCACTCTGGCAAGATGTTCTGCTCCTGAATCAGCTGGGTGGGTCTTGCCTCTAGCCTTTTTGCAGGGAGTTCTGCTGAAGGTTTCTGCCTGGGCCTGCACTCTGGGACGATCCAGTGGGCCCCAGGCGGTCTCATTCACACACTGGGCCTGCGCTCTGGGTCAATTCAGGATCCAGCGGCCCGGGTCCTCTCACTCACATGCCAGGCCTGTACCCTGGGTCTATTCAGAATCTGGAGGGACCCAGGTCATCTCACTCACACTGGGCCTGTGCTCTGGGTCTATTCAGGATCCGGCAGGCTCTGGGTTGTCACACTCACATGCCAGGCCACGTGCAGACTCAGGTGACAGGGATAGGGCTCCAGGAATCCAAGCAGGACAGGCAGTGACTGCAAGCTCCAGGGTTGAGCAACAAAATCTTGGTTTTTTGGGGTTTTTTTTGCGGAACTGGGGATTGAACTCAGGACCTTGTGCTTGCCAGGAAAGCGTTAATTCCTCTGAGACATCTCCCTGGCCCCTGTGTTAATTATTGAAACTGCCCTACCAATTTGATTTGAAACTGTCTCATTGCTATTTGTTTCTCAAAATTATGGGAAAAAAAATTTTAAAGGAAAAAAAGAAGTGTGGAAACTATATACCCAACTGCCATCTGACTATAAATTACAGTAAAATATTAATTCTATCCCTTAAAAATGTTTTTAATATTGATCAGCACAGACAAAAGCTCTCTAGAAAGATTACAGCAATTTATACCTCTGCCAGCTTTGTAGTATAGTGCTGAATTTCTCATATACTATCCCAATACAAACTTCGTATTTTTAAATTTGTCAATCGAAGTAATCAAAAATATCTCCTCTTATCTTCCTTTCCCTGATCCTTGGTGAAATCACTTTTTATATGTTGAATGTACATGTTATTTCTTATTATCTTTTTATGACATTAAAGATAATTTTTAGGGCTGGGGAGATAGCTCAGTAGAATAAGCACTTGCCTGGCAAGCACAAGGACCTGAGTTCAATCCCCAGTTCTGCCAAAAAAAAAAAAA
>NW_004524674.1:3990313-4009362 GCF_000260255.1 Octodon degus | reverse complement strand
AGGCGCTAAGCTTGTTCTAAGTAGGTGCTTTAGACCACTGAGCATCTCTCCCGCCCAGATGTGGGAAATTATTATCTTATATGTGTTACCAGAGTTTGTCTTTTTTTATTATTATCATTATTTGTAAATCACAGTCCTTTGGATGTGTCACTTTTTTTTTCTTTTTTTTTTTTCTGTATTTTTAGGGAAGGATCTACAGGGTAGTCAGGATCTCACTACTAGATCAGACTTGTAGTGATCTGCCTGTTTACAGCCTCCCAAGAGCTGGGCTTACAGGTGTGCATCACCACGCCCAGTCTCAGTCCTTTGGAAGTAAGGTGTGATTGAGGGTACAGACTCTAAAGCCAGACTACCAGGTTCAAACAGCAACTTTGCTTCTTATTAGTTGTGTGAGTCTATCAAGTTCTTTCTTTCTTTCTTTCTTTTTTCTTTTCTATTTATTTGGCACAAGGTCTCACTATGCAGCTCCAACTCGTCATGATCCAATTTCAGCCTCCCTCGTGCTGGGACTACAGGCATGTGCTACCACGCCCAGACCATTTAGCGCACCCAGGGGCAGGGCCAGCGACGCATGTGGTGCTGGGATGGAACCCCGTCCCTGTGCTTGCCTAAGCAAGTGCTTAGTCTGCTAAACTATCTCACTGGCCCGAATCTGTCAGTTTCTTACCTGTGTCTCCATTTCTGTAAAATTAGGATAACCATAAAGCCTTAACTCCTTGAATAATTTTTTTTTTCTCATTCAACAAATTTTATTATTCATCTGACCCTGGGACCCTGGCAGGCCCAACCCAGATAGAATCAGACCCAGTGTGGCCAGCGACCCTCTTCGCTGCTCAACCCGGATGAAGCAGCTCACTGCGCGGAGGATGGGTCCAGCTGTGTGGAGTTCAGACTGGACAGGGTGCTTTCTACATACAGTGTCCTAGAGTAATATTAAGGGAATTAATGCTGTAAAATGTTTAGAACAATATTTTACACATTCTATCTACAATAAAGTGTTAGTGATAGGTGTTTTTCAGGTGAACAGCACAGCAGAGAAACAGGCAGAAGGAAAAAGGGAAAAGGGCTTTATTTTCTTTGAGGACATGGAGAGAATTTGGGGAGGTCAAGGAATTTTCTGGACTAGACAAAGGGAGGCTGAGGCTTTCATGGCTTTTTGCCAGGAGTGGAGTTTGGAGGGGATCTTTAAATATACCTGAGGGAGTTGATTGGGTGTCCTCTGTGAGGGTGGTGGGAAGGGTGAAAATAAATTATGTGCTGGGGGCGGGGGAGATGGCCCAGTAGAATAAGCACTTCTCTGGCAAGCACAAGGGGCTGAGTTCAATCCCCAGTTCCGGGAAAAAAAAAAAAAAAAAAAAATTATGTGCTAGGCTAAGTCGGAGAAGGGGGAGATGATCCTGGAAGCATAGGCCTTTGTTTTAGGGGCATTGGCCATGTTAGACGACCACCACTATGATTTTAGCAATTCACACTAGGGCCCAAACCTATCAATTAGCTATTGTTACAACCCTGGAATTTGATATCTTAAGAGGCCTTCCTCAACACCCAAAATTATTTTTTAAAATTTTTTCCTAAAATTTTCCTTTTTGCGTTGGTATTTGGTTTTGGTTTTAAGACAGGGTCTCACTGGGTAGCTCAGGCTAGATTTTAACTTACTATGTAGTCCAGGCTGGCCTCAAATTCATGTTAATTCTGCCTCAGCCTTCTGAGAGCTGGCACTACAGGTGTGTGCCACCACGCACTGCTTAAGACTTTCAAAATCGTACTCTGTGTGTTTAGATCTTTATCATTTATTTAATATGTGAGGATAAAGATCTAACTTCTTTTCCCCTAGGTAGTTGTCCCAAGCCTATTTAGTGAATATACCATTCTTTCTCCACTAACTTGCCATGCTATGAAGTGAATCTGTATATGGACTCCTTTCTGTTCATTGCTTTTCAGTTTTATTGTGCCAATAACATAATTTTAATTATTACAACATAAAAAATTATCTTAAGAGCCTAATCAATTAGTTTTTTAGAATTGTTCTGGCTATATGTGAAAGTTGATTCTTCTGATTATATTTAGAATCATAATTATATAGGGGAAATAAACATAACTCCCAACCTTTTTGGATGTCAGATACACTGAGTTCATGTCCCCCAAAATCGAAGAATAAATTCTAAGGAACAATGGGAGGTTAAGAGCAGGAAATATTTATTGAAAGAGACAACTTCTGAGAGACAGGAGGAAACGTGTAAGTGGGTTGCCAATGAGCCCACTTCTCAAAGGAAGTTTAATAGAGAAAAATCACAAGGTGAGTGTAAAGTGAGTCAAAACTAGGATCCACCAGTAAGATCACAACTGTAGCCGTTTAAGTAATAATGATCCAATGGAGAAGCAAGTCATATAGCAAGTGTACATGGCAAGAACAAGGACTTTTTTGAGATGAGTCAGGAGGTCCTGGTCACCCCCCGAAATGACTGAGGTCTGTCTAGACTTTACTGGGCCAGATAACAGCAATCATAGTATATTGCTTATTCCTTGAACTGCCATGGAAGCCTGGCCCCCAATGGACGGACCTTTAGCCACAGTTACAATGTATCTTTATCTTCCGCTCTAACTCCCTACCTAACTTACCTGTCTACAGTAATCCTCTCTCCATCTTGTTATTTGATGCGGTGTTAAAATTAAAGCTAAGGGGAGAAAATAATATCTTTCTCAAGTTGGGTGCTTCCACCCAAAATATGGTATGTCTCGTTCTTTCTGGACTTCTTGAATATCTTTTTGAAATTGTATTTATATTAGTATCTCCTAATACAGTAGATTTTGCCAAGAATGGTAGTGCATGCCCATAATTATCTTCTAAAAAGGGATAACTCATCGAGCCACTCCTCTGCTTTAAAAATCCACTTCACGGGTGGCCTGCAAGGAAGAGCCTAAGTCTTCATCTTCATTTGTTATATGAAGAAGCTCCCCACAACATGTTCCAGTCCCCCTCAACAGGATGTGCCTTCCTGTCTCTTTAGAATGCTTTTTCTCCTCTTCTGCCCATCCTTCAGAACGATTATCCTCATATTTCCCTTTCTCTATAAACAGCCTGAACTCTTTCCACCCCCACGATGGCCGAGCACTTTTGGTTCCTTTGTCTTCTGAGTCATACCTCTATTATAGCATTCCTGGACTTATGATACCTTTTTATGTGTCTCGACTATATATATTATATATATGCAGGGAGGAAGGGGACATAGTAATTCATATGTGCTTGGCATAGTGACTAGTATCAAGTAGGATGGATAGATGGGCGGAAGGATGAGTGGGTAGATAAGTCTGCTGGCGTAGGTGGGTACAGATGAAGTCAGAGAAATTGTAAAAAGGAACACGGCGCGAATGAAGACAAACACCAGAGGGAGCAACGATACCACAATAAAAACGGGACGTTCTGGGCTGAGCTGCAGAGCGAAGTGCACTGAAGGAAGCGTCACGCAACTGAAAGAGTTCACCCACGTGTGCATCCCTCCTCGGCCCCCCCAGCGGTGTTTGAGCTCATTCCATCGCCTCCATCGCCCCCACCACCACAGAGAAAGCAAACAAAGGGGAGGGGACCCCCGTAGGGCTCTTAAGTCGGCGTACCAATCCGATTGGTCTAATCTCCTGCAAGGCGGGTGTCTTCGTTTAAAGAGGCCCAAACAGTTTCTAAAAAATTGAAAGGAGGCGGAGAGATGGGCGGGAAGAGAGCTGCGGAGGGCGGACTACCCCATAGAGACTGAGGAAACGGGGGGGGGGGGGGGGGGGGCGGAGCCAATCACCGATCCTGTCGGTAAGGAGAGGGCGGGCAGCACCGAGGCGCGCGCAATCCGGCTGACGCATCTGGCCCGGGTTCTCTAAAACCCGAGGGGAGGGGGAGGAGGAGAAAGAGCAGAGTGCGCGCATGCCCAGTGGCGCGGGGAGGAGCAGGGTCTTACCGGAGGGTGAGGAGGGTGCTTGCAAGCCGGTCCGGGCGCGCACACCATGGGGGAGAAACCCGGGACCAGGTAAGGGAGGTGGGGCCACGCGGCGGGGCATGGGCAGCGGCCGCTTGCGGTGGGTGGCAGGTTGGTCCCTGGACAAGAATAAGGAAGAGAGAATCCCCGCTCCGGACCCTTGGGTCCCAGGGGGCAGCCATCGGGGCCGCACGCCTAGGTCCTTGAGGATAATGGGGAGGGGTATGAACATGAGCCTGCAGAAGGGGAGGCCTAAAGGGGATTGGTATCCAGACATCGGAATTTTCTTTGAGATGTAGGTTTCGGACCACTGGGTTCTCCAGTGCATGTTGCGATGCTGGGGCGGAGGAAGGAGCAGGTGGCCAGCCCCGAGGGGTTGTATACTGGGAGACTGAATGCTGGAAAGGGATCCTCCCTAGACTCGTGGCCAACCAATGGAAAGCCTTCTGTGCAATACCCTACAGGCAGTGAGGCTGCTTCTACCTGTCCCAAGGGCCGGGTGGCTCGACTTCCAAACTTCTCTCTGCCCTCTGGCTAAAAGCAACAGTTTCATCTTGAGGGAGCAGGGTGCATAGCGACTCTCCCTGAAATTAGGTTGTATCCCTCTCCTTAGGGTGAAAGGGGAAGGCAGTTCTGCCCAAAGCACTCACTCCCCGGATGTTTTCTGTGCAATCGAGGCTCCTTCCTTGCACTTGACACCCTGAGTTCTCTTTTTTTTTTTCTTTTTTACTGTAGCAAAATCCACTTCCTGTTGTGACCCAACACCCCAAAAGGGTCAGGGGTGAATGTCTGAGTCCCAGGAGAGTGGGAGCAAAGAAAGAAAACGTTGAGGCTGTATGCTTCAACTCAGGTTCAGAAAGCCCTCACTTATTCTGCGAAACATCACATCAGCCCTATCACTCGCCCCTCCCAGAATATTAGAGTCCAGGTTTCTGAGCATCAGAGGACCAGTATCGAGGAGAGAAGACTAGGGGGTAGACTGGCATCTTGGATTAGGGGTTAAACACCCCAGAGAAAGGGGAAGTTGCTGACTTCAGGGAGGCCCCCTGATTTCCGTTATGTGGTTCAGGGAGGGCAATGGAGTGACCAAAGAGGGACTGCTGACTTGGCATAATTCCCTCCACCCTCATCAAATTCTGGGCCACAGGAAATGGAGAGAATAGGAGGAAGTGCAAAGGGGCATCTGTTTCTGCACCCTCACACACTCACTGGGCACCTCCCTGATCATTCCCACACTTTCCTTGGCCAGCCTCAGTATGTGTGTGCTGCTCCTCTACACTGGCAAGTGGTAGCTGTGTTAGGATCCAAGGGGCAGGTGCCCTGTAGTTGTTCCAGTGCAATTGACCCAGAGCCACGATCCATTTGGCCAACTGATTGTGACTGCTGCAGTCCTCTGCCAGAGCTCCTAAATGGGAGGAAACACTGGGACAAAGAGGAAAACCAGAAGTGAAAGGGAGGGACAGCATGGATAATGACACTAGCAATCAGCCCCCAAGTTGGGACAAAAGGTAGGGTGTTTATTCTAGCTGCCACCATGTCTGTGTCTTCACTCTTACTGGTTGAAGATGCCCAGGGGCCTCCATACCCTTTGCTTTATGATCTTTGGACAGTCTGGCCTTCAAAGACAAAGGGGCAAGTGAACTTGCTATAGTAGAAACTGGGATGATGGGGTTGGAGCAGGAGTAGGACACTCGGCAGAATTTCACTTTCTATTATTTGAGGACTCTTTCCAGGAACTACTGTTGAGGCAGAGTGGATCAGAAGGAGTAAGATGGTGTTTTAAAGAACATGTATGCAGTCAGAGCATGAGGGTCCCAGACACTTCCCTAACCTCCCAGCAATGAGTAGAGTCCAGGATTAGACTGTTTCAGCAGGAGTGGTGGGAAGGGGTTAGAAAACCCCTTCAATTTGACAGATTATCTATGCCCTTTACAAGCGATGGACTGTGTAATTGTTTAGCAGGGACTGCAAGCCAGACTGCCTCATTTTGTATCTGAGTTCCACCATGATTATGCAGTCTCCATGATCGTAGACAAAATACTTGACCTCTCCATGCCTCAGTTTTCTCATTTGTAAAGTAGGGATATTCGAATCTTTCACGGAATTGCTAAGAGTATTGAATAACACACTTGAAACACTTAGAACAGCTGGGTATAGAATATTAAATATTGCCTAATTAAATACTAGCCATCACCATCTTCTTTGTCGTATGGCTGCCTCTGTGCTGGAGGTACCTAAATGAACAAGACCTCTGAGATTCAGTCTAAAAAGAGAGACAAATGATGCACCGCATACTGCCCTTGTTTGCTGTCATACCACAAAGAACAGATAAACAAGATGTGGCAGGAGCCCAAAAGAAAAAGAGTGACCAGGGGGTTCTGGGCTGGGTCTGCATCCTAAAGGAGATGATACCGAGCTAAGTCCTGCAAAATGAATAGGCTTTTAAATGGCTAAGGTCTGAGATGCAGACAGTGAAAGGTTAGTGGAAGAAGGACTGTCTTTGATATCACCTACGGTAGAAACCAGTTGAGAGGCAAAAGCCAGAGCTATTGCTTTTCCATACACCCCAGCTGTGGGCTTGCGGGTTAGCTCAGTTGTTTAAGCACCTGCTCTGGCAAACCCAGTCAGGTGCAGGTGACTTGCACCCCAGCCCTGTGGCTTGATCCCCAGACCCGCCCTTAAAGCAGCTTGAGCCAGCCCAAAAAAAAATCATACACCCCAGCTGTTGCTTGAACTGGAGATCAGATACAGAGATGGTTAGGTCTGAATCCAACACTGCTATAGCTTACCCGTTCAAGTTCGCTTTGGGAAGAGCCTGGATGGTTCTTGGGACAGCCAGTGGTCATTACTGTGGAGAAAAGAGGAATTTATGAGAGTAGCTTAAAGATAAGAGAAGCATTGGCAATTGGCCATATAAGAAGTATGACAGACTTTCTGGAAAGAAATGGGAGGGGAGAACTGGGCAAAGCCTCTACCCAGGGACTCAGGGTAAGCTCTGCTTCTCAAGCTGGGTGGGGATAAAGGCCAGGGATTGGAGTCCCTGCTGAGTCTGAGGGAGGCAGTGGGGTTTCCTTTTCTGTTTTATTAGGGTCTTCAAGAAATCAAGCCCTAACTGCAAGGTGAGTCACCTACTATGCTTCTTCCTTAACCCTCCCTGGGCCCTACCAAACCCAGCCTGCCCCTAAACCATTTCCATCCTCTAGCTCCCCACTTCCTGTGACAGCTAAGCACTGACTTCCTTCCCTCCTGAAGCCCCTTGCCACAAAGGCTGCTCAGCCTGAGCCAACCACATGGCTGGGTGTGGCAGGCCTGAGTCCCTAAGCAAGACCAAAGAGTTAGAAGCAAACCCTGTGCCTAGCAAGTAACTCTCTGAGGATCCTGGGGCTAGGAAAAATTAACAACCCTTCAAGCTATAACCTGTTTATCCCAGAGCCCCTTGAGAGGATCTAGTGAAGGTAGTGATGAGTGGGCACAAGTGAGAAAAAAATTCAAGAGCTGCTAAAAAGCCTAAAGCTCAGTTGGGTAGTCTGGGGAACCCTATCATTCTCACCTTCCAACACTACTGGGAGAAACTCCTTCCTGATAGTCCAGCCTGGGGAATCTGAAGCAGGTTCAGCCACTTCTAGGGCTCTGAAGCCTTATTACCATCCTCCCCAATGTTCCCTGTGACATCCTCAGCTCACCGTGTACTTGGGCAAGCGAGACTTTGTAGATCACCTGGACAAAGTGGATCCTGTAGGTAAGTTTGCCCAGAAATTGACAGTTCATCCTCCAAGAAGGAAGAGACTCAGGCATAGTACACATCTGTAATCCCAACACTCCTGAGGCTAAGGTAGGAGGAACATGAATTTTCAGCTCAGCCTGGACCACTTAGTGAGACTGTCTCAAAAAAAACAACACAAACAAAAAAACGGAGATAGCTCAATACTTTTGTAAGCACCTATCTGGCAAGCTCAAGGTCCCAAGTTTGATCCCCAGAATTTTAAAAAAAAAAAAAAACCCTGGGGATTTAGCTCTATATGAAGGCTCTGGAGGTCTGATCTCTAGTACCTCAAAAAATAAAGAGGAAAAGAAGGTTTTGGGTCCAGGGAGGGGGTGAAGCCCCTTCAGGAAACAGGCGTGTATGTCTCTTACCTAGATGGAGTGGTGCTCGTGGATCCTGACTACTTGAAGGACCGAAAAGGTAATATATTACAAGTTCAGGGCCCTTAGGGGAAAGAAGAGGGAGAAATGTAATGGGCCAGCATGAGAGATAGGTACCCCAGAGAGATGGAGGGCTGAAGTAGAATCCTAGAGTAGAATTCAGGAAAGTTATGCCACTAAGGAAGGAGCTGTGGCTGCCTAGGTACTAGAGGCCACCAGGGAAAGGGGTGTTCCTGACTCTACCTTGCCCTCCCTTGCCAGTGTTTGTGACCCTCACCTGCGCCTTTCGCTATGGGCGTGAAGACCTGGATGTGCTGGGCTTGTCCTTCCGCAAAGACCTGTTCATCGCCACTTACCAGGCCTTCCCCCCAGTGCCCAACCCACCCCGGCCACTCACCCGCCTACAAGACCGGCTGCTGAGGAAGCTGGGCCAGCATGCCCACCCCTTTTTTTTCACAGTGAGGATGCCCCCACCTTCTGCAGGGGAGGGGCCTGGGACTGTGCTGGGGTGAATCGGGTGAGGCACCTGTTACAGGCAAATCTGGAACCTGCATTCAGGAAGCCCTGGTCTAGGCCTCCTCCATGAGGCCATTTTTGTCTTTCTCATCCCCATGTGCCCTTTCTTCAGCCCTCATAAGTTGAGTTGGGAGGAAAATTGGAGTCTTTTAGGACTGAAGCCTCCCTTTTCCTTTGCCACAGATACCCCAGAATCTTCCCTGTTCTGTCACACTGCAGCCAGGACCAGAGGACACAGGGAAGGTACCAGAGAAAGGGCTTTGAGGGTGCGTGGGCAGAACGGGTCCCTACGCAGAACTGAGTGTGACTGCAGGGGTGGACTGAGGGTAGGAAATGTCTGTGTGCAGCTCCCACCCGCTGCCTACCCACCCAGCACTTTGTAGATGTGGGTACAAGTGATGTGGTCACTGCACATGCAGCGCTGCCTCCTGCTCTCTTGCCCTGTGTGCACCTGGATGTGGGGGCTGCCCACTGATAACCATTCATAGGCTTCTGCCGGGTGCCAGCTGCAAAGAAGCAGAGGGGGAGACAGTCCTTATGTCCTTCACACCATGATGGGGCAAGATTTCCTGAATGAGAGGAGGGAAGTGAGGAAGGAAGAAGGGGTGGGGGTGACGGTAGAAGCCTTGGCTAAGATGTGGCCTTTCCTCCCCTTCTTGAGGCCTGCGGGGTAGACTTTGAGATTCGAGCTTTCTGTGCCAAATCACTAGAAGAGAAAAGTCACAAAAGGTGAGGGAAGCAGCCTTCTATATGGTTTAGCCATTTCTTCCCTGCTTGTTGGAGTCCCAGGCCCCTGTGGGAGGTGGGAGTTGGGCTCTGGGGGCCTGGGGACTGACTCTTCCCCTCCAACCCCCACTCCAGGAACTCTGTGCGACTAGTGATCCGCAAGGTGCAGTTTGCCCCAGAGAAACCCGGCCCCCAGCCCTCAGCAGAAACCACGCGCCACTTCCTTATGTCTGACCGGTCCCTGCACCTCGAGGCATCCCTGGACAAGGAGGTGAGCCTAGAAGGTAACAACGGTTCCACAAGGCAGGCCAGACCCCGGAGGCAGGAGGAAGCCACAGGCAAGATGGCATTTTAAAGTTTGCCTCAGCTGGTCTTGGAGTTGCTATGGGCTTGGGTTTAGGGGTGGAGGTGGGGGGGCACCAAGGGAGCTAATAAAGATTGTCATTCACATGCCCCCTCCCTTTGAAAGCTGTACTACCATGGGGAGCCCCTCAATGTCAACGTCCATGTCACCAACAACTCCGCCAAGACCGTCAAGAAGATCAGAGTCTCTGGTAGGAGGTGGGAGTGGAAGAGGCTCTTGCGGGAGGGAGGGCCTACAAATGTGGCTTTCCAGGATGCAGAGAATTGAGACTGCAGCAGAAAGATGTGCCAGCCCCGGTGTTTTCTGTGGGGAGGGCCTTGTGTCAGGATAGGAGGGGGAGGTGTGCAGGGGATGGGACCACGCCCTGTGGTATGGGCTTGTACTGTGGTGGAGGTGTGGCAAGATGATAGTCTGCACTTCATCCAGAGCTGCCCGACCCTACCCCACAGTGAGACAATATGCCGACATCTGCCTCTTCAGCACAGCCCAGTACAAGTGTCCAGTGGCCCAGCTCGAACAAGAGTAAGTATTATAATAGGCCTAGGTCCCAGTCTGAGGGGTAAATAGGCTGAGAATAAGTGGCAACCAGAGTTCTGCACTGTGTCACTAAAAGAGCATCCCCTCCATTGCCACATGGCTCAAGAGGTTAATTTTCGTAGGCAGGTTGAACCACAACCTGTCCCCTTATAACTTGTGCCCAAAGCAGCAATGGAAGAGATAGTATTTGGGGGTGGTAGGCTGCCCCATCACCCAGCTCAGCCCCTCCAAGAGTCTTATCCCTTTGTCCTTATCTCCCAGTGACCAGGTATCTCCCAGTTCCACGTTCTGTAAAGTGTACACCATAACCCCACTGCTCAGTGACAACCGGGAGAAGCGCGGTCTTGCTCTAGATGGGAAACTCAAACATGAGGATACCAACCTGGCTTCCAGCACCATGTGAGAACAGAGCTGGGGACCTGGGGGCCAGGAGACAGACTTCTGTTTAGGGTTGGCTATGTGCCAGCCTCTGCCTAGGTGCCAGGAATGTGTCAATGAACAAAGGAAATCCCCCCCAAAAAAGAAAAAAAACTTTACTTTGGGGGTGCAAGTGATCAGATAAATAGGTAAGTGGTTAAGTACTTAGTATGTTAAAGAGCAAAAGCACCCAGAGACCAGCATGCTGATTTTTAAGTGGGGTTGTCAGAGAAGATGAATGCTGAGGAGGAACCCAGAGGAAAAGGACAATGTGGACAGGCAGGGAAAGAGGGTTTCATTAGAGAGAGCTGCAAGGCTCTTAAGAGTTGGAATGGGCCCATATCTGAGAATAGTGAGGTGCTGCTGTGCCCTTGGGCAGGAGAAGCCCCAGAGGTTGAGAGTCACAAAGGGCTGGATCTCACCTCAGCTCGTGCCCTGGCTCTGAGTACACACATACAGCCACACTCAGCAGGCCTGGAGACCAGCATGGTAAGATGAAACAAGGAGAGGAGTAGGAAGTAAAGAGTAGTACGAGCAGAGCTGTTGGGTCACATGAGATGCCCAGGAGGGTTCTGTGTAGGAGAATGCCTTGGCGTAGCTTACTGCCATGATTACTTAGCTGATGCTGCTGTAGCTCTGGAGACTAGTGTGAGTTTGTAGTTCCAACCCAGAATCCTGACAAGACCCCACGGCAGGCTAGGTGACAGGGCAATGGACCCTGACCCAACTTCCCTCCCCTCATCCCTAATTTCAGCGTGAAGGAGGGGGCTAACAAGGAGGTGCTGGGAATCCTGGTGTCCTATAGGGTCAAGGTGAAGCTGGTGGTGTCTCGAGGCGGGTGAGTGATAAGGGGAGTTTGGTGGGGTTATAGGATTCTACCTTGTCATTGCATTTTCTTCACGTGGCTTCTCTCCCTGCCCAGGGATGTCTCTGTGGAGCTGCCTTTTGTTCTCATGCATCCTAAGCCCCATGACCACATCCCCCTTCCCAGGCCACAGACAGGTAAGCACTGCACCCACAAGCCTCCTGCAGAGGGAGGGCTGGAGGCAGGGCTAGTGGAGAACCTGCCCCTTTCAGTGCCTACCCTTTTTTCCCTTCACCCTCAGCCGCTCCAGAAGCAGATGTCCCTGTGGATACCAACCTCATTGAATTTGACACCAAGTAAGGAGCTCATTTCCCTACCTTCCTACTTTGACCCTTTTGATTCAGAGATTCACATGATACTCAAATCTACTCGCATCCCTCCTGATTTGGTTTGGTTTTTCTTTCCTTTTTGGCAGGGAGGGTTAAGTATCGAAACAGATGACTTAGCCTTATAAGGCTATTACTGTACCTTCTTTGTCCCTGGGCAGGAGTGAGGGGTAGAGAGAAAGGCCAGAAGGGCCTCACCTCACCCTTCTCCTTTCCACCACCAAGCTATGCCACAGATGACGACATTGTGTTTGAAGACTTCGCCCGACTTCGGCTGAAGGGGATGAAGGATGATGACTATGATGACCAATTCTGCTAGGAAGGGGGGGCTGGAGAGGGAGTAGATGGTGCTTGGAGAGGTAGGGGCAGGCAGGAATCCCAGCCTTTCTTCCTTCCCCTCCATCTGGCAGTCAACCCCTTCACTCCCTCTTCCTTGTCCCCGC
The DNA here is from genome assembly GCF_000260255.1 of Octodon degus. NCBI lineage: Eukaryota > Metazoa > Chordata > Mammalia > Rodentia > Octodontidae > Octodon > Octodon degus. The sequence continues at coordinate 3,997,063 of NW_004524674.1, read as the reverse complement.
CCCCCCAGCAAGATACGCACTGGACCCTTTGCTTGTTGAAAGTGGGCATTAATCTTGACTACAGCTGTGCTTCTCCAGCCCTCCAGGAGGTAGTAAGCTGTGTTCATATCTAAATGTTTGGGAAGAGGACACTGAAAGCGAGGTGTGGTAATAGAGAAAGGAAAAACTGGTGCATTCAACCTCACACCAACACACTCCTCCAGTCGCTATCTCAGCCTCCCGTTCCTTCAAGATGACATCCTGTGGGGGCAAGGCCATATCTTTCTGAGCATAAAGAAGAAAATAAACCTTTTAATAGGCACGAGTATGTGTGTTTTCTCTGGAGCACTTAAGTGTGTGTAAAATGCTCACCCATAATGCTTTTCTGTATCCACAGGACACCTACACACAGGCTATCATCACTGTGTGTGGTGCCGGAGATGGAATCTAGGGCCTTGTGCATACAAGGCAAGAACTCTACCACTGAGCCACATGCTCAGCTCACTCACACAGGCTATCAGTAAAGGTTTATTGAGTGACTGGTGTGCCTGGGTTCCAGAGTAAACACTGAACTTCATCAGTCCACACTCAATGGTACAGCTTGGTAAAGCCATTGAGTAACTTTCCTGCAGACTAGATACTCCTGGGAGTTGGGTAGGCCTTGCGCTTCTCTGTTGCAGCTGGTAAGACATGACCACATTATAACATGTTGTAACCAAATTGGGTTGGTTTCCACAGTTCCTTATGGTTGCTCAAGAGCCCACTCTGGGGGCTAGATGGGACCACATCTGCATGCCTCACCAGACAGAAGCCACACAAGGAATGTCTTTATGGTATCAGTACTTCCTTTCTAACACAAGCTGAGGCTTTAGGTAGCCAACAGCTCAAGTCCTACCTAGGAGCTACATGTTAGTGCTGCTACTGTGACATGCATCACAGACTCCCCAAGGCTTGACCAAAGCCCCACCTTAGGCTGAAAGGAGTTACCAACACTCCAGACATGTGTCACTTCGATTACCCACTATTACTCCAGAGACTTACCTTTTTTTTCTTAAGCCTCCATCCATTTTTTTTAGATTTTTAGTTCCTAGTATGTACTCTATATAGTATAAGGACATAGCAGTAAAACCAAAAAACAAGAACATTCTCTAGTTATATCTCCCCCAAGGAAAAGTATAGGCACTATGAGAATGCATGACAGAGAGACTGACATAGGCTGGGGTATGGGGTTGATTTCCAGGAGGAAGTAACCTTTAAATAAAATTGGAAGACAAAGATTTAGGAGATCACAGGGAAAAGGATGGCCCTACTGGATCACAGCTGCCCCGTGTGTTAAGGGTAGAAGGAACGACGCATTTGGGGACACAGTCAGAGGTCCTGAAGAGGCTATTAGGCAGACAGGGAAAGCTTACATAGGCTCTCAGCCTATGTTAACTAAATCATTATTTATTCATGGGCTTTAAGTGCTGCCAAAATGCCAACAATCTTGCAGGCACAGCTTGCCCTGCCCATTCTGGATCTGTCATGCAGAAAAACTATGCTCTCTAAAACCTAGACCTCTGGAGCCAGGTGTGGTAATACATACCTGTCATTTAGCATTTAGGAGGCTGAGGCAGGAAGGTTGGACAAGTTCAATACTAGTCTGGGTTACATAGTGAATTCAAGGCCAGCCTGATGTACATAGTGAGACCCTGTCTGAATCAATCAATTGATCAATTAATCAATAAGACAAAAACCTAAAAACAAAACAAAACCTAAAGCTCCAGCACCCCCAATTCCTGGGACCTCAAGTCCATGGATTTTTTTTTTTTTTTTGGTCTTAGCGACAGGGTCTCACTGTGCACTTCAGGTTGGCCTTGAGCTCACTTTGAGGTTTTTTTTTTTGTTTTTGGCGGAACCAGGGATTGAAGTCAAGCTCTTGTGCTTGCCAGGGAAGCACTTATTCCACTGAGCTATCTCCCGGGCCCTACTTGAGCTCACTTTGCAGTCCAGGCTGGTCTCAAATTGGCAATGATCCTCTCACCTCAGCCTCCCAAGTACTGGGATTACATCCATGCACCACCACACCCAGCCTAAGTCCATGGACCTGAAACTTCAAGTAAATCTGAAGAAACCATGTGCAGGGGCCGGGGAGATAGTGAACCCACTGGAAGGCACAATACAGATCACGAAACCTAGATATTTAGTCACACCCTTTGAGAACAATGTCTTTACAAAAAATGCCTTTTTTATCTTTAATGCATTTTTTGGAAAGTAATATATGCACATGGTTTCTTTCTTTCATTCTTTTTGCAGTACTGGGGCTTGAATTCAGGACTCTGCGCTTGCCAGGCAAGCACTTATTCTACTGAGCTATCTCCCCGGCTCCTGCACATGGTTTCTTTAAAAACCCAAACAGTATAAAACAGTAAACAATGAAAGTCGCTCCTGCCCCATTCCCTACCCTTTCATTTCTTTTAGAGACAAGCACTATCTAGTGTTTTCATATCCCTTCTAAAAATTACCTTCATATTCACATGTGTGCAGTTATATAGTCACTCTTTTACCTTAAATACAGAAGACAAACATATTATGAACATTTCTAAACCTTAAAAAAAAAAAAGAAAGAAAGAAAGAAAGAAAAACAGTCTGCGGTTCCATGGCGGCTGAGCTAGTGGTTGGCTGGGCGGCGCCTCCTGCAGGCCCTGGCCACCACAGCTGCGCTCTGCTCCGCGGTGGCTCGTGCAGGGACTGAATATCAATGCAAGCTTGAAAAAGGTTCTTCCTTTCTCCTGTGCCATGGCATATCAGTTATACAGAAATACCACTTTGGTACCTCTAATTCTTTTTTTTTTTTTTGGTACCAGGGATTGAACTCAGGACCATGCACTTGCCAGACAAGCACTTATTCTACTGAGCTATCTACCCAGCCCCTAGAAATACCACTTTAGGAAACAGTCTTCAGGAAAGCCTGCATGAGCTCATACGGTCTCAACAGATCACCCCCCAACTTGTCCTCCAAGTTCTACTTCAGTTGGATAAGGCTATAAATTCCGCACTGGCTCAAAGGGTCAGGAACAGACTCAATTTCAGGGGCTCTCTAAACACGTACAGGTTCTGCAATAATGTAGGGACCTTTGCACTGAGCGATGTAGAATTCACAGAGGTGACAGAACTTACCAAAGTGGATAAAGTGAAGATCGTGGCGTGCGATGGTAAAAATACTGGCTCCAACACTACAGAATGAATAGGAGAAAAGCGGCCTTTTTACGCCATCGTCTGCTATCATTCATCGCTTTTTGAAGAGACACATAGAAAAGACTTTTTTAAAAAAAATTTATTCTAGCATTGCAGAAATGACCACACTGTGCTGTACTATCAGAATTCCAGTAGGAAATGCTTACAGCTCTATCCTTTTACATTACCTGTACTATAAAGTATGTCACTTTTTTAAATGACAAATCAAAGGTTGTAGACCTCTGGAGAACAGTCTTTAATAAACATTTTAAAACTCAAACTGCCCAGTGGCATAGCACCTGCCAGGCAAGCACTAAGTCTCAAGGTTGAATCCCAACACCCAAAAAACAACACAAAACAAAACAAGTATCTAGAAGAGCATTCCCTAGCCAACACATATAGATCCACTTTATTCCCATTTTTTTCTTTTATTTTGGTTCTGGGGATTGAACCTAGGGACACATTATGTGTGGTGGGCAAGCACTCTACCATTGAGCCACATCCGCATTTCTTTGAAAATTTTTATTTGTGCTGGTATTAGTAACAATTGTTTTTTGGTTTGGTTTGGTTTGGTGTTTTTTCGTTTGTTTGTTTGTTTTTTGTTTTTGCAGAACCGGGGATTGAACTCAGGCCCTTGCGCTTGCCAGGGAACTGCTTATTCCACTGAGCCATCTCCCCAGCCCCAACTTTTTTTTGTATTTTTAGGGAAGGGTCTACAGGGTGTTCAGGGTCTCACTACTAAATCGGACTCTCAGTGATCCACCTGTTTACAGCCTCCCAAGAGCTGGGATTACAGGCGCGCACTACCATGCCCAGTCTCAACAATTGTGCATTTTATAAAAATTTATATTTTGAGCTAAATTGCCCTTGAAATTTCAATCCTCCTGCCTCAGCCTCCCAAATACCTGGGATTACATAGGCTGTGCCAGCAAGCTTAGCTCCAGTTCATTCTCTTAAAGAACAGCTTTTCACTGCCTAAATGTCACTTATTTTTCATGTCTCCTACTAAATAGACATGTTTCTGTCTACTAGTTTACTAATTTGAATAGTATTATAATAATTATCGAGGGGCTGGAAGGGCCCGGGGAGATGGCTCAGTGGAATAAGCGCTTCCCTGACAAGCACAAGGGTCTGAGTTCAATCCCCGGTTCCGCCAAAAAAAATAAAAAAATAAAAAAATAATTATCGAGGGGCCAGAGAGATGGCTCAGTAGAATAAGTGCTTTCCTGGCAAGCGCAAGGACCTGAGTTCAATCCCCAGTTCCACCAAAAAAAAAAAAAAAAAAAATTATCCTTAAAGATACATCTTTTTACATATGTAAAGTATGCCTATAGAACAAATTCCTAAAACCAGCACTGCTGGATCAAACATCTTTTTGATCACGATCAATCTAACTAGTGAGACCCAAGTCTTGGGGTTTTTATGGGAGACTGGTTAAAACAGTCTCACTATGTAATTCAGGTCTTGAACTCATTGTATAGTCCAAGCTCCCTCAAGTTTGTGGCAATCCTCCTGTCTCAGCCTCCTGAGTGGTGGTTTACAATTACCCAAATTTTAATTTGTATTTCTTACAATTGAGTGTGGTTATACATAACTGTAATCCCAGTAGGCTGAGGTAGGAGAAGTGCAAATTCAGTTTATATAGCTTAGGGACTTAGTGAGATACTGTCTTTAAAAAATGGCTAGAGGTATAGTTCAGTACGAAGACCTTGGGTTCAAACCCCACTACCAAAAAAAAAAAAAAAAAAAAATTCCTTCACTAGCCTTTTGGTGTGACTGATGCTGGGGGTGATGCTCAGGGTCTTTTGTGTTAGGTCAGTACTCTGTATTAACCCCTCAGTCCTATAACCATTTTTTAAAAAAATGTATTTAGTACAGGGTCTACAGGATCTCACTATGCAGATTGGACTTGCAGTGATTCTCCTGTTTTCAGCCTCCCAAACTCTGGGATTACAGGTACATGGCACCACACCCAGTCTCAATCACTGTCTCAGTGCACCCCAGGGGCAGGGCTGGCATGGGCAAGCTGGGGATCAAACCCTGGCCCCTGTGCCTGCCTAAGCAGGCACTTTAGTCCACTGAGCTATCAGGCCAGCCCTTACTAGTTTTTAATCTTTTTAAAATTTATTCACTTGATACAAGATCTCACTAAGCAGTTCAGACTTGTAGTGATCCTCTTGTGTCAACCATGCCAGCGCTGGGATTATAGGCATGCACCACCATGCCCGGTTTTGGTGGCCTGCACGGCATACAGTACCTGGAATCGAGGCCGGTGCTGATGGTTACTTTTTATTCTGCTTTCACACTATGGCTCATAAGACAATCTAAGGCCAGGAAAATAGGTAACATATCCCATTATTTTTTCATCCTTTTCATCAAAAAAATTCATCTAAGATGGTCTTAAATTTAGCCTGTGACTATTCTCTTGTCATGTTACCTGGAAGATGTAAGCATTTTTCTTACATTACTACATGTTTTGAAAATATACAATAATACCAGATCTCTTCATTTGAACTAGCTGGAAGATCAGATACCTAGGCTTTGAGAATGGCTTTTGATTAGGCAATGAGATCTCAACAACTAGGCCCAGGAACTGTCAGGAACAAGGAAGTACCTAGAACTTGAGTTCATTTCTGTGTCAGGCATTTCTGTTTACCCCTTCACCAACTATTTCAGGCTTTTAAACAAAAATAAAAATAAGTGGTTTTTTGGGTTTTTTTTTTTTTTTTTTTGGTTTTTTTTGAGACAATTTCACTGTGCAGTTTGGGCTGGCCTTCTGCTTTTTTTTTTTAAACGTATTTAATACAGGGTGTACAGGGTCTCACTACACAGATCAAATTCATAGTCATCCTTCCTGTTTTTCTGCCTCCCAAGAACTGGAATTACGGGTGCCACCACCATGCCCAGTCTCAATCACTGTCTCAACACGCATCTGCCTAAGAAGGCACTTGAATCTTCTGAGCGATCTAGCTGGCCCTTGTGCTCACTTTTGACCCCAGGCTAGTCTCAAACTGGTAGAGAACCTCCTGGCTCAACCTCCTGAGTGCTGGCATTAAAAGCATGTGCTACCATGCCTGGTTCCAGGCCGCACAGTGGGTGCCAGCATCCAGGCTGAGACCAAACAGCATGTGGGGCTGGGGAACAAACTCGGGTCTTTGTGCTGGCCAGGTAGGTGCGTATATCTATGAGCTATCTCTCCAGCCCCAAGAGATTTTTTTGTTTTGTTTAGTTTTTTTAAATTTCTTGGCTGGCCAGATAGCTCAGCAGACTAAAGAGCCTGCTTAGGCAGGTGCAGGGACTGGGATTCAATCCCAGGCGTGCCATAGCCTGCCCTGCCCACAGGGCGCACTGAGACAGAGACTGAGACTGGGCGTGGCAGTGCACAACTGTAATCCCAGCAACTGGGAGACTGAAAACAGAAGGATCACTATGAGTCCTGTGTAGTGACACCCTGTAGACTCTGTATTAAAATACATAAAACAAAGAAAAAAGAAAAAAAATTCTTTCATTAAAAGTGAAGACAGGGGCTGGTGAGATGGCTCAGTGGTCTAAAGC
>NW_004524674.1:3979141-3988133 GCF_000260255.1 Octodon degus | reverse complement strand
TAGTGATCCACCAGTTTACAGCTTCCCAAGAGCTGGGATTACAGGCGGGTACCACCACACCCAGTTTCAATAGCTGTTTTAGCATGCCCCAGGGGTGGGCCCGGGGATTTAACCCCCAGCCACTCCACCTGCTTGCAGGTGCTTTAATTCCCTGAGCTATTTGGTCAACCTTTGAGCCCACTTTGTAGCCAAGGCTGGTCTGAAAATTGCAAAAATTCTCCTGCCTCAGCCTTCTGAGTGCTGGGATTGCAGGCATGCACCATCACAACCAGCTTCAACGAACACTTTTGAATACATCTGAGTACCTTGGGTATGGATTCAGAGGCTCTGAAATGTATGGTCTCCAAACTAAATTGGGGCTGGGCTAGCATGGCAGTGCACACCTGTTAACCTCAGCACTTGGGAAGCTGAGGCAGGAGGATCACTGTGAGATGGAGGTCAGCATGTGCTACCAGTGAGTTCAAGGGCAGCCTGGTCTACTTATGGAGACTTTGTCTCAAAAACAAAAAATTAAGTTGGGCCCTCACTACCTGCAATCTTTTGCCCCTGTTCATGTCCCTGATCCCCTCCCTATCCTGTTCCCATCCTACTAATTTTCTACCTTCTCTGTGCTTGTAGTGACTTCTGCTTTTCACAGAGATTAAGGATTGAGGGATGAATGATTTCAGCTTCTCGCCTCCTGCTGACAGACACTGACATCTACACCAAAGCTCCTACACCACCAAGGTTAATATGCTTCCCCAGTTCAAAGCTAGTCCCTCCAGCAGTGTTCACACATCTTTCCCTCCTACCTCTTCCTAGACCTTGATTCATCAAACTCCTCTTCAACCTGGCTCTTCCTCCATGGTAAATAAACCCACACAAATGTCTTCCAAGAAAAGAGGCAGGTAGGAAAACAAAGGAAAAAACTCTCCTCTACTTTTAGACCCCTCTCACAGTGAAGTACATCTCCACGTATTTCCTCTCAGTTTTCATTATTTTTACTTTTAATTTTCAAAGAAATACATATATCCACAGTTCCACGAGTCAGTACTACAAGATTACCTTAAAAGTAGGCCCTCCCACCTCCAATTTCTTTCTCCTCAGAGACAATTACTTTCACCCCCTTCAGATGTTTCTGTTGACACCTTCTGCATCTCTAAGCATGTTTATTTTGCTTCTTGATTTTTGTTTTAAGTATCATCAACTGGCTTCCCACTGGAGAAGGTGAAGACTGAGGCCCTTGTGATCCCTCTGATTACCAGGGGGACACTTTCCACCCCATCCTTTATTCTCCCAAGAGAATTATATCTATTGGGGTTATAGCAACATTCAGTATTTAATTCTGTCTACACAAAGAATGTTTCTAGTTGCCTCATGTGGTATAATTAGCGTTCTCACCTTAGTCAACTTTGTTTTTCCTGAATAACTGTAATTTTAATTTTTTAATTCTCTGAATATATCACTGATTCAGCCCCATACTCTTCCAAAAGTTCACATATCATCTCAAATCATTTGAAACAAAATAACATTTATCTTCTTAATCTCATTGAAGAAATCTGTCCAGATCCTCCTAATGAATCAACTGTTCTTTGCACTTGCTATGCTAAAATTCCTTTCATGCTACAACCATGAAAGTTACCTTCCATGAGTTAAGGTCTTAGCTCCTGACCTCAATACCTTCCTCTTCTGGTCTAACTTTACTGACTTCCTGAGAAATGGTACCCATAGGAGAAAAATCTGGAGAGTTTGTACATATCAAAATGTCTATTCTGTCTTCATAATGCAGAGTTTGGCTTTGTGAGATTCTGGACACAGTGTCTCCTAAAATCTACTCTTCCATGGTGACAGAACAGTAGTTGGCCACCTAGGAAGAGACCAGACATCCCAGAACCCCAGAGTAAGGGAGACCATAAGACCAAGTTTCCTCCAGTGGTATATGACTAGAAATAACAACAGGCTACTGCTTAGCCAGGGGCCCAGACAGGCTGTCTCCTCCACATTTTCTCTTCTTCCTTTCTCTCAGCAGCAAACCCAGGATGGAAGTAACTCAGTATTAACAATATAGTCAATGCCCAACAGCAGTATTTCACAAATGTACTGCACATACATATCACCTGGGGATCTTAAAACATAAACACTAACATAGCAGGCAGTAGGTCAGGAGTGGGAATGAGATTCTGTATTTCTAGCCAGTTTTGCATTAATGTCACGCTGCTGGACCACAGACCACACTTCTCAGTGTAAGACCCTAAAGGATAGGACAGCTGCACTCCAAGCCTTGGCCACTGTATGATTTATAGAGCACAGTGAACAAACCACACTGAACTATTTTACAAGAAAAAATTAAGTTTACTGAGAAAAATGGAATCATAGGGCCGGGGAGATGGCTCAGTGGAATAAACACTTCCCTGGCAAGCGCAAGGGCCTAAGTTCAATCCCCAGCTCTGCCAAAAAAAAAGAAAAAAGTGGAATCATTGTATTTTTAGCCTTCACCTTAACACAGATGGGGTATGGAATTCTGAATTGGAAACTATTTCTGTGAAAATACAAATGGCACTGCATTATTCCACCATCGTCTAGCACGCAGTGTTACTTTACAATGCCTAACATCATTCCCATTGCATGAGCCCTGCTTTCTCTCTGGAAGCTTGAAGACATTTTCTCTGAGCCTAGGGTTCTAATGTATAGGTCAATTTCTCTCTGTTCTACTGGGTATTTATTTTTTTCTACCAGGTATTTATTTTTTAATTATACTTTATTTTTTTTAATTTTATTTATTTGTTTGTGTGTGTGTGTGTGTGTGTGTGTGGCCAGCTCAGCCCACCAGGAGGCGGGGATGGCCGGCATGTGGTGCTGGGGGATTGAACCGTGGTCCCTGTGCTTTGCTAAGCTTGTTCTAAGTAGGTGCTTTAGACCACTGAGCCAACTCACCAGCCCTCTACCAGGTATTTAATAGGTCCTTTTAATCTGAAAGCACCAGCCCTTTTTTCCCTCTTCATATTCTCTGTGATTTTCTTTCCTACATGTCTTTTCATTTGCTAGAGGAGTTTCTCAATTTCTTTTTCAATTTTCTATTCCTTCCCCCACAGTTTGATCTTTCAAGTATACTTTCTTGGCTTTTTCCCCAATGGGATACACCAGTCCTGAAGTCATGATACCAGATCAGTGTGTGGAAGTGACAGGACAAGCTCCTATTCCATCTCCTATTTCCAAAAACCCATTTAATATATTGTTCTTAAAGACAGAACGTATCAGATACTAAACTGATAAGAACAGATACTGTACACTCAAGAAGATCTTTCTTTCTTTCTCTTTCTTTCTTTTTCTTTCTCTAATAAAAGGCAGGGTCGGGGCTGGTGAGATGGCTCAGTGGTCTAAAGCACCTACTTAGAACAAGCTTAGCAAAACACAGGGACCACGGTTCAATCCCCAGCACCACATGCCAGCCAGCCCCGCCCCCTGGTGGGCTGAGCTGTCCTCCCACACATAAATAAATAAAATTTAAAAAATAAAATAAAATAAAAATAAAAGGCAGGGTCTTCTTATGTTGCCCAGGCTAGCCCCAAACTCCTGAACTCGAGCAATCATCCTGCTTCAGCCTCCTAAGTACCGGGGACTATAGGTATATGCCTTTGTCCTCTAGCTAATCTTTTTACAGTATCTTTTATCTACAAAGTCCAAAAGTTGTTCTCCCTACCCCTCAGGTATTTTAGTCTCTAGCTTTCATGTTATGGTTTATTTTTTGGTTTTGGTGCCAAGGACCGAACCCAGGGCTTCCAGCTTGTTAGGCAAGCATTCTACTGCTGACCTAATCCCCAGCCCCTAGCTTTCATGTTAAAAATTTTATTCAAAAATTTAAAAATCCTTTCCTGTCTGTTTATATTCAAGTGAGGTAGCTCATGGTACAGCACCCCTGGGTTCCATCCTCAGCACCACTACAAAAAAAAAAAAAAGAGGTGCTAAGAAACTGACTGGAAGTTCCATGAACACAAAGTAGACTTAGTTAGCCACTATGAGTTTCACTATGGTGTGATCTGGCTACATGTTTAGACGAAGAGCACCTGAGGTTAATTAGATCTTTTCTGTAAGCAAACTTTCCAGAGGAGTGTCTTGCAGACTCCTGGAAAGTACAAGCCTGCTTGTCAGGGTTATGCAAACCAGTATCCAGTTCATAAACTTCCACTTAATTTATTTTCAATCCAGTATTCTTTTTTTATTGTTTTTTGTTTTCTGTTTTTTGAAACAGGACCTCACTAGGTAGCTCAGGCTGGCCTTGAGGTTGCGGCACTCTTCCTGCCTCAGCCTCCAGAGTGTTAGGATTACAGGCATGCACCACCACACCCAGCTCAATGCAGTAGTCTTTTGTTCAACTGTGCCCAGGTGTCTTCCAAGCTAAAAACTATTTTCCCCTCTCCAACAAAGAAATTCCCAGCATTCTAATAGATTAAAAAGAGTAACTGCCAAGATATATGAAGCCAAGGAGGAGATCTAACTTCTTTAAATAACACTCATAATTTTAGTACCACTTTTACCCACATTGTAATACCACTAACATCAGGTAAATCAATTTGTTTTCTAAGCTTTCTTCAGTTACTACTTAGCTTCTTGTGTCAAGAGTGTACCTAAAGTCTTCCTATTAACTTCTCACTCTTATTTTATTTATTTACTTTTTTCAGTCCTAGGAATTGAACCCTGGGCCTACACCCTTGCTAGGCAAGCATTCTTACCACTAAGCTACATCCCATTTTTTATTTTTTATTTGGCCCACACTGGCCTCTACATTATGATCCTCCTGCCTCAGCCTCCTAAGTAGCTGGGATTTCAGCCTTGGGATATCATTTTATTCTCAATGTTTCCATGTAAACTGTCAAAAGTGCTCTTTCCAGCTAGGCACAGTGGTACATACCTATAAGCCCAGCACTCTGGGAAGCTGAATCAGGAGGATCCAAAGTTTGAGCGCAGCCTGGGCAATTTATCAACATAGTGACATCCTGTCTCAAAATATTTCTTTTTGCTTTTTTTTTCCTTTTTGTTTTGAGACAGGATCTCACTATATAGTTCAGGCTGGCCTTGAACTCACTATATAGTCAAAGCTGGCCTAGAACTCGTGGCCATCCTCCTGCCTCAGCCTCCCAAGTGATGGGATTAGAAGAGTACACCATGCCCAGCTCTCAAAATAAAAAAAGGGGCTGGGGATGTAATTCAGTTCAAAGGTCCTAGGCTCAATCCCCAGTACCTGGGGAGAAAAAAAAAAGAAAAAAGTGATTTTTCAAAAAAGTAAATCTTGGGGCTGGGGAGATGGCTCAGTAGAATAAGCACTTCCTTGGCAAGCGCAAGGGCCTGAGTTCAATCCCCAGATCCACAAAAAAAAAAAAAAAAGTAAATCTAGCTGTAACACACTTGCTGAAAATCCTTCAAAGACCCCAGCAGTTTGGGCACCTGAGGTCTTTGAAGGTTTTCAGTACAAAGTCCAAAGTGATTTAGCTTAGCTTTTTTCTGATCCAGCTCCCATCCAACTGTACCACCATCACACCTAACAACCACCACATTCCATTCACACCACTCAAACTGAATCTTGCTGGACTCCAAATGTGCCAGGCCCAGCCCCATCACAGCACCATGCTCTTGCCTATGCTGTTTCCTTTTTCCACCCCACCCTCTCATCCATCTAACTAACCCCTTAACTGTTCAAGAAACACTTCCTCCAAGAATCTTTTCTCAGTGGTCCTTGCCATATCTCTAACAAAACATCTATCCCACTGTTACATGAGTCTCCATCTCATTCAACTTTACATTCCCAGACCCAGTACATAACAGGTAAGCAGAAAGAGAAAGAGAGAAAGGCTGGAAGGAGCCAGCATCTGAGAATATATTGATACTCTGTGTTCTCATTAGGCTCGAGGTCTGGGGGACCCCAGGAAGGATAATGTTAACACCCACCAAGCCAAGCTTTCCTCGGACAAGGTTAGCAGACAAAGGGCCCATGACTATTCAGTCTGGATGAATATTTTTTTCAAGGATAGAATTAATATTTTATTATCATTTATAATCAGATGGCAGTTGAGTATATAGTTTCCATACTTCATATTTTTTTGTAAATGAAAAAAAATTCAGTTTTAAACACTGATAGTTAGGTTCTTTAGAAAACACAGACTGACTCATTAATGGCGGCTTCAAGCTTTTCCTTATTAGCGCCAGAAAACTCACTCACCTTCTCCCCCTTTTTAAAAAACTGGAAGGTTAGCATGCATTTGACTTCACAATCTGCAGCAACATCCTGACAGTCATCCGCATCTACTTCAAGGAGCAACACGTTGGAATATTTTAGTTCAGACAGGGAATAAATGAAAGGCTTGACCATTTTGCAAGACCACACCACGTGGCCCTAGGATTACCACCACCATTACCTAGAACCCAGCCGACGCTTTATAGTTTAATAAATTCTCGCCGAATAAACGAAATACAGTTCACAAAACAATGTCTTGAAAGTGAAGAGATCTGAACAGCCTCAAGCCGGGAGCTAGCTCAATACTGCCTCTTACCCAAGGTGGTCGCGTGGTGGCGGAGCAGAGGACAGGCGCACGGCTCCTTGGGAGTTGTAGTTTTCCAGGGGAACCGAGAAGGGCGAGGCCGCGCTAGGCATCCTGGGAATTGTAGTGTACCCTTTACGCAGGCGCAAACTGACAGCCACTTCCGGGCTCCAAAGTCGCAATCTTCAGGAGAAAATCTCTTGGAGTTTCTCAGAGGGACAATGGCCACCTATAGCCTGGCGAATGAGCGATTACGCGCCCTGGAAGACATCGAAAGGGAAATCGGCGCCATCCTCCAGAATGCAGGTTCGGGATGTGACGAGCTGACTATATATAGGGAGCAACAGCGAGCCGACCAAAGAAAGACATCGGGCTTGGTTGGGCGGGCTCTTAAGCTCATGCGCAGCAAAAGATGGGCTGGTTGCGGAGGCCTTTGGGCGGGGCTATACTGCCAATCTCCAGATAACTCCGCCCTCTTTCCTCCCCGGCAGGGACTGTGATCCTGGAACTGTCCAAGGAAAAAACCAATGAGCGGCTCCTAGACCGGCAGGCGACGGCCTTCAGCGCTTCAGTGCAACACGTGGAGGCGGAACTGTCGGCTCAGATCCGTTACCTCACACAGGTAGGTGTACCTGGGAGACACCGTAGGCCCACCTCAGTTCTTCGCCTTAGCCTTAAGAGTAACCTGCACCCCTGCGGTGCATTAACTGAACAAAATCAGATCAAGGCTTCCAAGTTGACACCACCACAACCATGTGGAACCTTTCTTTCCAGGGCTTGTTTTTTCCACTAAAAGGAAAAACATGAAATGTGGCCCTATCCACCTCGGTATTATGTCTGAAGCACTGGATGGTGAAGTGCCTCAGAGTTGGCATGGAAGCGTTAAATGAAGCCACAAATTTGCACTGACCTCCAGGCATGAGGCCTCAGGTGCTTACCTGGAAAAAGGAGACAAGATCAAGAAAGCGCCAAAGGGGGCTGGTGAGATGGCTCAGTGGTCTAAAGCACCTACTTAGAACAAGCTTAGCAAAGCACAGGGACCATGGTTCAATCCCCCAGCACCACATGCCAGCCAGCCCCGCCCCCTGGTGGGCTGAGCTGGCCACACACACACATAAATAAATAAATAAAGCACCAAAGTCCTTACTTCTGACTGCTACCACTGTTAACTAAGTTTGACTGTGTTTTGAGCACTGTATATTATCCTATGCAATCTTACAACTCTAGGAAATAATTATTATCACCTGCATTTCACCTATGAGATTAACAGAATTTAAGTGATTTGTTCTAGGTCACTGAGCTACCAGGCAGCTTAACAGATCAACTGAGGGAAAAAATGACACAAGAGACCTGATGCTGGGTGGGGGTGGGTGGGTAAGGGAAACAGTGCCCCATTCATCAATCTCACTGTCCCATAGGTGGCCACAGGACAGCCCCATGAGGGCTCTAGCTACTCTTCAAGGAAAGACTGTCAAATGGCTCTGAAGCGAGTAGACTATGCCCGCCTCAAGCTCAGTGATGTTGCCCGAACCTGTGAGCAGATGCTGGAGAGTTAAGCCGCAAAGTGGATCCAGAGTAAAGTAGGAAACCATGACCTGCACTCTGGGATAGAACTAGAGGCCTGTAGGATGGGGTGTGTGGACTGACACATACATGCCCTGCTGCGATGTCAGAGTCAACTTGAACAAAGGGGCAGAAGGCAGAAATGAAGGAACTAAAATTGAAGCCTGTCCACAGCTAAGCCCTGGCTCCTCCAGCAGGGTGCTCCTGTTATACACTTCACAGGCTCAGACGGGAACTGGAGATTCAGCCACCCAACCCACTTCTTTATGCCACACATACCTCCCCTTCTTGGGCTTCCCAAAACCTTGGCCCAATGAAGTCTCATTCTTCGTTATTGAAAGAACCAAAACATAAATTGCAATTTTAACTTTTTTTTTTTTTTTTTTGTGAAACCGGGGATTGAACTCAGGCCCTTGTGCTTGCCTGGGAAGCGCTTATTCCACTGAGCCATCTCCCCAGCCCCATCAATTGCAATTTTTAATAAAAGAAATAACAAGTTTTAAAAACCAGACTGTGTGTGTATGAGTGTTGCAAGGGGCTGAGGAAATAAGCCCAGCCTGTATATCAGCACTGCAGCTACTCGGGAAGGAGGATGGGAAAGCCTAACCTGAGTGTGGGGCTGAGAAGAATAGTTGGTGTAGGAGGACTTGTGACCAAAGGATCACAAATGGATGGATGACCATCCATCAGTCTCTGCATAACCCTTCAGCAGAGAAGCTGAAGCCAGGAATCATGAAGCAGCAAGTGCCTGGAGCCCATGTCTGCAGAAAGAAGAGTCAATAAATCCAAATATAGTATTTAGTAGCTAAAACACACAGAACATGCCTATACCATCATTATGCAGTTTAAAAGTTTTGTTTTGGGCTGGAGAGATGGCTCAGTGGTCTAAAGCACCTACTTAGAACAAGCTTAGCAAA
>NW_004524674.1:3957391-3978966 GCF_000260255.1 Octodon degus | reverse complement strand
AAGTTTTTAATGTACTTTTTTGCAGGACTAGGGATTGAACTCAAGGCCTCACTCATGCTAGGCAAGCATGGTGTGATTAAAAGCTACAACTGAGGCCCCAGATTTTATAGCTTTGTATGTTTGCAGGGTTTTTTTTTTTCATTTTTTAAAATTGTTTATTCATTTTAATGAGAAACAAAATAAAATAGCAATGAAACAGTTTCAAAACAGGTAAGACAGTTACAGTAATTAATACATTGCATATTGCTGTCTTTGTAGTAGTTATTCAGAGGACAAGATACAGACATGATATCTTGTCTAAACAATATTAGTACAAACCTTCTCAATGAACTAAGAGAAAGCTGTATATCTATCCTAACCATCTTGTATATACATATATATTTTTTCCCTAAAAAATACTTCATTTTGGTCTTTTTTTGATTATTTTTTATTTTATGGGGAAACAAATAGCAATGAGACAGTTTCAAAACTGATTAGGACAGTTTCAATAATTAATACACTGCATAGTGTTGTCTTTGTAGTGGTTATTCATAGTACATGATGTAGACATAATATCCTATCCAAACACTATTAGTACAAATCTTTCTTCTCATTGAATTAAGAGAAAGTAGCTGCATATCTAAACTATTTTGTATATACAGATACAAAATGGTCCTTCATTTATATCCCCTTTTTTTTTTAGTTTTGTCGGTGATGGGTGTTCCCTTGCCATTTACATATTGTAGGTGCATGAATTCAGCAAAATAATACAATATAGATTTTGGTTTTATAAATGCAGACTGCTTCTAATGTCGTATCAATAATTGCTGTACTCTATTTAAAGTAAATGTATGTTTAAAAAAGTAATAAAAGTAAATGGGGGGGCTGGTGAGATGGCTCAGTGGTCTAAAGCACCTACTTAGAACAAGCTTAGCAAAGCACAGGGACCGCGGTTCAATCCCCAGCACCACATGCCAGCCAGCCCCGCCCCTGGTGGGCTGAGCTGGCCACACACACACACACACACACACACACATAAATAAATAAATAAAATTTTAAAAAAAATTTAAAAAAAGTAAATGAGGGACAAGAAAAACAAAATGTAGGATTTTACTGCTACAATGTTGTATATAGTCTGATTTCTAAATTTCTGTGTAAAAAATGTGTAATTGTTTTTTTAACACTATTGCATTTGTATTGTCAATATTTTTTATTCATTTGGTAGGGTATTTGTGTCCTTTCATTTAGTGTTTTGTTTTGAGACAAAATCTCATTGTGTAGCTCAGGCTGGCCTTGAGTTCACAATGATCTGCCTCAAACTCCCAAGTTTTGGGATTACAGGTGTGTACCACCACTCCCGGTAGTACTGCATGTTTTTTTAAAGGACAGATTCAGATGGTAGTTAATAATAAATTTGTCAGTTGCCTAAAATTAATTACATAAATTAATTTATGTATTTACCAAAAATTAATTACATAAAGTATTTAGAAAAGAAATCAGTCCATGCTCTCAGGTTTCCATTATTGGCTCAGGCATTGAAGTCTGGAGTTCCAGGTGTGTGTTGATAACGCTGTAGCTCTGGGAAGGATAAAGAAACTGAGAGATGAATTCTAAGATCAAGGAAAATTTGGGGAGGGGTGGTAGTTTAAGTGGGAAATCAGACTCCCAGACATTAATCCTAAGACCTAGTACACATTAAGTGCTCAATAAAGATTTGTGAATTGAATGAATGTCCCTTACCCTTATCCAAACTTTATCTTCTAACCTGTTCTTACCCTACTTACCCCTACTACTGCCAGGCCAAGGACTGGGCCTAGACCCATGATAGGTTCCCTTTCTCTCCACTTACTAGTCTCTATTGACTCTTCCATCATAGCCTAGATTCCACAGTACAGGAGCCTTAATTTTTGTGTGGTGGGTCAGGTTTCTAGCTACCTGAGAACTACAGGGACCAGTATTCCTTCAAGGAAGGCTATGGGTCTCTGGGTGAGGGATTACTCTAAGTATCTTGGTTATTTTTTTCTCATTGCCCAGACAAAATACTCAACACTCCGAGTTAAAGGAGGAAATGTTTATTTCAGCTCACAGTTTGTAGAGTTTTCAGGCCAGTCAACTGATTCCAAGGCACAGTGGCATGGCAGACAGGCATTCCAGAGGAGAAACAGGCCATGGCAAAGTAGGATTTTTATTTTTTTTATTTTTATTTTTTTTGCTCCAAATGCCTTCAGGGCAGGTTTGGCTGGCTTGAGTTGTGGGGATCAAACCACCGCAACCTGAGCCTGACTGCTTTGTTGAAGCAGCCACTTAAAGAACTGAGCTAAGGGGCAGGCCCCCTCCATGGCAAAGTAGGGCAGGCAGAAGGCAGCCATCAAACAGCAAGCAGTAAGTGATAAGCAGTGAGCACAGCAACCCTCCTTCTGTCTCTTATGTCTTATCCAGGCTACTCATCTTTAGGGCAAGTGGCATACTCAGCGTGAAGCACCCTTAACCCTAGCATTGTGCCATGAGTCAACCCCAGCATCACATCCATGATCCCAGCATCACACACCTTAGATCCAGCCACTTCAGGAAAGTGCCACCTATGACTGCATTTGGCTTTGGAGGTATATCTAGACATAAGCCGTAACAGCTTGAGTGTACTGTTGTGGCTGTTCCCTGTTCCTTCTGCATTTCATATAGGATATGATTCCAATCAAGAAGAAGACAATGCCCAGAAGGGACAGTACTGGCACCAGAGATGATGGTCCACCAGTAGCACTTGCTTTTTCTTTCAGATCTTTCTGGTTCTCCTTAGCCTGATGCCCAGTTTCTAGACTGTAGCCCACAGTGGGAGTGGTGGTTTCACTGAAGTGGCTGAGCCCTTTATCCAAGGACAGTGTCCCTGGCAGACGGGTAGGCTTTGGGGTAGACTTCGAGGCAGATGGCGGGTACTTCTGGGGAGGCGTGCTTCTGTCTGGAGGTTCCCCCTCTGTGGGTCTGGGAATTGGGGTGCCGTGGGGAGACAAATGCTTCTGATGGACCACTTTCTCCCGATAAGCATGTCCACACTCTGGAGAAGGAAAAAGTGAAGAACCAGGACTATCAGGAAGCAGGTTTAAAACAAAACAAAACAGCGAGCTAAGTGGGGTGAAGTGGTATCTTCTCATTTATCACAAAGTTCATAACGGACACCTGTATAACAAAAAACACATTAAGGAAAAAGCCTAGCAAATGTATTTAATCAAAATTTCACAGGAAATGGGAAGCTTCAAAAAGAAAGTTTAGAGAAAACTGTATTTTTGTGATTAGAATTAATGGACAATGGACATCTGTAGAACTAAATATGATGGAACATGCCTGTAGGCCCAGTACTCGGGAGGCTGAGTCAGGAGGATTCTAGGAATTACAGGCTAGCCAGGAATGCATAATGAGACCCTGTCTCAGGAAACAAAACAAAACAAAACAAAACAAAAAACAGGTTTGAAAACAAACAGGTTTGGTGGCATATGCCTGCAAACCCATCATTCAGGAGGCTAAGGCAGGAGGATCACTGTAAGTTTGAGGCCAGCCTGCACTACATAGCAAGACCCTATCTCAAAACAAAACAAAACAAAACAAAAAAAGCAAAGCACGGTCAGTTGTATAGAAGTATGATTAGATTTAAAAAAAAAAAAGGAGTAGAGCTGGCGAGATAGCTCAACAGATTAAAGCACCTGCTTATGCATATGCAGGGACCAGAGTTCAATCCCCGGCTTGCTGTGCTGGGCCCGCCCCCCGGGGGGGGGGGGCTGTTAAACAGCAAGTGAGACTGGACATGGTGGCACAAGCCTGTAATCACAGCGTTGAGGAGGCTAAAACCAGGAGGATCACTACAAGTCCGATTTGTGTAGTGAGACCTTGTAGATCCTTTCTAAAATAAACGTGTAATCTAGTAGTAATAAACATGAGAGGGAATAGAGAGACCTGTCCACTCAGATTCTTCTTGACCTTCAAGAATAGGGCAGACCACTGTTGAATGGGCTTATTATGACTTACTTTTTTTTTTTTTCAGAACCGGGGATTGAATTTAGACCTTTGTACTTGCCAGGCAGGCAGTTATTCTACTGACCCATCTCCCCAGCCCCCATGACTTTCAGATGAAGTAAGTCATAGAAGTCTTTACTGGCTACTGCCACACAGAAAGGTGGGGAAAAGTCAGTGTTCTTCTTGCTTCATGGGATTTCTTAATTGCTACAGTGCCGTATGTTGGGGTATTGTGTTCTGAGCCCCAGAAGAGGAAAGAGTAGTAAGCCAAGAACAACATCAAGGAGACAACCGAAGGCCAGTAAAGGGAGGGCAGCGGCAGAGAAGCCAAGAGACAAGGAATTGAACAGACAGCAGGATTCAGCCACTGGGTGGAGCCAGTGTTCAGAGATAGAGAGTCAGGAGGCTTGGGTTGGAGCCCTGACTGTGCTACAAAATAACATGGGACTTTGACCTTTACCGGGCTTCTTTCAGCTGTCCAGTGAAAACTGTCATAGTACCAAGGGCCAAGATACTGTAGGAAGGAGGATTAAAGGAAATAACATGGAAAAAAAAAAGGAAATAATATGGGTCAGTGTATCATGAAAGGCAGCACGAGCACCATTGACACAGGAGGACATCGAAGAGCACTTTATATTTTAATAACTTGTTCATCAAATTTGTGACTTTACAGGCTGGCCAGATAACTCAGCAGACTAAAGTGCCTGCTTAGGCAGGCGCAGAGACCAGGGTTCGATCCCCAGCATGCCATGCTGGCCCTGGCCCCAGGGTGCACTGAGACTGCAAATGAGACTGGGCATGGTGGCCCATGCCTGTAATCCCAGCACTTGGGAGGCTGAAAACAGGAGGATCACTATGAGTTCAATCTGTATATTGAGACCCTTTTCTAAATACATTTTTAAAAATTGGCTTTACAAATGTTATTAAGATAAGTTGGAAATAATTTTGCAAAGCTGGCTTGTATACATTTTAGATTTTCTTATATATAGATTTTGCTTCAAAAAGAAAAAATATTAAACTCAACACACATTCTGAGATGTTTTGGGATAAAGTATAAGAATATTGGGCCAGGGATATAGCTCAGCAGCATAAGTGCTTGCCTGGCAAGTGTGAATTCAATCCCCAGAATGAAAAAGAAAAAAAAAAAAAAAAAAGAATGCCTACAACTTACATTGAAATACATCAAAATTATAGTGGAGTGATGAAGGCTAGAGATATATAATCAAATATTACAGAATCTAGGTGGTAGAATACAGTTATTCATTGTCCAGCTTTTCTTATGTCTAAATTTTCATAATTACTGGTAAATGAAAATAATTCCTTCGGGTGATTCCAAGATAAACAACCAAGATTATATTTTATATGAAATATGTATTTTAATCCTGGGATGATGATATATGCCTGTAACCCAGCACTCTGGAAGGCTAAAGCAGGAAAATTACAAATTCTAGCCCAGGCTGGACAATTCAGGTACTTAACTGAGACCCTATCTCAAGGTCTAAAAAACTTTTTTTAAGGGGATTGCTGAAGATGTAGTTCAGAGTGAACTGGGTTCAATCCCCAATGACACCAAAAAATTATATATGCAGTATAATATTTGCACAGTGGTACGCATCTATAATCCCTGCATTTGGGAGGCTGAGGCAGGAGAATCACTGTAAGTTTTAAGCCAGCCTGTGCTACAAAGAGACCTTGTCTAAAAAAACAAAAAGAAAGAAAGAAGAAAAAAGGATGGAGGGGCAGGGGAGATGGCTCAGTAGAATAAGCGCTTGCCTGGTAAGCGCTAGGGCCTGAGTTCAATCCCTGGTTCTGCCAAAAAAAAAAAAAAAAGAAAGAAAGAAAGAAAGAAAAGAAAATAGGATGGAATAGAACAGTGCCTGGCATGTAATAATGCTCAATAAAATTGATATGGTGAAAGGGGGATAAAGCTCAAGGCAAAGTATCATATATATATAGTGACTTGAAAATATTAAGAAAATCATGTCACATGTGGCAGAATAAATCGAAATCATGAAAGTAGATAGTAAAAAGGATGCTTGGCAGACAGAGACTTAAGTAAAAGTACTTTAGCTAACTATCAGAAGGTTCTAGGCATATGGGGTATCAAGAGTAAAGACAAATTGTAAAGCAGAAGCAGGAGCAGGGCTGAGGAGAGGAAAAGTTCTCACCTCCGCTATCAAAGCAGCTCATCACTTCAAGGACCCACTGGTCTCGGCTGTCCCCGCACACACTCTGGGAACGAAGCTCAAACCTACAAGAAGAAAAACCAGATGAGGAAAAGAACAAAAGAAAGATGGGGAAAGGATACTTCTATGTACATATACAGGATAGCTTGGATGACTGTACTGCTATCTGCTGGGCTACTAAATGGAGAAATTAATGCTTTTTTTTCTTTTAAATTTCTTATAACTTTTTAAAACCAAATTTGCACGCTTGTTTCTGCTATTCTAAACAGCTAATCTGAGGACAATATACAACAACCATTTTTGAATTCCTATCATTTTATTTAGTGAAATTCTGTATCTTTTTTGTTTGTTTGTTTTACTATGTTGTAGTCTGTTTAAAAATTAGAAAAATTACAAAGAAAATTCGGTTCTCAGCTACACCTTCAGCTTCCCTTCTCCAGGTTTCCTCATTCACAGGGATGAAGTCACACCAAGAAAGTCATGCGTGGAGGAACTGGGAAAGTCCCAGGTAAGTGAAACAGAAAGGAGAATGTGAGAACCCGAAAAGAGAACCCAGAGTGCGCGTCTGGCCCACCTGGAGAGATTCGGGATGCCAGAGGAGCTAGCGCTCCTGGGTGGTGAAAGACACTACCTGATGTACAACGGACAGCGATGGTAGATTTTTCCATATTTTCGGAAATGCTCCATGAATCGTTTCCCCGCATGAAAGTCAGAAGATAATGTTTTACTACAGTGACAACTTCCAGCGACACTGCCCTCGTTGCCATCACCTGAACGGAGCAGAGGTGTTCAGTACAGATCTTCAGCCTTAGGATTCCTCTCCCGCGCTGCCTCGTTACTTAGCCCACTTAGCCTCCAAGGCACGGTCACAGTGCACCCTTTTTTCCTAGACCCCAGGATCCGCCAGGCCGGCACGACCCAGAAATCCCAGTCTCTGTCTCGAACCAGTTTGCGCCCTCTCCCCTCCCAGGCTGCGCGGCGGCCGCCCCGACCCTCGGTGCGCCCCATCCCTCACGGCCCGGCCCCGGCCGCCCCGGCTCACCTGGCAGAGTCACCTGCACCAGCAGCAGGAGCAGGGCGCGGGGCGGAAGTCCCCATCCCCGCCTCATCTCCGGGCACCTCGGAGTCTGGAGGACAGGGAGTGCGACGCGCCGCTGATTTCTCAGAGGCTCCCGCTTCTGTCTCGGCTCGCGAGTTCTGGAGGAGACTCGGCCGGGCCGGGGGCGCGCGGAGACGCCGTCCTCCAGCCCCGCGCTCGCGCCATCCGGAGCCGAACCGAACCGCCGAGCCCGCGCCGCTGTCCCCCGCCCCCGCGGTAGGGAAAGCCCCGCAGGCGGAGCTGCTTCCTCAGCGCTGGCCCCGACTCTGGGCTCCGTCCAAGGGGGTAGCAAGAATGTCCCGCAAAACCGAAAGAAAACTCTGGCTGCGAGGGAGGCGAGTCGGGGCGCCCCCGAGGGAGGTCCGGGCCGGAGCTGCGGTATGGGGGACCCTCTGGACAGCCGTTCCTGCTTCAGGACGTTCTCGCTTCCCGGGGCGCCTCGAAGGCGTTGCTGCCCAGTCACATGGCCAAGGTGGAATAACGAGGCGTGGGCGTCTAGCGGCTTGCGCCAACGGAGCCGCCTGCCCAGCCTCGGGGCGCCACCTGCCCAGCCTCGGGGCCCGACCGCCAGGAGGCGCGGGGCTCTGGGCCTGACGTCACAGCCGCCCCCGAGGTATTTACCTTCGAAAGTGGTGACGGCTGCAGGTACCGGAGTAGTGCAGCGTCCGGAGGGGTTAGGTCTCCTGCGGTTCACCCCAAACAGACCCAAAACCAAGGGTTCCAAAACTCAACCCTCCTCACCAACCCTTTCACGTAGGATTAACCCTACTTCATCAATACCCTTAGGTCTAACCCTACTGTTAAGGGATTTGGGTACTCAAATTTTGAGTCCAAATATATCATTTCACTCCTGAATACTTATCTTCAACCCTAATTGCTTACTCTGCACCCCAGACCTCCATTCTTACCCCACACTCCCATTTTCTTCTCTGAAAATCCTTTCCTTTGCTTCCAATGCACTTCTATAGCACACCCTAAGCTACCTGACCCACGCCCTCCCTACTTAGTGACCCAGCCCTGAAGTTTCTCAGCACTACCCTATCTCTCACCATATATCCCTTCCTCTGCTCAGTCTGGGTCAGACCCTGTGCCCCTGAAGACATGGAGTTTGTGTCTGGATACCGGGATGAGTTCCTTGATTTTGCTGCTCTCCTCTTTGGCTGGTTTCACAAGTTTGTGGCAGAGCGGGGGCCAGTGGGGGTCAGCCTTGAGGGTCGATGGCGACAGCTGGAAGCTCAGATCAAAAGGCTGCCCCAGGACCCTGCCCTGTGGGTGCTCCATGTCCTGCCCAACCATAGTGTGGGCATCAGCTTGGGCCAAGGGGCAGAGCCAGGACCTGGATCTGGGCTGGGGGCTTCCAGGCTTCTGGGAGATGAGCCTCCACTCCGCCTTCGAGACCTGAACCCCTATGTGAGCTTTGTCAGCCTAGAGGATGGGGAGGAAGGAGAGCAGGAGGGAGATGAAGAAGAGAATGGAGAGAAGACAAGGAGGACAGAGAAGGTTGATGGGGAGAATGGGGAGCCAGCCTCTACCATCAGGGAATCACCCCAGGAAGCAAAACCTCCAGTGGAGCTAGGGGAGACTGGGCAGGAAGCACGTGGTGAGGATGGCTGCCCAGAGGACAAAGTGGAGAACCAAATGGCACATGAGAAAAGGCAGGGATGGAGGAGTGGTAAGAACCCATGGCGGGCCCTGCCCTACCCCTGCCCTACCCGTGCCCTCCTACCCTTGCCCTACCCCTGCCCTACCCCCTGCCCCACAATCCACCCCCTGAAGCTTTTCCTTGCTGCTCAGACCCCAGCTAGGAGTCATGGATTGGTAGCTTTCAGTCTAGCCTGGCCCAGAAAGGTGTTTCATTGACTGTTTTGGGGGTTGGGGATATTTTGGAGGTTATTTGTTTTCCTGGACAAGATCTCACTATGTAGCCAGGCTGGCCTCAAATTCATGGTGATCCTACTGCCTCAGCCTCCTGAGTACTGGGATTACAGGTGTGCATCTACAATATCTGGCTCAGTGTTTGCTTTTTAATTGAGTTGATGCCTAAACATTAAAAGAAAACTAAGCAGAGTGTCAGGTGCCTATGATACCAACACTCTGAGAATCACATTTTGGGGCCCAGCTTGGACAATTTAGTAACTTACTAACATTTTGTCCCTCAGTAAATAAATAGCCAGATATGGTGGTACATGACAGTAATCCCAGCACTCAGGAGTCTGAAGGAAGAGAATCAATGAGCATTCAAGGCCAGCCCGGGCTACATAGTGAGTTTAGTTTAAGGTCAGCCTGCACTACAAAGCAAGACTCTTGTCTCAAAAAAAAAACAAAAAAAAAAACAAAGGAGGAGAGGTGGTACATAAATAAAGGCTGAGAATGTAGCTCAGTGTGAAAGTCCTGGGTTCAATCTTCAGTAACACAGAAGAAAAGAAGGTAAGTTGGAGAAGGAAAACAAATCCAGAAGTCTGGGTTTTTACACCTTCTCAAGAAAAATCTAAAATTCGAAAATCTCATCTACCATTCTGCATGCAGCAAATTTTGGTACTATATAGCAGCACCAGGGGTGCCCCTCCCCCCAGTCCCTTTACTCCCTGAGTTTTTTTGCCTAGCTCTTGTAGGGTGCTCCAACCATCTTTATCCCCTGCTCTCTCCCACCTCAGAGGCTGGCCCCCTGCACCTTTCCTGCCTCCTGCTGGTGACAGATGAGTATGGTACCATCTTGGGCATTGATCTACTAATGGATAGAGCCCAGGGAAGCACAGACCTGGCCTCAGGAACTGAGAACCTGGCTCCTCGGGCCTATACTCTCCTCTGCCACAGCATGGCCTGCCCCATGGGCTCTGGGGACCCCCGAAAGCCCCGACAGCTTACTGTGGGAGATGCCCAGCTGCATCGGTACAAAAACCTTGCTATTGGAGGGTGGGCATGCCTGGGGCCTGAATTCCCAAGCATCTCAGACTAATGTCATCTCCACTCCCATTCAGAGAGCTGGAGAGCCTGGTTTCAAGACTGAGAGTGAAATTAACAAAGACCCCAATGCGCACATGGGGTCCTCGGCCAGGCTTTACCTTTGCCTCTCTTCGAGCTCGAACCTGTCATGTGTGTCACAAGCACAGCTTTGAGGTGAAGCTGATACCTTGGTAAGCAGTCCACATAGACAGAATCAAAGGGAGATCCCAACAGTCAGGCAAACAGAGCAAAAGCAAGGCAGGCCGGAGGGAGACACAGCACACAGACAGAGGAAGGCGGGCAAAGGAGGTAACATGAAGATGGAAGAAACAACACACAAGCTATTACAAGCAGTTACGGGGTATAAAACAAACAGGCTAAGTGACAAATGGCAGCTGCAAGGCAGATGGACGGCCAACAGGGCCTACAGAGGTTAACACTGTGTGCCCCACAGCCCCCAGTGTGGTGCTGTCTTGTACTGTGGAGAGGCTTGTCTCCGGACGGACTGGCGGCGGTGCCCAGATGATGTGAGCCACCGATTTTGGTGTCCAAAGCTTGCAGCTTTCATGGAGCGGGCAGGGGAACTGGCAACTCTGCCTTTTACCTATACAGCAGGTACCGTAAGGATGCAGGTTGGGGGGAGGGGACACTGGGACCAGGTCTTAAAGACATGGGCCTGGGTTTCTGGGAACAATGTCCTGGGACTGAAGACTAAATGTTTTTGGTGGGAGTCTAGATGGTTGGAAATAGGACTTGGTCCTAGCTGTTTGGATCTAGGGGCCAGACCTCTGAGGCCACAGACAGAGTCTCTAAGGTAGATGACTGGGTGCCTGGGTTTCTAAGAGCACTCAGGTTACTTGGGCTAGGCATTCAGGTGTTTGCTTTCTTGCTGCACAACTAACTGGCTGTGTGCCTTAAACGCATCCATCATTTTACTGCTTGGATCGTCAGCTATTAAAAAAGGGGGGTCTAAGTAGGGGGAGAACCAAGCAAATGTAAATTTGTTACAAAGGTCACATGGGCCTGCAGACACTCAAACATGGTAGTTCCCTCTGACAAGACCCAGACTCAGTCATAGGGCCTTGGTGGGGGCAGCTAAGGGGAAGTAAATCTTGAGGCCTAGCCACGTAGTCCTTAGCCCTCCCCCTCCTCCTTCTCCAGAAGTGACCAGTGAAACCTTTAACAAGGAAGCCTTCCTGGCTTCTCGAGGCCTCACTCGTGGCTACTGGACCCAGATCAGCATGCTGATTCCAGGGCCTGGTAACCCCAGGACCCTCCAGAGCAGCTTGCCATCCCTCAGCCTTCTCAGTGGTATGTAAGCCTCTTTTTAGACATGACCCTTTTGGCCTGGAGGGAAGGACTGGGGGAAAAGCTGTCCATGTATCAGATAAGCCCTCCATATACGAGCCAAATCCCTACCAACACCTCAAGCCTTTCCTCAGTCCTCAAAGAAATCACTTCTACTTTCCCATCCGGAGTTTTAGTCATAAACAAGCCCCCATACCTCCTCCTGCATCTCCCAACCCTCTCGGGAAACATAGCTCCTTTAAGAGAGAGAAGTGGGTTTTTTTCCTTAACTCCAAGTTCCTCTTCTCTTTCAATCCTTCAGGAGATCCCTACCAACTTCTCCAAGGGGATGGGCCTGCCCTGATGCCTCCAGTGCCCTCGGATCCACCTAGGGGCCCCTTTGGTGAGCTGGAGGGATCCTGATGAAGCAATGTCAGGACAGTGACTAGGGCTAGAAGCCTCAGTGGCTGAGAAAAGGAAAGGTCATTAGACCAGACAGAATGGGATCCAGGCCTGGGACCTGGGTTTCCCAGTAACCCACTCTCACCAGGCTCATGGAAGGATTACTACACATGGCGAGGCCTCAGTCTCGACTCCCCCATGGCTGTGCTTCTCACCTACCCGCTGACTGTGTACTATGTCATCACACACCTGGTGCCCCAGTCCTGTAAGTAACACAACGTATAATGGGGGGGCTGAAGGGAGGGTACACCATTATCCCTTATCCCCCATTATCCCTTAGGGGGAGGGGGAGCAAAAGACATCATAATTTTAAAGACCTGGCTTCCTGCCAGTCCCTGAGCTCAACATCCAGAACAAGCAGTCACTGAAGATTCATGTGGTAGAGGCGGGGAAGGAGTTTGACCTTGTCATGGTGTTTTGGGTAAGTCTCTCCAGGCCTAGAGATGGGCCCGGGGGGGGGGGGTAGACATAGGGTGGGACCCAGACCTGCTCTTCTCCCTGTCCTTTAGGAGCTCTTGGTCCTGCTCCCCCATGTGGCCCTAGAGCTGCAGTTTGTGGGTGATGACCTGCCCCTCGAGAATGACCAGCAGCATTTTACTCTGCAGCGGGTGAGAGTGGAGGGAGCCCTACTCTTCTGCCCTCATTCCTCTGCTGACCTCATGGTGGAACCTTGCCCTTCCTGTCCCCATTCCTTTGTCTTGCCTGCTGCATCCTCTAATACTCTAACTTCTGGTGGCTTTCACACTGCATTCTTGTCCCTACAGGATGGCCCTGAGGTATCTGTCCGTTCCAGTTCTGGGGTAGCAGCTCGGCTCAGCTCTGGGACTAAGGAGAAGGGGGGCCGCAGAGACCTTCAGATCAAGGTGTCAGCTAGGCCCTACCACTTGCTCCAGGGACCCAAGCCTGATCTAGTCATTGGTAAGAGTTTGGGGCTCAAGGGTCAGAATATGGGAAAGGTAGGAGAGACGGAGACCCTGGGACCCAGCATCTCCCTGTTCTTCCTAAACAGGATTTAATTCTGGCTTTGGCCTCAAGGACACGTGGCTGAGCTCTCTGCCTCGTTTACAGGTGGGCAATCTCACTTCCTGCCTATTCTAGTTCTTTCACCTCAGAGACTGGACTCTCCTCTTCCCATCAGTTGCCTCATAGATTTGGGGTTCACCCACGGGTCCTCTTGCCTTAGGCCTCATACCTTGCCTACACCCCAGCCCATCGTGGGGCCTCAGTTTTTAACCCTGTGTGCTTTGGGGGAGTTAAGGACATATTTGGGGGCAGGATGCCCTCAAGGAGTGCCTGAGGTTGCGCCTCCACCCCAGTCTCTCCGAGTGCCAGCCTTCTTCACAGAGAGCAGTGAATATGGCTGTGTGATGGATGACCAGACCATGGCAGTGGCCACAGGAGGAGGTACCAGTCCTCCACAGCCCAACCCCTTTCGCTCCCCGTTTCGCCTCAGAGCGGCTGACAACTGTATGCCCTGGTAAGAGCACCGATCTTGTTTCCATTTGACCTATGACTTCTCTTACTTCTTGTGTCCTAAGAGGTCTTTGCTGTTCCCAGGCCCTCCTCAACGCAGCCCTACAATCCTCCTGATCTATTCCCACTATTCACCAGCCTGGCTGGTGTGGACAACCCCAAGACACCCCTCTTTAGATCCAATTCCGAAATCTCCCCAACTCCTTGCCCTATCCTTAAAAAGGCTCTTCAGCCCTCCAGACTGCATAGCCCAAAATCCAACCCCCTCCTCCTGCACGCTGGAACAGAAGCCCCGCCCCTTGGCGCTCGGCCCCACCCTTAACCGCGCCCACACACCTGCGGCAGGTACTGCAACGGGTTCATCTTCCACCTGATCTACAAACCTACGCAAGGCAATGGGGCCCGCCCGGCGCCCTGCCCGGAGCCCCCAGCTCCAACCCCCGCCGCTCCACCGGCCCCCACCCGAAGGCGCCGAGGAGAAAAGAAAACTGGGCGGGGGGCCAGGCGGCGGAAATGAATGCAGGGATCTCCTCACCCGTCCCCTCCCATCCCACCCCGCCAGGGTGAGGAAAACACCCTAGGTGGAGAGGACGACTAGTTGGTGGAACCTGAAAAGATAAATAAAGTAATTTGTTTGAAATCACTGAGTCATCGACCTGATTACACGCTCCTAAGGGGATCACTACAGTGTACTGGAAAAAGAAAGAAGGATTTAGGGATGACTTCCATTCCTTTCAGAAGGATTTTTTTTTTTTCTCCAAATGCCTTCAGGGCAGGTTTGGCTGGCTTGAGTTGTGGGGATCTAACTAACCACAGCAACCTGAGCCTGACTGCTTTGTTGAAGCAGCCACTTAAAGAGCTGAGCTAAAGGGCAGGCCCCCTTTCACTCCTTTCAATCCCTCTGACAGTCATCTGCTCTCAACTCAGCAAAGGAGAGTCTAATCCTCCTCGGTAATCCCCAGACTGTATTAATTTAATTGTCGGGTAAATCATTTCCCAACCAAGCAATCCACGGGTGACCACACCAAAGCAAAGAAAGACGGAGAAGCAGAAAGTGGCTTCTCACTATAGGGGTAGGAAAGCAGAGTGCCTACTTGCAGGGCATGGATCCTTTATTTTGGGTTCAGTGAAAGGCCCCAGCCACCCAGCTTCACCTTCTCTCATTCTGCTAAGTACCTGCTGAGCATGTCTTCTGAAACTCACTCCAAGCCATCAGGTCGTGTCCAGTGCCACAGTAAATGGCAGTGTCTCATCTCCACATTGCAGCCAAGTATTCCTTCTCAAACATGTTTGGAAACAAGTCCTTCCCTGGCTAAATCCCTTCAATGACTTGTCTCTTAAAATCTTGAGTGTAAAATGGAGGTAGTGACATCTGAGTCGCTAAGTACTAACTATATAGAAAAAGCAAGACAATAAAGAAACCTGTCCGGCACCACTTTAACCAAGTGATCAAGATTAAGCGGGGAATAATACCAATTTTGTCATAAAGACACATTATTGTGGGTGTATAATGCCCACGATTATTCTTCAGACTATTTCTATTCATGAACTTTCTTTTTTCCTATTTTGTTGAGACAGGATCTTTCTATGTAGCCTAGGCTGGCTTTGAACTCATGGTGTTGTAGGCAGCTGAATTAGATGGAAATATTATAGGCAGTCAGACAGGGCTAGGCCCTCAAGGCCCTCAAGGAGACACTATGGAAGACAAGATGACTTTGCAACTTTGGAAGAAACAGACACTCCAGCTTTGGGCCACACCTCAAGACAAAAGTAAACAAAAGCAGCCACATACTTCCCTAGGGATGGGCATCAGTGATTAATATTCTAAATAGGTATCAAACACCTTGAAAGAACTCTAAAGAGTCACTAACCCAACCCCTAACAGGAAGGGACCCTGTACCATATTCATGCCCCTGTGCTACAGGACACACTTCCTCATTTGCTACTAGATTTAATCAATTTTACCTAAGCAATGATGCTTATAATCTCATTGGT
The DNA here is from genome assembly GCF_000260255.1 of Octodon degus. Classification (NCBI taxonomy): domain Eukaryota; kingdom Metazoa; phylum Chordata; class Mammalia; order Rodentia; family Octodontidae; genus Octodon; species Octodon degus. Next base: position 3,963,540 of record NW_004524674.1, on the reverse strand, counting down.
TGATCATAGTTTTGTCCCACCTCATGCCCACCTAAGTAAGTTCCCATGTTCTCCATCACCTTAGACCCGCCTCACCATATGGTTTTATTGTATAAAAGTCCCTGGAAGAGACAGCTTCCTGGTGACCATTGGCTTGGGGGCCCCCTTTCTGTCCCTCTCAGACAGAAGCTTTCTTTCCCCCAATAAATATTCTGCTCATAATTTCTATTTGTTCCTAAAATTCATTCTTTGGTTTTAGAGAACACAAACTCGTCCCAGGTACCTTTCAGGTTGGGAGTTTCATTTTTTTCCCCCTGTATCAATGGCAATCCTCCTGCTCCATCCTCCTGAGTTTATCATATTAAACAATGAGTACTTAACAGAAAAAAATATCCAAAGTATTGAACTTTTAATATTTATTGAATGTTTATTAAAAAGCATCAAAATTTTCAGCATCAACTTTTTTGGTATACAAAGTCTAAAAAATAACATTAGAAAAAAATTCCTATGTAAACTACACTGAGAATACCAGTAGAACTCTACAAAGAAAATAATCTTTACTTCAATTATCATACCTAAAACAGTCTTCACACATGACAATGTCACATTCCATATACGCATGCTTTCCTGGCCTTTATTATAGCACATATTTGACAGCTGGTCTTGCTATTTTGTAACAAGATTCTTATTTATATTATACAATGTGTAGTTAACAGGAACATAAAAATCAGTAAAATAAAGTATTGGCCTGTGTAGGCAAGGGCAGGGACCTGGGGGCCGCGCCGGCTCCACCCTGGGGTGCACTGAGCCAGCCACTAAATCTGGGTGTGGTGGTGCACATCTGTAATCCCAGAGCTGGGGAGGCTGAAAACAGGAGATCACTATGAGTCTGAGCTGTGTAGTGAGACCTGTAGCAAATAAATAAATAAATAATAAAGTATTGGGCTGGGAAGAGAGCTTGGTGGTCTAAGTGCCTGCTGGGCAAGCACAAAGACCTGAGTTCAATCTCCAGTATTGCATGCTGTGCTGACCCCAGAACCCAGGCACACTGTGCTGGCCACTGAAACCAGGCATGGTAGCACGTGCCTGTAATCCCAGCACTGTGGAGGCTGAGATAGAAGGATCACTATGAGTCTGAGCTGCATAGGGAGGCCCTGTACTAAATAAATAAATAAAATATTTTTTAAAAAGATAAAGTATTGGGGCCAGGGAGATGGCTCAGTAGAATAAGCGCTTGCCTGGCAAGCTCAAGGGCCTGAGTTCAATCCCCGGTTCTGCAAAAAAAAAGATAAAGTATGAAATTCCTAGTATATATTGTGCATTAGCTGTGTACTTGCTATAAAACCTAAAAGATAATATCAGAAATAAATTCTTATATGAACTACAATGAAAATACTAAAGAACTCTACACAAGTTGTCATACTCAAGACAGTCTTCACACATGACATGTCATGTTCCATGTATACATCTCACTTATACTGGTAGCACAAGTGCTTAGCTTTCCTTTCCTGGGTGGCAGGCCATTTTTGTCACCTCTCTGGTCTTCCTGTTTTGTCAGGAGCTTCTTACTATAGTGTACAATGTGCACTGAGTAGAAAAATAAAATATCAAAATTTTTTTAATTTTTAAAAAGATATCAATAAAACATCATTGGGTTTATTACTATATAAATAAGGACCTGTTGACTGAGTTCCAGCATGAACTTCTAAACTGAAAACATAGTAAGTCTTTGCATCTGCAAGGGCATAAATTTTATGCCATATTTTGAAGGTTTTGTAGGAATATACTGCCTAAAACTACAGCAAGGATGAAATACTGTAAGATGTTTAATAGTCTTTTATTCAGATGGTGTGTAAATTGCTTGACAATCATCCACAAATCTCTCCAACAGTGAGCAGATAGCAGCCAGATTATCTGTCCTTTTTCTTTCTTAGTGGGTGGTTTAGTCATCAAACCCCACGCAATTTTGAAGGAAACCAAATGTCCTCTGTATCATTGCTATTCTATAAATCTCAAGTCTACATGCATCAATTCTCCATAAGCCTTTTACATTCCTGTAATGACCATTAGAAATCCCTTCTAAGGATAGCAGACCTATGAATCCTTTCAGTTCAGGTAGTGAGGTGTCACAATAAATACATTTTAGAGTATGGCTATCAGTACATACAGAACATTTTACTTATATTTCAGCATTTGTATATTTCACAAAATCTTGTAGAATTACATCTAGTATAATTTCCAACACTGAATGGCAGTGCTGGCATTTCATCCAAAAGGTTTCACCTCACCCAAGATTCTCACTGTATTTTTGGACCTAGTCCTAACTAGGACTAGGATCATTCCATTTGGTTGTGTTATCATTTTGTATCATGTTTACTGGTCAAATAGCTATTCATATTGTCATTCTCTTTGTAAGGTGGGTCAAGAGAATCTGCATTCCCTGTGTCTGTGTTGGTCGATTCTTGCTCCATTTCATTCTCCCAGGAACTTTGGCTCACGTGGTCAACATCAAAGTCATTATTATCTTCATCTTCCATGCATGAGTGATCTCATGACTTACTTTTGATTTCTCCAAAACTTGAGATTTTGTTTTTTAATATGACATTGTATTGGATTGTATTACTTTTATCAGAAAGAAATCAAAATAAACCCATATTCCACTATAGTAGAGTACATGTTTAAATAACAGAATGGTTTATGTGTATTTTACACCCCATGATGCTCAGGTAAACAGACACACAGCCTATTAAATGGAGCATAAATGTAAAAATCTCAGTTTGACATACTGTAGAAATGATCCCTGAAAATATAGCCTTGAAAAAATCTCAGTTTGATACTTTCGCACACTGCAGGTAAATACAAAGATTGTTTCCTGTATTCCCCTTCTTCCAGGTGCAGCTACTAAGATGCACAGCTGGCTAGTGTTATGCTAAAGTACAAATTTACAGTAGAAAAGTATGGGATGGGTTTTTTAAATCCAATGTTATGTTCCATGGGTATTTAGTTTGAGGTGCTTTCAAGACATCCTTGTGGAGATATCTGGTAGCAGTTGATGGGTAAATGAACTCACATGACTAAGAGGATGAATAAGAGCACTCAGAAGGAGAAGAGACCTTAAAAATTGAATGCACTGGAGGGGTGGTGACCCATCCTATAATCCCAGCACTCTGGAGGATGAGATATTAGGATTGCTGTTAAGTATGAGGCCATCTTGGGATACATAGTGAGTTCAAGGCCAGCCTGAACTACATAGCAAGCCCCTGTCTTTAAAAAAAAAAAAAAAAAAAAAAAAGATTAAAAAAAGAAATCTATGTGAAAGCTAAATGTAAGGATGGTCACAGAAAGAGGAGCCACAACATACATGCAAAACCAGAAAGTAGAAGGAAAACCAAGAGAGTTCAAAAGTGGGGTGTCAGCTGCTGCTTCAGTTAGTTAAGTAAGAATGAATGGAAATGACAGATGTGGTGCCTCATGCTTGTAATCTCAGCACTCAGGCTGAAGCTGAGGCAGGAGGATCACTGTGAATTTCAGGCTAGTCTGGGCTACATAAGCAAGTTCAAGGCCAGACTGAACTGTATATCAAAACCCTGCCTCAAAATAAAAACAAAAAATAGTGGACGGAAATGCATTCCCTGGACTTGGCAACAAGTGCAAAAGAGGATTAAATGTAGCAGACTTGAGAGGGAGGGGAAGGAGGAGGGAGACCAGCTAACAGAATGATAAAGAAAATAGTCAGGATTGAGATCCAGCCCAACCCAGGCCTGGCAAGTGTGTGGGCCCGTAGGAACTCTGGACCAAACCCAGGTATGCTGCATGAGTGAGACCCTCTGCCTCACCTTTGGGACCCCACCAACCCTCTGGATCCCATCTCTGAAGCCCACGAAGTGAGTAAGAACTTCTGCCATGCTCTCGGAACCCCCTAGACCCAACCCAAGCCCAGGCCCTGCTAGTGTGTGGGAGAGCTTCTGTGCTCCCCTGTGCCCCCTGGGCCAGGGGCACAATAGAGGGACACAACAGGTTCACTATTGTGCCTGAGGGGCACAACAGGTTCACTTCCAAGGGCTGCATCAGGAAGGAGTTGAGTACAACAGCTAGACCCAAACCAGGCACAACTGGATAAACTCTAATAGATCTGCACCTGAATTTTAGTAAGTGCTAAGGTTATAACTGCAACAAAGCTCTACACCAAAGGTCAGAGGTCAGTGCTATACAAAATGACAAAGAGAAGGAACAAAATGCAATCTCAGTCCTTGAGCCCACGCAGAACAAGTACAGAAGACACTAGCTCAGCTGAAATGTATGAATTATTAGTGTCTGAAGTAAAGAAACAACAGCAGAAAGGTATAGAGGAACTCAGATCAGAATTAATCTCGGAAATAAAAAAAGAAATCTCTGAATTACTAGAGTCAGAAGAAAAGAAACAACAGCAGAAAGGTAAAGAGGAACTCAGATCAAAATTAATCTCTGAAATAAAAAAGAAATCTCTGAAATAATAGTATTTAAAGTAAAGAATCAAATGCAGAAACATATAGAGGAAATAGGATCAGAAATAATCTCTGAAGTAAAAGAATTAATAACTGCTTCTCAAGAAGACACAGATTAAAAAAATAAAGGAGTTTAGAAAAGCTACAGATTCCTTGAATGAGCAATATAGGAAAGAAATAGATCGCATGAAGCAGAGTCAAAGAGATACAGAGGAACTTAAAATTTCAATCACAAGGTGGCAAAATCGTTTGAGTGAAAGTGAAGATAGAGTTTCAGATCTTGAAGATGCTGTCGCAGCTAGTGAAAATTTAAAAAAAGATCTCTTAAAAACAAGTAGGATGCAGGAGAAAATAATTCATCACTGCAAGACGATGCAAAGATGAACAATGTGAGACTAACAGGCATCAATGAGAAAGAGTCAATATAAATGATATAAAAAGAATATGGGCAGAAGTAATAGCAGAAAAATTTCCAAATATAAGGAAGCAAATTGACATTCAGGTAACCAAAGTATAGAGAACTCCAAATGACTTCAACCCAATTAAAAACACACCAAGACATATAATAGTCAAGATCCCAGAAATCCAGCACAAGAATAATATACTGAAGGGTGCTAGAGAAAAGAAACAGATCACATTTAAAGGAAAACCCATCAGAATAATGGCAGACTTCTCTTCACAAACCATGAAGGCAAGAAGAGCATGGAGCAGAGTACTTCAAATCCTCTATGAAAACAAATTCCAGCCCAGACCATTATACCCTGCAAAACTCTCTTACAAGTTTGAAGGAGAAGTGAAATGCTTCCATGACAAAGAACAACTAAAGAATTTCATGATGACAAAGCCAACCATTACACATTACTAAAAGATGTTCTAGAGGAGGACCAAAATGATCAGAACTCCACAAACAAGAACAGAAGGAACACACTAAATAGGACAAACAATTAAGCACAGGACAAAAAAGGAGTAAACAATAGCAAGTAAATAATATGTCAAGCGTAAATCAATACATCTCAATTATAACAATCAATGTAAATGGACTCAATTCACTAATTAAAAGAAATAGATTGACACAGTGGAGTAGGAAATACAATCCAAAAATATGCTGTATACAAGAAATACATTTATCTCAAAAAGAAATTCATAGGCTGAAAGTCAAAGGATGGTAAACAATACTACATGCCCCAGCACCTCAGAATAAAGCAGGGGTAGCAATCCTGTTCTCAGAGAGTCTCAACGTCAGGCCAAGAATTATCAAACAAAATAAAGAAGGCCACTATATACTGGTTAGGGGAAAAACTCAAGAGGAAGATGTAACACTCATAAATGTATACACACCAAACACGAGAGCACCCAACTATATAAGACACATCTTAATGGACATGAAAAATCTAATATTCAATACCACAGTCTTAACAAGAGACCTTAACACCCCCTTATCCCAAGAAGATAGGTCAACCAGACAAAAAATTAGCAAAGGAGTAGCAGAACTGAACCAGATCTTGGAACAAATGGACTTAGTGGACATATACAGAGTGTTCCATGCAATGACAGCTGAATATACATTTTTTTTCAGTTGAACATGGGTCATTTTCTAAAATAGACCACATACTAGTACATAGGTCATTCTTAAGCATATGCAAGAAAACAGAAAGCATTCCATGCATATTATCTGACCATAGTGCA
>NW_004524674.1:3953808-3957046 GCF_000260255.1 Octodon degus | reverse complement strand
GAAAGATTAAATAAAATTGATAAGCCCCTAGCTAACCTCATCAAAAAGAGGAAAGAAAAAATTCAAATACAAGCAATAAGGAATGAAAAGAGTAACTACCAAAGACCCAGTGGAAATTCAGAAGATTGTCAATAGCTACTTTGAGAAACTTTACTCTCACACAATAGAAGACACAGAAGAAATGGACAAATTCCTAGAAAGGTACCAATTACCAAAACTGAATCAAGAAGATATAACAGTTCTCAATAACCCAATAACAGCCAATGAAATATGAAATGTAACAAAAAGCCTACCGACAAAGTTCAGGCCATGATGGATTCACAGCTGTATTCTACAAGAAATTTATGGAAGGTATAATCCCAATACTCCTCAAACTCTTCAATGAAATTGAAAAAGAAGCAGTCCTCCCAAAATCATTCCTGGAGGCAAATATTATACTGATACCAAAATCAGGGAAAGACGCAACTTAGAAAGAGAACTACAGACCAATCTCCCTCATAAACATACATGCAAAAATCTTCAATAAAATGCTAGCAAATAAAATAGAACAAATGATCAAGATTATACACCATGACCAGGTAGAATTCATCCCAGGGATGCAAGAATGGTTCAATATACGCAAATCTATAAATGCAATACGCTATATCAATAAAGCGAAATCTAAAAACCACATGATCATCTCCATTGATGCAGAAAAGGCTTTTGACAAAGTCCAACACTCCTTCATGTTCAAAGTCCTACAGAAAAATGGAATAGAAGGCCTCTACTTCAATTTGATATAAGCCATCTATGACAACCCAATGGCTAACATAATTCTCAATGGGGAAAAACTGAAATCTTTTACTCTCAGATGTGGTACAAGACAAGGATGTCTTCTATCACCTCTCCTATTCAATATAGTTCTAGAATCATCAGCTAGAGCCATTAGGCAAGAGGGAGAAATAAAGGAAATAAGAATAGGAAAAGAAGAAGTTAAATTATTATCATTTGCAGATGACATGACACTTTACTTGGAAGACCCAATAAACTCCACCAAGAAGTGACTAGAATTGATACACAAATTCAGTAGCATAGCAGGATACAAAGTCAATACCCAAAAGTCAATAGCATTTCTCTACACAGATAACAAACACACTGAGAGGGAAATTAGAGAAACAATACCTTTTACAATCACCGTGGAAAATAAAGTACCTTGGAATTCATCTAACCAAAGCAGTCACAGATCTTTCAAGGAAAATTACAGTACTCTGAAAAAAGAGATCATAAAGGAGTAAAGGATTTCAGAAAATGGAAAAAAAGAAGAAAATGGAAAGATATTACTTGCTCCTGAACAGAAAGTACCAACATTGTGAAGATGGTCATACTCCCAAAGTTGCTGTACAGATTTAATGCAATCCCTATCAAACTACCTCACAGACATAGAGAAATTGTTCCTCAAATTTATTTGGAACCAGAAAAGACCTAGAATAGCAAAGGCAATCCTGGGCAACAAAGACAATGCAGGAGACATTACAATTCCTGACTTGAACTTATACTACAAAGCTACTGTGATAAAATCAGCATGGTACTGGCAACAAAATAGACCTGAGCATTAATGGAATAGATTAGTTGCTTTGTTTTTTTTTTTTTTTTTTTTTTTTTTTTGCAGAACCAGGAATTGAACTCAGGCCCTTGAGCTTGCCAGGAAAGCGTTTATTCCACTGAGCCATCTCCCTGGCCTAATGGAATAGATTGGAAGATGCACAGGCCTCTACAAACACACCCAGTTACCTGATCTTTGACAAAGGGGCCAAACATACTCACTGGAAGAAAGATAGCCTCTTTAACAAATGGTGCTGGAAAAATTGGCTTTCTACATGCCAAAAAGTAAAGCTTGACCTAGGTCTATCACCATGCACTAAGCTAAAGTCAAAGTGGATTAGAGATCTAAACATTAAAACAGAAACACTAAAACTCCTGGAAGAGAAAGCAGGAGGAACTCTTGAAGACATAGGGATAGGCAAAGAGTTCATGAACAAAAATCAAATCGCACGGGTAATACTTGAGAGAATTAACAACTGGGAACACTTCTTATTGAGAAGTTTTTGCACGTCAAAAGAAATTACCAACACAGTGAAAAGACAACCCCGAAATTTTGAAAAAATCTTAACTAATAAGCACTCAGGCAAAGGTCTTTTCTCTAGAACCTATAAAGAACTAAAAAACTTTAGGGCCCCAAAATTTAAAGACTCAATCCAGAAATGGGCATCGGAGATGAACACACACTTTTGAGAATGAAATTAACGAAACGAATACATATATGAAAAAATGCTCCACATCACTAGCCATCCGTGAAATACAAATTACAACAACACTGATATACCATCTCACCCCACAAAGAATGGATATCATAAAGAAATCACCCAACAACAAATGTTGGAGAGTCTGTGAGGTAAAAAGAACCCTTTTCCACTGCTTGTGAGTATGGAGACTGGTGCAGCCATTATGGAAATAGTGTGGAGACTCCTTAAAGGACTAGGACTGGAAATCCCATTCAAGCCAGCTATCCCCCTGCTGGGAATTTTCCTGGAGGAACTGAAAATGTCATATCATAGTGACATATGTTCACTATATTTATAGTACACAATTTGTGATAGCCAAATCTTGGAAACAACCAAGATGCCAATCACCTGAGGAATGGATGAAAAAAATGTGGTGTTTTTATACAATGGAGTATTACTCAGCTATAAAGAATGATAAACTTGAAGCATTTATATTTAAGTGAATGCCACTTGAAGATATACTCATACGTGAAATAAACCAGACCCACATGTGTAAATATTGTATAGTCTCCCTAGTGTAAGAACTCAAAAGAAGAAAGACAAATACAAAGATGTAACACAATTAAAAGGAAAGTGAGAACTTGAAGATTGGACATTGAGGAGAGAGCAAGGAGAAATGCTGGAGAAAATGACAGGGGTAAAGCCATACATTTATACACACAAGATGGGCAAGGCAGTGATCCTGAGAAACATCAGCAGGTTTTCAAAACTAGCAGTTAATTGGTAGGATTTTTCATCCTGAGTAACTTCATATGCTAATACCTGTGCACTAAGCAACTGCACTGAAGATAGCAATATGTAATAGAAATGTCATGCTTGGAATGCTTGTCATTCTCATCTTCTAAATATGTACTGCTTGTCTTGACATACCAATTATTGCCATACTGTCTCTCAAGTAAATGTTTGTTTAAAAAAAA
>NW_004524674.1:3952048-3952998 GCF_000260255.1 Octodon degus | reverse complement strand
AATGGCTGTGACTCATCCACATGGCTGACACTGACAAAGGATATGCAAACTGTGGTACTGGGTAACAGGATAAATCCTGAGGGGACTTGACTGACCTTATCAGATACAAAATTTACATTCTTTTATATAGGTCTTGCTTTATCTTGGTCTTAACAATCTAGCAGAAAAGTATGAAAACAAGGTATAAGAAGTAAAGCCATATTAATATACTGAGCTGTGAAAGGCTCAAGTCAACAACTTCTGACATTGCCAGTCCTATGGATAACCCAGTGCTATTATGGACTACTGTGCTATATTGGATTATTTTGGTGAATTCATGCATCTACAATATTTAAATGGCAATGAAATACCCATCTCTAATAAAACTAAACAAAAAAAGTGGATACAAAGGAAGCACCATTTTGTATTTGTATATGCAAAATACCTAAGGTAGATATACACCTACTGTCTCTTAATTCAATGAGAAGAAAGATTTGTACTAATAGTATTTGGATAGAAAATCATGTCTGCATCTTGTACTATGAATAACCACTGAGAAGATAACAATATGCAATGTATTAATTATTGAAACTGTCCTATTAATCGGTTTTGAAACTATCTCATTGCTATCTGTTTCTCAATAAAATTAATTTAAAAAATAGTCAGTATTATGGCACATACCTGTGATCCCAACACTCAACTGGCTGAAGCAGGAGCATTACCACAAGTTTGAAGCCAGCGTAGGTCATGTAATGAGTTCAAGGCCAGCCTTAACTACAAAGAAGTCTCTTTTCTCAAAAAACACAAAAAGCTGGGGGAAGGCCAGGGAACAACCTGTAATTCCAGGCCTGGGAGGCTGAAGCAGGAGGACCACGATATGTTCAAGGCCATGCAGGACTACATAGTAAGTTTAACTGAACTACACAGCCGAATTCTGTCAGAAAGAAAGAAAGAAAGAAAGAAAGAAAGAA
>NW_004524674.1:3946893-3950963 GCF_000260255.1 Octodon degus | reverse complement strand
CCGGGGGCCAGGCCAGCATGGCACACTGGGGATCAGCCCCAGCCCCTGCGTCTGCCTAAGCAGGTGCTTTAATCCACTGAGCTATCCCTATAGTTTTATTTTTAATTTACATGTAATTGTACATATTTATGAGATACCATATTAGATAAGGGCAATTCATATATTTATCACCTCAAATGTTTATCAGATCTGGAGATTTAGCTCAGTAGCACAGTGCCTGCCTGGCAAGCCTGAGGTCCTGAGTTTAATTCCCAATACTTAAAAAATATACATATCATTTCTTTGTGTCAGAAACATTCAAAATCTTCTCTACCAACAGTTTTGGAATATTCAATTAATTGTCACCAGCCACAGTTACCCCACATACTATAGAACATTAGATAATATTTCTCCTGTCCAACTCTATTCCTGTTAATCTTCCTCAAGATTAATATTTTTTTCAGTACTCCTGTTGCAGGCAGCCTGAGTTGGATAGAAATATTATAGGCAGTCAAACAGGGTCAGGCCTTCAAAGGAGATGACAAAAACCAGACACCTTACAACTGTGGGAGGGATAGATGCTCCTGCTGTGAGCCAGACCTAAAGATGAAATAAATGCTAACCTCCCTAAAGGTTGGTATCCAGGGTTGCTCATTACTCAGAAAGAATCATTGTCTGAAGGTCACCAGATAAGGTCCTATTTTACATTCATACCTGCTTGCTACATGACTCACCACCCCATTTGGTCCTGAGCAATGGTGCTTGTAATCCCATTGGTTGACCATAGTTTTGTCCCACCCCACATCCACCTAAGCAAGACCCCTTCTTCTCTACCTTAGACCTGCATGGTTTTGCCCTATAAAAATAACCTGAAAGAGACAGCTTCCTGGGCAACCTGCTCGGGTCCCCCTTCTGTCCCTCTCCAACAGAAGCTTTCCTTTCCAATAAAGTTTTACCCTCAACCTCTGTTTGTTACTAAAATTCATTCTTTGGTTTTAGAGAACACAAACGCATCGAGGTCAAGTTGGGAGTTTCACTTCCCTATATAATCTGGAGGTTCCACCAAGATCATTGGACAGAGGTATGAGTTTGTTTTTCTTTCAAAAATTCTAAATTGGGATTTGCTTACGTAACAGATTTTTAAGCTTCAAATGTTAATGTCTTTGCTTATTGCTCATAATTGTTCATATTTTGCCTCATACAGTTTTGTCTCATAGTACTGTTAAAATTGTTTGCAATTACTTATGCTTTGTATTTTACATGGCTTTGTTAAAATGTTGGTCAAAATGTTGTTGGTAAATCTAAGTTAAAATATGGAAATGTTATAAGGTTATGATATTTCTCTAATAAGACATTTTATGACTATTTTGTACTTGTATATGTTGCATTGGTGCTAGATGCTAAATGTACTGAAATTCCTTTCTTGACTGTAGACAATAGTGCTAGAGAGAGTGATGTCAGTAAACCTCCTAGTGTATTTTATGTAAACTTCTGTAAAATGGGACTTTTAGCCAGCTCAGATATAGAAAATCTACATGCCTGTATATAAAACGCGGGACTCCTTTTGCCAGTTAAATGACATTAGGTCAACAACTGTTCTTAAAGACTTGCAGGACAGGTTTCACTGGGATAGACTGGTTCTGATCACCCTCTACATGCTAGAGGAAATGCCAGGCCTCATCCATGTCAGTTTCCTTTCTTTGACCTTACTGCTAATTTTCCTGCCTCTTTGTACTTTCCTTTTTAGAGGCCTGTAAAATTAGGAAAACTCTTATTGCTCCAACTAAATGAAGCCCTTAGAAAATGAGCGTTTGTTAATGCTGAAGACAGGGAAGTCATTTTAGAAAAAGGATGCATAGCCCGTCTCTGGGTCAGATGAGACAAAGAGGACCATGTTCATCCAGGAGAACACATATAAAAGCCATGTCCTAGCTTAGTATTCTGGGCAGGTCTCTTTCGGGAGGCTAAACCTGAGACACAGAAGAGAGAATCAACTTCTCGCTAACACCAGAAGGAGCTATCTCCAAAAGCAGCACACTTATGGGACCAAAACACATTTAGTGTGAGGGAGGATTCAACCTTTTCTCCTAGGTCTAATCATTTAGGTACATAATAGATAAATTATGGACTTTAAAACCTTTAGTGCAAAGTGCTAGTAATCTTGTTCAGGCTTTTAACTATCCCTTATAGAATTTGGACAAACAGTGCTTACTCTGCCAGCCAGTAAATGCACTTAGAGCAGCTGCCACTTTTTTAAGTAGAGGACAGGTTTCCCTAGCTGTTCTTTGGTAATTCCCCATTGAAGCCCATGGGCTGATGGAATGTTGACCAGAGAAACTGCTGGATTTCTTTCTGGAGACACCTCTGGTTGTGTGGGCCAAAAGAAACTGAGAATACCTGAGGGGTTATGGCCATACGCAAAGGTTCCTTGGTGGAAACTGGCTCCTGACCACTGAAAGATCTCCACTTACCTATGTACTTTTTCTCTCTTTTTGCTAGCAAACTAGGAATTCTACTTGAGATTTTCAGTAGAACAACTTAATGAGTCACTATTTCAGAAATTAGGCTGAGGCAGCTTGCAGTAGTTTACATTCCACAATAGCTATTAGGGGAAAATGATTTATATCTGTACCTTACATATTAACTAGGATTAAGATTTTTGCCAGCTGTATTGTCTTTACCAACACATAAAATGTGATTGCTAGATGATAAATATGTTTCACCTGTGAGCTTCAACGTTAACTCTTGTCTAGTTACTAAAAATGTTTACCTAGATGATCAGATGGAAACAAGTGCCTGGAGACTTGGTTCAGTGCACAGGGTCAAATCTCTCCAGTCAATTGTTCTATCTCTAGAAGTGATCTTTATAGCCTGAGAATTGCTCACTTCCAATTAACCTTTTATGCCATGGTTATGCTTCCTTCTGTACACATACCTATCACTGGACCAATTGTAGCTGTTAACTTACAAATAGTCAATAAGAGTAAGTAAAGGGTGTGTGAGATATTCAGGAGACAGGAATCACACACCAGTTCGGGGGTGGTTAGGCTGGTGGGATCTTGTCTCCCTTTTCTCTGACAGGCGCATCCATCTGTTCTGGAGAGGGCTACTCAGGAACGCCCAGCTGGAGGAATCAATTTTTAAAAAAGGTGGGGACACCAAAAAAGGTAATTTCTATTGAATTCCAGGTTATCTCACAGTCAAAGTCTCTTATTCCTTTAGAGTGTGCTTCATGGGGTCGGGGAAATGGCTCAGTGGAATAAGTGCTTCCCTGGCAAGTGCAAGGGCCTGTGTTCAATCCCTGGTTCTGCCAAAAAAAAAAAAAAAAAAAGTAGGTACAGTGTGCTTCATTAGGCACCGGAAGACATTTGATCCTTACATGCTGAAAAAGAGCTGTGTAATCCAAATAAAATACAGAAAAAAGTATCAACTGTGATGCTATTTTATGACTAAAAAGATGATGTAAAAAATGACAAAAATGTCTTATGTTCAGATTTTGTTTGCATTAAAAAGGTTATTGTTATTTAAGTTCTGAAATGCAGATGTAAATGATAAAAGAACTAGGCAGTTCAGCCTTGTGCACCATTGCTTAAAGTAAGGCTTCCCGTACTTGCTTTTCTAAAGGGTGGATTTCTAAAACAGCTGTAATCCAGGCCTCTACAAGGGTACACTCATCCTCAGCTGAGTTTATACAAGCTCCTCAAGGACAATACCTTTTTAAAAAGTAAATAAAAATTTGGAACTTCCAGAGTTTGTGTGCCTTAGATGACCCTGATAAGTAGATTGATGTCTTTATTTGTTTGTTTTTGGCGGAACTGGGGATTGAACTCAGGCCCTTGCGCTTGCCAGGAAAGTGCTTATTCTACTGAGCCATTTCCCTGGCCCTAGACTGATGTCTTTAGAGGCTTCACTCAGACTTATGAACTAGATTGGAGGGATGTAATGTTAATTCTAAACCAAATTTTGACTTCTACCAAGAAGCAGGCAGCCTTACAAGCTGCTATTGCATTTGGAGATAAATATTATGTTGTTAATTTTAAAGAGCTGGGGCCGGGGAGATGGCTCAGTGGAATAAGCGCATCCCTGGCAAG
>NW_004524674.1:3945007-3945902 GCF_000260255.1 Octodon degus | reverse complement strand
AAAAACCCAGCCTATTGCTGGACATTGGCACAGGTCTCTTTGTCCTTCTCCAACCCTGATCTTCCTTCTAGTCATCTTACCTCAATAGAAACAAACTTTAGAAGACATCTTGCTTTAACTGTAACTGAGATATTACAATATATTCAGGTTGGTAACTAATCAAAATTATGCTGACTAGTTTTTACAAATGTAATATATATTGCTGTTCATGTGCAGGACTTAAAAGGTATTTCATTGGTTTAATCTGACTGAATGCTGTGTATTTCATGATAAGCATATAAGTTAATCTCGTTGATTTCTGATGTAACTCAGAAATCATGCTCATAGTTATATGAGCATAACTATTTCATGCTCATAGTTAATACAGGTGTGATGTCTCTTAACTAAAGCTAGAGAGACTTATAGCAAATTGGAGGACTCCATGAATAAATGGGTCTAAGAGGTAATGAGTTACTATTGCTAGGTCTCAAAAAAGTTATAAATGTAACTGTTAGCTCGAGTATTCATGCTTTGATTATATGTGCTCTAATTTCTCAAAAAATGTGTTCTTTGCTAGAAGATACCAAAACCCAGGTAATCATACAGGTAAAATCTATAGCAAATATGCTAGATTAAGATTCCCTTAACGTGCTTGCTTCGGCAGCACATATACTAAAATTGGAATGATACAGAGAAGATTAGCATGGCCCCCTGCACAAGGATGACATGCAAATTCGTGAAGCGTTCCATATTTTTATAAACCAGACACACATGTGTAAATATCGTATAGTCTCCCTAGTATAAGAACTCCAAAGAAAAAATACAAATAGAAAGATATTATACAAGTAAAATGAAAGAAGGATCTCAAGGACTAACTAATCAAGAGAGGGAAAGGAGAAGAGCTAGGAAACATGAA
>NW_004524674.1:3933437-3943415 GCF_000260255.1 Octodon degus | reverse complement strand
TTGTTTTCTCGTTTTGAAATTCTGTGACATATGTATTGTTGTATGTTACTCTGTTTGTCTTTGTTTTTGCTTTATTGTTTTTACTCTGTAAAATAAAGTTTAAAAATTAAAAAAAAAAGATTCCTTTAACTGGGTTTCACCAGATTTTGTCTATAGAAACACATTGAAGTCTTAACCAGCTATATTCAGCAGGCCTTGAATGATACTGCAGCTGGTCTCTCTCTTCTAAACGAAAAAGTAAAATTAATGAGACAGGTCGTCCTCCAAAATTGGATGATATTGAACATTCTAACAGGAGCACAGCAGGGGTACTTGTGCAAATATAAAAGCTGAATGTTATGTGTACATTCCTGATGCTTCTACAAATATTTCAGTAGCTGTTCAAGATATAAAAAAAATCAATGATATGTCAGACTCTGAAGCTCCCTGGACCTTGTCTTTATCATCCTTATGGAAAGCCATTATTAACTCTTCCTGGTGGAAAGCTTTGTTGACTATATGCATAATCATCTTGTTGATACTGTTATTGGGCCCAGGCATACTTAATTGTTTCTTTGGTTTTGTCTCCTCCAGACTCAAAGCTGTACATCCACCCAAGAAAAATTTCCTGTTATTGAGGCCAGGGAGATGGCTCAGCAGAATAAGCGCTTCCCTGGCAAGCACAAGGACCTGAGTTCAATCCCCAGTTCTGAAAAAAAAAAAAAAAAAAAAAGCCTGTTATTTATCGAGGGCCTTTAGATAGAACCTCTAAACAATATATCTGACTGCCAATCAACAACTACAACCCCTTTCAGCCTAAAGAAGTTAGAGTGGTCATTGCCCATGGTTCCTTCATGGCAGTTTGGGTTACTTCTTCAGAGCGGGGGAATGTTGCAGGCAGCCTGAGTTAGATAGAAATATTATAGGCAGTCAGACAGGGTCAGGCCCTCAAAGGAGATGACAAAAACCAGACACCTTACAACTGTGGGAGGGATAGATGCTCCTCCTGTGAGCCAAACCTAAAGATTAAACAAATGCTAACCTCCCTAAAGGTTGGTATCCAGGATTGCTCATTACTCAGAAAGAATCATTGTCTGAAGGCCACCAGATAAGGTCCTGTTTTACATTCATGCCCACTTGCTACATGACTCACTACCCCATTGGGCCTAATCAACTTTACCTGAGCAATGGTACTCGTAATCCCATTGGTTGACTATAGTTTTGTCCCGCCCTGCATCCACCTAAGTGAGACCCCTTCTTCTCTACCTTAGCCCCACATGGTTTTGTCCTATAAAAATAACCTGATACTTGTCATGATATGCCAATTGCTGCCATGTTGTCTCTGGTAGATGATTGTTCAAAAAGAAGGGGGTGGTGAATGAAGGCAGGAGACAGGAAAAGGAATGTTGCGGGACTGTCTGCTACAAAGTTGTATATGGTTAGATCTCTGGACTTATGTGTAAACATGAGAATTATACAATTCTTTATGCTTATTTTTTAAATATATTTTAATTTTTTAATGTTTTTCATTGTATTCTGTATGGACTTAAAGTTCAACATATCAATACTTGATGAAAAATACCTGTTCCATGTTATGCCTAAGATGTTTGATATTCAGACAGATAGTGAGGTTAAGCTTAACAGTTGAGGTTGTATGGTAATAACAATAAGCTTCTCTTCTGTAGGGTTAACAACCTAAGTTTGCAGACCACAATTAGAGAAAAAGGAGGGCCGCAAGAAAAGCCAACATTTTGGCCCTCGCCTTCCAAGGTCAATTAAGACTCAGGACATATGAGAACTTGTATTGTAGTGTCATGTAACTCAGTAGTGTCCCAAATTTTCTGATCAAGGAGATTATGGGGCCAAAGAGAAAAGTGATTGATGATGTAGACTGTGCCTAAGGAGAGTCACATGGAGAGAAAACTTTCTCTCAGGCTTTCACAGGGAGCACATTGGCCAAGCAATATCCGTGACCCATCCACATGGCTGACACTGACAAAGGATCTATAATCTGAGGTACAGGATCTCAGGATAAATCCTGAGGGGATTTGACTGACCTTATCAGATCCAAAAGCTACAACTCTTGTTGCATAGGTCCTGCTTCATCTTGGTCTTAACCACCCAGCAGAAAAGTATAAAAACGAAGTACAAGAAGTAAAACCATGCTATTATGTTGAGCTGTAGGGGACTCAGGTCAACAATTTCTGACACTGCCAGTCAAGCAGAAGACCCAATACTATTATGGACTACTGGACTCTTTTAAAATATTTCGCTGAGTTAACACACCTATAATATTCAAATGGTGGGACCAAACAAAAAAGGGGATACAGATGAATATCCATTTTGTATCTGTGTATTCAAAATGGTTAGGATAGATGTATATTACTTTCTCTTAATGAATAGAGGGATTTATTGTAATAGTGTTTGTAAATAGGATATCATGTCTGCATCTTGTACAGCAAATAACCACTATGAAGAGAGTATGCAATGTGTTAATTATTGAAACTGTCCTACCAATTTGATTTGAAGCTGTCTCACTGCTATTTGTCTCAATAAAATTATGGGAAAGAAAGAACATATTGCTTACAAGATCACGAAAAAAGATTGCACAGGAAGGATGCTTTGGTTTGGGGCTTTGTCTGACTTTTCATCCTTTGAAAAGAGAACATTTATTCATACAGTCAGCATAGTCTGTAATATCTGCTAAATAATTTTTTTTATCTGAAGATATCCATGGGTTAAATTTGAAAAATATTTAATTTCACATAGAAATTATAATATCAAGAAATAAAAGACATTTTTAAAATTATCTATACAAATGAAATATATTGGGAAATACATTTAAAATACAGCATAAAAATTGTACTTCTAAAATAATGTTTGTATTGAAAAAAACTAATCTTTACATTTGGAAATTTCAATGTGGCATTTTGATATCAATTTTATTTATTCATTTATTTTTTGGTGGAACCAGAGATTGAACTCAGGCCCTGGCACTTGACAGGGAAGTACTTATTCTACTGAGCCATCTCCTTGGCCGCCACATTTTGATATCAAAATGTAATTATTAAAGATTTGAGATGGTAAAAAAAAATAAATAACCTGAAAGAGACAGCTTCCTGGGCAACCCGCTCGGGCCCCCCTTCTGTTCCTCTCCGACAGAAGTTTTCCTGTCCAATAAAGTTTTACCTTCAACCTCTGTTTGTTCCTAAAATTCACTCTTTGGTTTTAGAGAACACAAACTTATCCAGGTCTGTTTGGAAGTTTCACTTCCCTATATCACTACGAATTAATCCCAGGCCCTTTACACTGAGCTATATCCCCAGCCCACTTTACTTTTTATTTGTTTTTCTATTTATTTTAAATTTTTTATTAGTACATTTTTGCAGCACACAATGACTATAACCCTCATGAAGAGTTGGTACAGGTACATAACACATTTTAATTCTTTATCCTCCCTGTCTCCTCTCCTCCCTCCTTCTTTCTTCCATCTCTTGGTCTCCTTTGCTAGCCTTTTGCTGGTCATGGTCTTTTATTTTTTAATGTATTTGTTACAGGGTCTCACTGTGCAGCTCAGACTTGTAGTGATCCTCCTGCTTTCAGCCTCCCCAGCACTGCAATTATAGGTGTGTTCCACCAAGCCTGGATTCCGTGGAGGCAGGGCCAGTGCAACATGTGGTGCCAGGGGTCAAACCTTGGTCTCTGCGTTTGCCAAAGCAGGTGCTTAGTCTGCTGAACTATCTCACCGGCCCTGTTGGTCATTTTTGAGACAGGGTCTTTCTATGCAGTTCAGGCTGGCCTTGAGCTCATTTTGTATCCCAGGCTGGTCTCAAACTTGCAATGATCCTCCTACTTCAGCCTCCAGAAGGCTAGGATTATAGGTGTGTACCATCATGCCCAACCCATTTTTAATTTTTATTTTGAGCCAGATCTCGTTAAGTTGCTCAGTTTCTTGGACTGGAATTGGACTTGTGATCCTACCTCAGCCTCCCAGAGTGCTGGCATCACAGGTGTGTGCCACCATACCCAGCTTCTTCAAGTTTAAATGATCCTCAATCCTAACCGGGAGAGAAATCTACTGTTGCCATTTTGATGTATTTATAGATTCTGTTTATCAGAATGAATTTTTCCTTCAAAATTTAATTATGCTGTGCATAATACTACCTGGCTTTTTAAACATAACAATATGTTATGAACAGTTATCATGCCATTAGGTAATCTCTTTTAATGATAGCTATACTGTTATTTATTCCCATTATATGGATTGTTTCTTCACAGTTGGTTGTTTCCACTGTTGTATAGAAAGTTTTAAACTTGGTATAATCCCATTTGTTTGTTTGTTTGGTTTTTACTGCTGCTGCTGCTACTTCTTCTGCTATTGAGTCAGGATCTTGCCATGTAGCCCAGGCTGGCCTCAAACTCTCAGCAAACCTCCTGCCCCTGCCTCCTGCATGCTGGGATTACAGGTATAAACCACCATGCTGGGATGTATTGTAATTTATAAATGCAAAACACAATCCACCTTTTGACATTTAGGCTGTTGGAATTTTCTTCAGGTAGAATGAAGAAGTAGAAAGTGGTTCTGATTCCAAATACATGGAAACTCAAGATAGTCTATGCTGACCTGGTAAGTGAGGAGTTGATCTGTCTGAAGTGCTTCCCATGAAGTCTCTGGCCAAGAGAGGAAAAAGACAGTGTGTAGAAATGTGGCTAGAGGACTGGGGATGTAGCTCAGCGGCATAAATGCCTGCCTGGCAAGCACAGGGTCCTGAGTTTGATCCCCATTACAGAAGAGGAAGAAGAAGAAGGAGAAGGAGAAGGAGAAGGAGATGGAGAAGGAGAAGGAGAAGGAGAAGGAGAAGGAGAAGGAGAAGGAGAAGGAGAAGGAGAAAAAGAAAGAGGAAGAAAGATAAAAAGAAGTATGGGGGCTGGGGAGATAGCTCAGTAGAATAAGTGCTTACCTGGCAAGCTCAAGGGCCTGAGTTCAATTCCCAGTTTAAAAAAAGAGAGAAAGAAAAAGAAATATGGGTAGAGAAAAAGACTGGGTCACAGTAGTACTAATCCAAACCTAACCTCACAGACTTAGGTCTGAGTCCTACAACATGGAAACCTCAGCAGAGGCCAAAGGAACCACTGGAAAGCCAGCAAGGGGAGGTCCCCTACTTTTCAGTGCGGCTTAGACACTGATATAAGAAGGCCTCTGACACATGGACAACTAGCAGATATCAAAGATTTGGCTTTCTCACTGGGGATACTGTATAAGTGAGGCAAGATCCAGCAAGCTATGTGTTATCATTAATCACCCCAGTTGGTACCCACATACATGCGGTGGGTGGGGCAGATTGCTTAATCTCCAGCTGCTTGAACATTTTCCTGTTATCTTTCTGTTGCTAATTTCTAGCCTGTGGTCAGAGAATATTCTCTTCATGATTTCATTTTTTTTTTGGGGGGGGAATGATTTCAATTTTTAAAATTTGGTTAGGGTTGGTTTTATGGCCCAGGATATATGGTCTTCTTTGGTATATATCCCATTAGTATTTGAAAAACATGTGCATTCTACTGTTGGATAGAGCAGTCTCTATGATTCTATCTTGCAGGGTGATTGTGTGTGTGTGTGTGTGTGTGTGTGTGTGTACACATGTATGTGTGATACTGGGTACTGAATGTCACACTAAGCTACATCCCCAGACATTGTTTTGTTTTTAGTTTTGAGACAGCATCTTCCTGTCTTGCCAAATTGGCCAGACTGGGCTCCAGGTTGCCATTTTCCTGCCTCACTCTCCCAGAGTTATGCCTGGGATTGCAGGTATATACCATCATACCCATCTAGATTGATGCTATTGTTCCATTGTGTGCTTGTGTTGACTTTTGCTTGTTCAATTGATACACTTACAGGTGGGTCATGGGTTATGAGTTTAGACAAGCCTGATTTAGACCTGGCCTCCACTAGTTACTACATGGGCAATCATCAACAGATACAGAATTAGATTAGAGAAACTGTTCTGAGATACAAACTCTGCTGGTCTAGCATAGAAAATACAAGTAGCAAACATTCACAAAGTGCTTAAGATATGCCAGACTATGTAGCAAGCATTTTATATTTTGGTGGGGATTATATCAACATAAATCAAGTGTTATCATTCCTCATTTTACAAATGAGGGAAATAAAACATAGGAAGGTTGAGTAACTTAGTCAAATAGGAGAGCCAGGGCATATGGCTCCAAGGTATATGACTGAACTTCACCATGATGCTTCTTGGAAAATGATGCGATTTTTCAGACAGATTAAAAAAAAAAAAAAAAAAGCAAAGAGAGGCTTACTATAAAAGCCTTCCTGAGGGCCAGCCAAGTAGCTCAGCAGATTAAAGCTCCTGCAAGCAGGCAAAGGGACCTAGAGTTTGATCCCCAGGCCTGCTGTGCTGACTGCCCCCCACCTGGGGTGTGCTGAGACAGCAGTTGAGATGGCATGAGGGCACAAGCTTGTAATCCCAGCACTTGGGAGGCTGCAAACAGGAGAATCACTATGAATCTGATCTAGTAGTGACACCCTGAACACCCTGTAGACTCTTCCCTAAAATATAGAAAAAAAAATTCTTTTAAAAGGAAAAGGAAGGGTTTCTTTCTTGGACCCCGGCCCCCGGGCCTTGTTGTTTGCCCCCCCAAGGATTCGGTTCCCTTTTTTTGTTTTTTTTTTTTTTTTCCAGAACCGAGGATTGAACTCAGGCCCTTGTACTTGCCAGGGAAGCACTTTTTCCACTGAGCCATCTCCTCTGCCCAGACATATTTCTTTGAAATACATGGAGAAATTTAAGGGAGACCCACAGAATCCAAGAACTTCAGGTAAGACACTTGCTCTGCCCCACCGACCATGCCCACCTCACCATTACTGTGAGAGAGTAGAATTAAATATGGAAAAAGTCCAGGTTTGGAGAGATCCATTGGTCTCTCGGTGTACCCTGGGAAGTGATGGAGATGAGAACGAGGAAAAGATAGAAAAGAGATAAATCTGGGTCAGGCGAAGGTCCTCTTTCTCTTGAACCTCCAGGAGAAAATCCTGCCCCCAACAACTGTAGAGCATTTACTTATATCCTGAAAATGTTGATGTCAATTTCAACCTCTCTACCCAGCAAGCAATTAACAAGCTGCAAGGGCTTGTTTACATGCCTCCAGGAGCTCCTATGCTCTTGGGATGGCTTTGTTCTGCACATGTAATTACAGCTGCTCCCAACAAATATCTCTTCTCTGTTTTGTAAATAAAAGATGTTTAGCTAAGTTGGAAAAGCTTGGAGAATACAGTCCAAATATCCACAACAGTGGTCAGCTAGCAGCAGTCTAGCAGGCAATTGTCAGAAGTTGTTGGTGATCTGAACCTTTCACAGCTAACATATTACTATGGCATTGCTTATTATACATCTTGGGGTTATAGTTTTCTGCTGGATGCTTAAGACCAAGTTCAGGTGAGACCAATAGTAATCAATTTTCACTGTCTATCAAGGTCAGCTAAGTCTCCTCAAGATTTAACTTGAAATCAAATACGACGCTTTTAATCCACTGTTGGCGTCAGGCGTCTGGATGAGTTGTGGCCTTTGCTTGACCAAGTTGCTTTCTGTGTAAGCTTGAGGGATTTTTTTTTCTCCTAGTAAGTCTCCTTAGGCACACTATATATCATAAAATCACCTTCCTCTGTGGTCCCATAATCTCCTTGATCAGAAAATTGGGATTCAGTCAAGTTTTAGGGTGTTAGGGCAGAGGTTCTCATAAATCCCAGGTTCTAATTGACCTCCAGAGGGCTAGGGCCAAAATATTGGCTATCCTCTTAACCCAACTGTTTTTCTAAATTGTTGGTCTCCAAACCTCAGTTGTTAAACATCCAGGAGAAAAGTTTAATGACATTACACTATGATGGAGGCAGTAAAATTAAAATTACTATCCTGTCTGAATATTAAACACTTTAGGACATAAAATAAAACTGTTACTTCATAACAGCCATGTGTATTATTTGTGTGTGTGTGTGTGTGTGTGTGTGTGTGTGTGTGTGTGTGTGTGTGACTGGGGATTGAACTCAGGCCCTTGCACTTGCCAGGGAAGTGCTTATCCTACTGAGCCATCTCCCCGGCCCCAGCCATGTATATTCTAATATTTAAATTCCTATAGAATTTAACAGACAACAGTTAAATATTTTTACATAGAAATTAGGAATCAAAACAATAGGTAACATTACTACATGACAGTCATACTATTTTGTAACATACTTAAATTTTCATTTTGATATAACACAACCCTTTTAACCAACTATCTCTATGTAATATGTAAGAACTTTTTACCTTGTTACCCTTTAGTGGGATATACATCATATAAGTTTTTGTTCTGTTTTTTGTTTGCCTTTTTGAGACAGGGTCTTGTCGTGTCATTCAGGCTGGCCTTGAGTTCACTTTGTAACCCAGGGTGGTCTCAAACTCTAAATGATCCTCCTACCAGCTCCTCAGCAGTGCTGGGATTATAGGCATGCACTATCATGCATAGATCACATGATTTTTTTGTTAAAGACAGAGGTCTGAATCTGAACAAAAAGTCCTATCACTATAAGCAATCCTTGCTTTACATATTGGCCAACCTGTACATCCAGAATCATCAATACATTTAATACACCATGAGATTAACACTAACAAATTGCCATACACATGTGAAAACCTTTGTTTCTTAATTTCATATCAAGAGCCTCTTTTGTGAGAAAAACTTATTTTAATTTTTATGGAACACTTTATCTTTTGACCATGACCAAATTATTGGGTGACTCTGGAAATCGCTGAAGGTTCCTGTATTCATCAACTGGAGTCCTGCCCAATAATTTTTCTTCACCCTGAGGAATTGTAGTTTAATTATCTAAATTTTGATATCATTTAAGCCAGCTGGTAATTCAAATGAACACACACTTTTAAGACTATAACCCAAAATACATTATGAAAAAAAAATGATAAAAGAAAAAAAAATGGTTGAGTTCAAATAAAAAGGAACAGTTATTCACAGAATGACAAATAAGTAAACAAGCACACAAACATCTTAGAAAATCAGAGTTCACTCAAATATATTCTCCAGGGCCGGGGAGATAGTTCAGTGGCATAAGCCTCTGCCTGGCAAGCGCAAAATCCAGAGTTTGATCTCCAGTATACAAAAAAACAAAAACAAATATATTCTCCACCAAACTGAATTATAGTAACTTTAGTGCAGTTTTTAGAAATTTATACCCTTTATGATTATAAAACCTCTCCTTATCAACATGGAGTCAAACATGCAACAAATAGTTTTATCTATCTATCTATCTATCTATCTATCTATCTATCTATCGATCTATCGATCTATCGATCTATCGATCTATCGATCTATCGATCTATCGATCTATCGATCTATTGAGAGAGAGAAACTGCTAGCACCTCAGTATCCCTTTCTGCCTGTGATTTCTTTGTAGCCCATATATTTTCTGGCCCTAGAACTGTATGCCCCTGCTTTACCCCGATGCACCAGTGCCATGGACTCCAATGCTGAATACTGGCTCACGTCAATGCACTACCCTTTCCCTGTTCAGCATACTTGGGAAGCATGCTCACTGCCCACTCTGTGCTTTCCAGGGGTCCCTGTTCAGGGCACCAAATGCAGGGATCTGTTGGTCTCTTGATGTACCCCAGGGTTATGCTTTGTATCTAAGTGTACCCCCAAAACCTAATGCAGTCATTAGGGTGGCTTCCAGAGTTTGTGATTAATTCATGATCTAAGGTTGGGATTATGGGTCTGAGTACTGCTGGGATTAGGGGTGTGAGTGCTACACCCACCCAGGGGCAGATAGCCTGATGGCAATAGAAGGAAAGGAGAGAGGCTTGCCTCTGTCACTGCCACCACTGCTGCCACTGCTGCCACTGCTCCTCCCTTTGCCTTTGCTTTTTGCTGTTTTCCACTGCCACAAACTGCTGCCCTCTGCCATGTGGCACTCTGCCTTGGAGCCAG